>NC_035444.2:157589466-157896408 GCF_002127325.2 Helianthus annuus
CGGGTGTCAGTCTTTTGTCTGGTTGACAGGACCAAAACGCGGCCAAAGCTCGGCGTTTTGGTCTGGTCAACAGACCTGTCAGAAACCCGTCAGTCTTTGTTAGGTTAACCGGACCAAAACGCCGCGTTTTGGCCACAGTTCGACACTGCAGGGCGTGCATATAAGGACAAAAAACATCTTTTAAGGTGTGTAGATAGGCAAATGGGTGTGCCAATAGGTACACCCTAAATTTAAGGAGTATGCAAAAAATAATAATCCGCTATCGTGGTAATGTGAATGGTGTCGCTGGATAGATGGTAGATCCGTGTGTAAATACGGTAAATGCAACTTATTTTACTAAGTAGTAAAAGTAAAAAGAAAGAGGTCGATTACCTGAAAAGTGAAAGAATATGAGAAAGGTATGTGAAAAGATGAAGAAAGGATGTATTGTTCTTGTGCAATTCATCATTATTAACTAGCAGTTACGTTGGTAGATGTTAGGTTGTTTTTAGGTGTCTACATTGTTGTATTATAAAAGTGAGTCCTTGTTACCTGCATTGTGTTTATATTAAAAATATAATGATCCATATTTTTCTTTTCAAAACCAATTCAATATTATAAGAAAATATATATATAAAAAAAAGTTTCTTTATTGTTTGGTCACAGAATTCAAATGGGGTCTCTGGAAATTATTTGGTTTATTTTAGTTGGAAAATGTCTTTGATGAGCGGACATGAGTCCATAAGTATTACACTTTGTAAAAACCACAATGAAATCGAGCATAAACAGGTAAAAATCACAATGAAATCAAGCATAAACAGGTAAAAACCACAATGAAATCGAGCATAAACGTAAACAAAATGATACACAAAGATATATAAGAGTAACAGACTTGTAGTTGCCAATAGGTTTCGGCTCAATAACATTGATAAATTCCTTTAATCAAGTGGTAAGGGTTCAAATCTCATTGTGAGTTTTTAGGTGGATTTTAGATGTCGTCACAAAAAAAATAGTTAATGTTGATTGTTTATTTACTCTTGTTTTAAATAGTTGTTCAATAATACAAATTACAGGAGGCAACGAGACGTAAAAGTTGTAATAAGAAAGAAATAATCAAATCGCTCTTTAAAACCTTAAGAGCCACTTAAATAGGACCCCAAATTTCACCTTATTTTTATTGTTTTTATGGTCAAGCCTTCTTTACTTTTACGTATCACATGTGATAATGTATGATTTTAAATATGTTTGGGTTAAAAATGAAAAATCAAGTTTTTGAAAAAAAAAAAAAAAAATTCCTCCTAAGCATTTGGTACATCCACTCTATGCATACAATTGTTGAAAATTTATAGTATGGAAATATGTTTTTGAATGATAAGTAGTTAACAATGCTACATTGGTTGGTGGATTACCATTAGGGTGAAACGGGTGGTCACCTCTTGAGAAGAGGTAAACTCTCCACCCATCCAATCACATATTGTCATGTGATGTCAATCCCCCTCTCTAAGTCCTCTATTGTACTAAAACATAAGAGGTGGTCAGCTCTCTTGGAGAGATGTAAACTATTTTTTTTAAATATAAAAAAACAAAAAAAAAATTGATTGGTTGAAAAGGAGTGAGCCCCACATTATCCAACTCTCTCTCTTCTTCCTCTATGCGGTGATTATACACCAAAATCAAGTTCCCTCGCGAGGTAAACTTTGATGGCGACGGTGTTTTCCGCAAAGTAAACTAGTTTACCCCATACTTTGCCACACCCACCTAGTTCACCCTTAACGTTCTTGTTTTTAAATGCTTAAAAATTAAAAATTATTTGTTGCGATCCTATGTGCAACCAATATTATGGACTCATTCATGGGCCTTAGTATAACCCACTAAAAATGAGTTTTAGAGCCCCAAAACTTTGAAAGAACTTTGAATTTTGTTGATGTTTAAAAAAGATATAGATTGGGAAGCCTAGACGTTAACTTTTTCCCTTAACAATGTGAAATGAAGGACTTGTTTTACAAGTATTCTATTGTCATACTTTTTTCACAAGTATTCTATTGTAGGATGCTGGATGACATTTTTAAAAATTCTTTAAATTGGATTGCAATTTATCGATTTATTGGAAAAAATGATGGTGGTTATGCTAAATTTATAGGCATTGTTATTACATGTCATGAACTTTTAAATTTTATCTTATGATAAATTAAAGACTACATGTAAACTTATATAGGTGCAGGGGCAGAGTTAGCGTGTTAGCAGGGGTAGCATGGGTTACTCCTCAACCCTGTCTCCGTAGTGTAAAAATACCCTTCAATTTTGTCTCCGTAGTGTAAAAATACTCCTCAACTTCGTCTCCATTACACAAAGGATACCCCTGATCGAAAAAAAAAGTTTTGGGATGCCCCTGAACTTTTGGGCTAGATCCACGTTAACTTGCTAATGTTAACCGGTTTTTATCAAACGATACCAACGAACCCTTTAGCCGGTCGATATATGTTGTTTACTACAACCTCTTGGTTGTGTGCTAGTGTGTCAGATTTCATTGTAGGCAGAGTTCCTCAGTTTACTAGTTCCAGATTATTGTTTTTGAGAACTCATGTACGGCCGTATGGGGTTGTGCTTGTGACTTTTATATCGTACTAAAAAGTTGCATTTGGATTTAAAAAAATAATAAAATGATATGGTTTATATTTTATGTCTATGGGATCACACGCTTATACGTCAACCATGCCAAAGTTATATTAAAAAAAGGAACACAATGATAATATGCAATAGGTTACTTCATGTTTTGGTTTTGGTATTTTCAATTATACCTATGTTGACACTTGACAGGTTATGAACAGATAAAATCGATACAGTGTTTGGTTTATATTCTCACTCAGTTTTCAAGTGTGATATTTTTTGATACGATACCAAATTAGTACCCGTACTCATCTCATCCTATTGTACGTTACGCAATTATGGTACATCAAAAACGAATGTTTTAAAGTTAATATATTATATGTAAGATTAAATATGTTTTTTATGCAGTTTTATCTTATATTTTATATGAATGTATAGCCAATGCAAGTTGAATACATAGCTAACGTTTGGTCCAGTGGCGAAGCTTGAGATTTCCGACGTGGGGGTCGAAAACGTATATACCCAAAATATTTCTATAGAACCAGGGGGTCGAAAACGCATATACACAAAAATTTATACGAAAACCACATATATTACACTACTGAGCGAAAAGTTCGGAGGGTCCCCCGCCCCCTTCTAACCTGCGCCAATGGTTTGGTCCACTTGTAGGACGATTTGATTACTAAAGATAAAAAGCGATATAAAAACGTTTTATACAAAATTATAAACCAAACATTTGAACATATTTTTAGCAAAGATATGTGATCACTCTTACCCTGCACACATCTTCTAAAAATTATTCCTTTTCCTATATCACCAGCAAAGAATTATTCCATGACGATCACATTTGCTTCAATGTGCCTCCCTATCTTTTTTGCCTTTTACTTTGTTATAAACTAGATAATTCGATAAATACAATATTATGTTTTTTTTTCCGGTTATACATACTAAAATAATAGAAAGATCAAATATGTGTTTATTAAAAATAATATAGCAAAGATGTTAGTGGCTTTTCAAGTTAATATAAGTCGTCAATGACACTCTTTTATATCGAATATGTTGGTGTGAGTTTGATTAGCGGGAGTTCGGTACCGTACCAATATTGAAAGTTTCGATTCCAAAAATCAAAGAAAATGGGTATCGGTACTGGTACCAAATTTGTTTGGTATGGTACGATATTCGAAGGTAAATCAACTCAAAATACCGGTGTCGAACTGAACCGAAGGTATCGATCCTGAAAATGACAAAAAGTGGGTATCGAATTGGTACCGAAAATGACCTGGTATGATATGGTTTGGATGGTGCGGTTTCAGTAACATTTGTTCATCCCTAAGTTTGTTTGACAATTATGGGGTCGGGTTTATGTGACACAAATTAATTAATATAACATATTCGTCGCTAGATATTGTTGTATAATAAGTTATTCTACGTGTAAAATAATTTGTGTTTTATATAAATCATTATAATTTATTGAATCATTATAAACACCTACTAAGGAGCATACAAGAATATTTCTTTACCCAACTCTTTAGTAAAGCAAAAGTCACTATTTTAGATTCAAAAACCCTCCAACACCCCTCTTCACTAAAACGTACCCTTAGCGTACAAACAAACCTACACATCCATTTAAACTAAAAAACTATAACCACTAACCAACATCTTTCTTGCACATTCTTTACACCCTTCACACCATTTACCCCAAAACCTAAAAATGTCACAACAAATGCCAATGCCTACCGTGTACCCGGTTACCAACACTCTTCCACCTACGAACGACTCGTCAAGTGGGTCATACGGGGCGGTTTTTATTGTTCTAGCCGTGATCATAACCATATCCACGTTCGCTTGCTTTCTTGGGCGCCTTTGTAATAAGCGTGAAAATGCGGCAAGACCATCTAGCCAAAGCCTTCCAAAGAAAGAAAGAGACGCAAAGCGTGACACCAATGGCATTCACACGAAAGATGGGGACATTGAATTTGGGTATGATAAGAGGTTTGCTAGTTCTAAAGTGGCTAACACCAATGAATCACCAATGGCTCGGCCAAATCCCTTTCGGGAACCAAACGTGGCGAGGCCTAACTCATTTAGTGAACCAACCACTGGTCGGCCTAGCTCGGTTCATGAACCAAACGTCAACCAAGCAAACTCATTTCACAAAACGAACAAGGTGCAACCTAGCTCGGTTCATGAACCATCTATGGGAAGACCTAACTCATTCCATGAACCAACCATGGGGCAATCAAACTCGTTTCATAACGGTGAATCTCAAGGTCGTCAAGTGAGGTTTGGTGGTGACCAAGATAACGAAATCAACTTCAAAATTCGCACCCGACCAAATCGTTACTAAATGTGCAAATAAAGATTTTCACAGTTTGTTTGTGGTTTTTTTTTTTTTTTTTTTTTTGGTCTTATAAAGTGAAAGTGTGGAAGATAAATAGTTTTTATTATATGTCAAAATTTTCTGAATGTATAGCTTGATGTATGTATCATGCATGTGTATAAAAACATGCAAGTATATGATTGCCTATTATAAAGAATAATATTTGTTTTCCTTAAGCGTTGGCTTGCTACACTTGAGTGTATATATATAGATCCATGATTTTAAAATGGCCCAATAAATTGAGTGTATATATAGATCCATGATTTTAAAATGGCCCAATAAATTAGTTGTATTATTACATTTTTATTTAGCAATATGTTTGTTAATTTATAGTTAGAAAATTATGAAATAAGAAATAATTCCTAAAAATACTAGCACTTCTACAACAAAACCACTCATACCTGGTAATGCAAGGGAAGCAATGGAAAAGCTATTGAACATTTTAAAGATTTTTGGCATGGGGATAGCTACTCTACCCATTTCATCGAGATAAACAAGCCGCATTCTATCATAGCTCGTTCACGCCAAGAAAAAAAGTGCAGCACCAATAAAGCCATGAGAGATTATTTGTAAAATAGCTCCATTGAGTTCCGTATCGGTTATCGAAGCAATTTCTATAGGTATGAAACCCATATGAGATACGGAGGAATAGGCTATTTTTATTTTAAATTACGTTGGCCGGGAGATGTTGAAGCTGCATATATTATTTGTTGTGCCTACTATCATCAACCAAGGAGAAAATATAGAATGAGCGTGTGGTACTGTAATGCGCCTCTCCGTGGGTATCCGGTAACCATGTATGTCGGGGTAGAATGGGCAATTTGACAGCAAAAGCAATTAAAAATCCATTATAGAATATTATTTCCAAAGCCACATGATACGATTGATTAACTGATGTTTCAAAATTTAATGTTGGTTCATTCGAACCATATAAACCGACACCCAGAACTCCCATTAAGAGAAAAATGGAACCCCCTGCCGTACACAATAAATTTTGTGGTTGAATAGAGACGTATCTTTCATCCCCACATAGATAGAAGTAGATAAGCCTTCGGGAGAGCCAATTTGATCGAGTTGCAAGCAACCATCCTCACTTTGCACCATTTTGAGACGTCTTCCCATATGTTTCGAGCAAACTTGCAATTTACAAACAAGTCATATGCAATCTCTTTCGTCTCGTTGCATGCAACACCGATCCTGTCAAGCGGAATACCTCTTGTACTTTAGTTAGAAGAAAGTTTAATACCACTCACCACTCAAAAAATTAACTTTTTGTGAGAGCCACTTGAACCAATCAAAATAAAAACGATCTTAACTAAGAGCTCTTTAACAACTTCTAAATGAGTAAGCACTGAATCAGTAAAAAGTCTGAACTGTTAAGGGTTAAACTAGTAAGGGCTTGTTTGGCAACTTCTGAATAGTTAAGTACTGAACCAGTAAGAGGTCGGAACCATTAAGTGCTGAACCAGTAAGAGGTCTGAACCATTAAGGGTCAGTATAATGTTTAACCGTTCAGAGACAAATGTCTGAAAAATTCAGATTAGAGGTTTTAACCATTAGGGGCAGATCAAAAGCTCAATCGATTACATGCAGTAGCTGGTTGGATTTTAACATGTCATGTTTGGGGTTGTAATGTTTCCTTTTAACTGGTGTATGTAAACTGAATACTTGGTTAACTGTTGTTAGCCTAGTTGTGGAATAAAGGAGTTTGTTGGCCTTTCAAAAAAAAAGAGAAAAATGCCCGGATAGTCCCTGTGGTTTCGCCTTTTTTCACCTATAGTCCCAAACTTTCTAAAACTACCTGAATAGTCCCCAAGTTTTCATTTTTTGTTCCCGGATAGTCCCTGGGTCTAACTTCAATTACTTTTCTCTGTTAAAATGATGTGAAATGACAAAAATACCCTTTCCTTAAAAGGCCAATCCATAGGGACTATCCGGGCATCTTCTTCATTTTTATTTATAAAACCCCACCACCACACTTCATCTTCAACCTCCACCCACCATCACCTCCTCCACCCTCCACCATCACCGCCCCAATCATTTTGCTCAAATCTAAAAGAACAGAAGTGAGGGATTACCGATTGAACTCGACTGACCCAGATCTGAACCAATCGATCCGAATCTGAACCGAGCCGCGTGAGTCGAAACAAACCGAAACTCGAACCAAAACTGAACAAGACTCAAACCCAAGCCGAAATTCGAAACGTGACCCAAACCAAATTCTAACCTGAATCGGCGGTGATACGAGTCCTGAATCGGAGCCAGAAAACATGGTGGCTCGACCGTGTTTGCGTCTGGAACTGATCTGAGGAGAAAGGACTCGAGAATCACAACTGAACGGACCACCGCCGCCGTGGGCGGTGCTGCTGTTGTCGGTGTCTACTGCCGCCGCCGACATCATCTTCTCTCTAACTCTCTCTCTCTTTCTCCGCGTCTGTGTATGTGCCGCCGCACGCCACCACCAAAATGGTGGTGGCTAGCCGTTCGTTCTAACAGAGGTGTATGGGTGGTGGTTTAAGAAGAAGGGAGGGGTAAGGGGGTCGTGGTGTATGTCGAATGATCAGTCGCCGGAGAGCCGGCCGGAATCCCTGCTCGCCGGTCAGTCTTTGGGGGGAAATAGAGAGTGAAGATGATGATGCTTGTATGTGTTTTATTTGGTTTGTGGCTTTTGTGTGTATGAGTGTTGCTTTGAGTTTTAGAGCGACTGTGGCAGTGATGGTGGAGGGTGGAGGAGAGTGATGGTGGGTGGAGGTTGAAGATGAAGTGTGGTGGTGGGGTTTTATAAATAAAAATGAAGAAGATGCCCGGATAGTCCCTATGGTTTGGCCTTTTAAGGAAAGGGTATTTTTGTCATTTCACATCATTTTAACAGAGAAAAGTAACTGAAGTTAGACCCAGGGACTATCCGGGAACAAAAAAATGAAAACTTGGGGACTATTCAGGTAGTTTTAGAAAGTTGGGGACTATAGGTGAAAAAAGGCGAAACCACAGGGACTATCCGGGCATTTTTCTCAAAAAAAAAAAAAAGAGGTTTTAACCATTTAGACATCTGGTCGCAAAACAAACAGTTTAAACCATTAAGTGTTAAACTAGTAAGATGTATGAGCCATTAAGAGCTAAACAAACAACCCTTAAGAGGTCTGAACCATTAACAGGTAGTATAATGCTTAACCATTAAGATACAAATATAATACTTGTCACGACCCTCGACCCCATTCTGGACGGAATTGGGAGCCGCGAGCAGCCCAGTGGTACCGGTGATTACTTTTAAAAACATTGCAGCGGAAATTTTATCAGGACCGTGAGTTAGGAAAAATATCAGAGTTTAGAAACACCGGATTTATTTAAATAAATGGAATAAATTCCATGTTTTACAAAGGTAGCTTTTAATACGGGATAAACCCAAAAACAATATTTCTTAAGTTGATTTAATTAATAAAATAAGCCACTTCTTGAAGTCCTTCAGTGCTGGATTCAATCCTTACTCCAATCTACTATAATTACCTGAAACGCGTTTTTAAAAAGGTTTTGTCAGCGGGAAATACTAAGTGAGTTCATTCAGGTTTTATAAAAACAGATTTGTTATAATTCACAGTATTAAGAGCGATTACAATGTCTCTACTATCAAACCAACTACCCACGGTACTTTACCACTCGACCCACTGGCCCACCTGTCCAGTGGTGTCTGTGATTATGGTCATATCACCCATTGGCTGCCCCAATGTTGAAGATTATCAAGTAATGTATACAAAACCCCACATACCGGCTGTAATATGGTGATTACAAAGACTTAATCCCTGTAATTATAACTTTGAAAATAATTTGGAGTTTTTGTGACACCCCAGGAAAACCAGTGAACGATATAACTTACCTAGCTTCCTTAGTGAGTGCATACCTACCAAATTTCGGGATGAAATTTCTTTTTAGTTGGGGATAATGTGACAACCCGTATTTCCAAACCGATCTTTGTACTTGTGTAACGCTACGTGCTTATGTGAAATATATTATTTAATTGAATGTTATGACGTATGTGAACTTTATGGTTAATGAATTATGTGAATGTGTGTTATACATGTTTGGTTGAAACCCGGATCGCACAACACAACACAAACCGATCGCACAAGGCCATTTGGGCCGTATTTCTTGCAACCGGAACCAATGGGCAGCCCAAGTGGGGGTTCGGCCCATCCCCTACTCGTATACACTTGAGAGGTGATTACCATCTCACACTTTTACCAAACACTTTACATTCACAAACCCTAGCTTCTCTCTCTCGCTCAAACTCGACGGCAAGGCAACCGAAGATCTTGTTTCTCATACGGATCACTCTCTCCTTTAATCGGTTAGTGCCTTATGATTAGCGTGTTATGATTAATGTCATGCTTTCACGATTTGATTATATGCTTAAGTATTGTAGGTATAATGAACATGATGTTTACGTGTATGATAATGAAAATCGGCTGCCATGTTTGAATTGGGTTCTTGTTGAACGATGTTATAGTTCTATGATTTATTAAATTCGTTAGGGTTCATGTTGGTGAAATCGTTACAATAAGGTTGCATGATTATAATCAAAACTTGATTAGATAGTTTAGGCTATCATGTACTGTTGTCCGGATTGTTTATAGAATGATTAAGATCGAATGAAGGCAATCGATGATATGTTATGTTTATGTGATCGGACCAAACCATATGAGTCGATAGGATTATTGTTTATGATAATGATCATGTTAGGGTTCTTGTGAATTTACTAGAATATGCCTCGTCTGATCTATTATGTGTTGTATGATTAGTTGGAAACTTGTTAATTGATAAGTGTAAATAAGGAAACTTGTTAAATGATTGTAACCGAATAAACTTAATATCCGGAATTTAAATACCGGTCGCACAAGACCTCCTGTCGCACAAAAGGCCCAATCGCACAAGATCAGATCATTCAAGATCTGATCCAAACGTACAAGTCACTCGCACAAGATGACTCGACCGCACAAGGGGTTCCCAGTCGCACAAGGCTGTCGGGTCGCACAAGTCACATGTTTTGTTTAACTGTTTGGGCCGAATGATATGTTGGGCTGGGCTAGCTCTAATCGCACAACCCGGCCGGATCGCACAACCCAATTCGGGCCGCACAAGATGTTGGTTTAATTGTTTTTGGGCCGTATATGTTTAGACGGTTTACTTATTTGTGGGCCGGGTATCGTTGGGCTTAGACATTAATATCGCACAAGACGGTTGGGCTCGCACAAGCTCGATGGCCCAACCGTCCGAGTCGCATAAGTTGAGAATGTATGTTTTGATTGTTACGTGGTTGCCATGATCAATACGTGTTAGTAACGTGTTAACTTGTATGATTTATATGTGCATTACCTGAACCAAACCTGACTTGTATGGTAACCCTGTTAGGACGTGGTTGACCACCTTTAGTTCAAGAAACCCTTTTGTGTGTATCTGCCGAGCAACCCAAGGTGAGTTCACACTCTTACCAAGGCATGGGATTCCCGGGGTGTTGGGAATGGGATTAAAAGGAATAAGGTTGAATAGATTCGTACTGACACTATGACTAGACTACCATATTACTATCCTCGGTTGTGAAGGATACTTATACATATTACCATCCTCGGTTGTGAAGGATACTTATACATATTACTATCCTCGGTTGTGAAGGATACTCAGACTGATCACTATCCTCGGTTGTGAAGGATACTTATACTGATCACTATCCTCGGTTGTGAAGGATACTTATACTCATTACTATCCTCGGATGTGAAGGATACTCACGTAAGACCTGCGTGAACTTATACCTACTACTGTTCTCGGATTGTGAAGAACACTTATGGTTATGAATAGTCTAGTCAATAGAACGTACTAACGGCCCAGTAGAGCCACATGTTACATACGGACTTACTGTTACGTTTTTACTTACTGTGAACTCGCTCAACTAGTTGTTGACTCTCTGCTGCATGCCTTGCAGGACCTTAGGTACTAATGGAGCTTGCATAAGGAGGAGCAGGTCGTTGTGGACAAATGGATCGTGATTACTTATTAAACACTTATGACGTTTCCAACATTAATACTTATGTTGGGTTTTACATTAATGCTTCCGCTACATTTACTTATGTTGGTTTTGATAAACACCTTTCGTATTAATGGATAACTTTTACTATTTAACTACATGTTCAATATGATTGGTGGCTTGATCCTGGTCAGTCACGCTCCCAAGCGGTGATACTCCGCAGGTGGATTTTGGGGGTGTGACAGATTGGTATCAGAGCCATTGGTTATAGAGAACTCGGTTTTAATATGGGAAAACGTTTTATTAAAACCAGACTATAACCAGAACAGTGCTCTCAACGATCCACAACGACGCTTCGCTCCACGTGCAAGACTCGACATCCTAGGTAATAAGGTTGATGTTTATTACCTGCTTGCTAGAAACGTATAGAACTTTGCTCGTAGTACGCTTAGATACACATGACTTTATTACATGAGAATACCTACGTGCTTACGCTTTTCTGTCATCGCCCTACTCGCGAACCTTTCTCACTTACTCTACTTTTGCAATGAAGATCATGTCCGGACGAATTAACATGACTCAAGCCCAGCTAGAGGCTCTAGTTCAAGCTCAAGTTGCTGCGGCACTTGCAGCTGCTCAAGTAGGTAGTATATCCTGTAGTCATAACTCACACTAGGATCTTTAGATCCTACACTCCTAAACTAGCCCTTGTATTTAAACCTTGTCCTATTCGTACACAATAGGTCAACACACTCAGTCACCTGCTTGCACCTTCAAAAATCTCAAGGATTGCCAACCCGGTACCTTCAGTGGAGCTGAGGGAGTTGAAGGCCTCCTCCATTGGTTCGAAAGGCTCGAAACTGACTTCGAGGTGCATGATTGCCCTGAGTCTCGTAGAGTAAAGTTTGCTACTAGAACACTCGAAGGTGCTGCATTAACCTGGTAGGAAGCACAGGTTCAAATGTTAGGGCTGGCAGCTGCTAATGCCACTCCCTGGAACGAGTTTAAGGATTTAATTAAGGAAGAGTTTTGCAGTCGAGAAGACATCCACAAACTAGAGGTAGAGTTCCTCAACCTACAGATGGTGGGGTCTGAAATGGAAGTTTATACGAGGAGATCAAACGAGTTAGCCACATTTTGTCCTACTATGGTAGACCCTCCCACCAAACGCATCGAACTGTGTCTCAAGGGTCTAGTGCCCGAAATTCAGAGTCATATGACCACAGCTAACCTTGGCACTATCCAGCAAGTCACTCGACTGGCTCATCGTCTCACAGACCAGGCTGTAGAACAGAACATACTACCGAAACGTGCTAAGACTGATACTGCATGTGCTTCTAGAGATAACAAACGCAAGTGGGATGAAAACCTGAGCACGGGATTAATTTTGGTCCAGCCTCTGACGCAGAAGCAAGAGATAGATGACTACCAAAGGGCCAGACATCAGTTTTCTAGTAGTCATGGGCAGAAAAGATATCGAGGAATTCACCCATGGTGCAACAATTGTAATAGACACCACAGTGGACGGTGTCGCAAGGAACAATGTCAAAGATGTCTCAAGATTGGTCATGAAGCTAAGGATTGTCGAAACTCACGTCCTGTAACTCAAGAACAACAACGACCGCCTCAACCTTCACAGAACCAGCAACTGCAACTACCAGCTCCACCAGAACACACAGCAGCAGCCACAGCGTGGGAACGGGGGATGTTTCCAGTATGGGGCTGAAGGTCATTTTAAACGTGATTGCCCTCAATTAAACCAGGACCAGACTCAGAACCACGACCATGGAAACAGGGACGACAGCGGGGATAACGCTGGGGAAACAATGGAAACAATGACGCCGGGGCAGCGTGTACATGATTGGTCAGGGTGACGCAAGGAACGGTCTTAACGCAATAATGGGTAAGTTTCTTCTTGTCGACTTCTATGTTACAACATTGTTTGATTCGGGTGTGAATACCAATTATTTGTCCTTGAAGTTAGTCGAATGATAAAACATACACCAACTCCCTTGAACACCCAACGTGTCGTAGTGTTAGTTAATGGTAAAGGTCTAGAAGCTGTACTTAGTCCAGGGTTGTAATCTCATCCTCGCTGGTCAGACGTTCCCTACCGACCTCATTCCTATAGTTCTGGACAGCACCTATAGCTCACGCACCGTATCGCTTAGCTCCAACTGAACTGGAAGAACTGTCAAAGCAGCTACAAGAGCTCTTGGAAAAGGACTTCATTCGTCCAAGCTCTTCGCCTTGGGGAGCGCCAGTGTTATTCGTGAAAAAGAAAGACGGTACGTTCAGAATGTGCATCGACTACCGGGAACTGAACAAGGTAACGGTGAAGAACCGTTATCCTCTACCACGCATAGACGACTTATTCGACCAGTTGCAGGGGTCGTGTTACTACTCCAAGATAGACCTACGGTCAGGGTATCATCAGCTGAGAGTCCGGGAGGAGGACGTCTCCAAAACCGCATTCAGAACTCGCTACGGTCACTACGAGTTTCTTGTCATGCTGTTCGGGTTAACGAACGCGCCTGCTGTATTTATGGACCTTATGAACAGGGTGTGCAAACCCTATCTTGACAAGTTCGTCATTGTCTTCATCGATGACATCCTGATCTACTCCAAGAGTCAGGAGGAACACAAGCAGCATCTACGCCTTATTCTGGAACTCCTACGGAAGGAGCAGCTGTACGCTAAGTTTTCGAAATGCGACTTCTGGCTTCGTGAAGTCCACTTCTTAGGCCACGTAGTGAACAAGGATGGGATCCATGTCGATCCATCCAAGGTAGACTCGATCAGAAACTGGCCTGCACCACGTACGCCAATGGAAATACGCCAATTTTTGGGTTTGGCGGGGTACTACAGACGGTTTATTAAAGACTTTTCGAAGATTGCTCAGCCGCTTACGCTACTGACACAGAAGGGTGTCACCTATCGTTGGGGAGAGCCGTAGGAGACTTCTTTTCAGCACTTAAAGGATAGACTTTGCAGTGCACCCATCCTCTCATTGCCAGAGGGCACGAACGATTTCGTAGTCTATTGTGATGCATCCATCCAGGGTCTTGGATGTGTATTAATGCAGCGCGACAAGGTCATTGCGTACGCTTCGCGCCAACTTAAGATACATGAACGGAACTACACGACGCACGATCTAGAGCTGGGAGCTGTTGTTTTCGCACTCAAGATATGGCGACACTACCTGTACGGTACCAAGTGCACAATTTACACCGATCACAGGAGTCTCGAGCATATCTTCAGGCAGAAGGAATTGAACATGCGTCAACGACGATGGGTTGAACTACTGAACGATTACGAATGCGCCATCAAGTACCATCCAGGCAAAGCCAATGTTGTGGCTGATGCCCTCAGTCGGAAAGACACTCTACCACGGCGCGTGCTGTCACACCCCCAAAATCCCACTCGCGGAGTACCACCGCTTGGAGGCGTGACGTGACCAGGATCAAGCCATCAATCATATCAAACATAGCATTTAATAATAATAAAAGTAATTAATGTAGTTCATCATGTCATGATTGATGTTTCAAAACCAACTTTGTTTAAGTAGCGGAAGCATAGTAATGTAAACTCGTAATAGTTATAAGTTCAAATATCGTTCATGATCCATATCCCACAACGACCTGCTCCTCCCTGTGCAAGCTCCATAATGTACCTAAGGTCCTGCAAGGCATGCAGCAAATAGTCAACAACTAGTTGAGCGAGTTCACAGAAAGTAAGTTCGTAATAATCATGCGTAAGTTCATCTGATAAGGCTTCCCAAGCAAGAATATTCTATTGGTGAGGGATTCTCACGTTTATCCTTTATAACGGGGCTTCCCATTATGGTACTTACTAGACTAGTGCAACCATGTGTTCTTCTTAAACCGAGAACAGGAATACGTACAGGGTCACGCAGGATTTACGTAACGTGCCCTTCCCCGAGGACAGTGGTACGTGTGGGGGCTGCGCAGGATTTACACAGCGTGTCCTTCCGACCCGGAAGACAGTAGAAGGTATTGGGTTACGCAGGATTTACGTACGTGTCCTCCCGACCCGGGAGACAATTGGCAATTACTGGGTTACGCAGGATTTACGTAACGTGTCCTGACTATCCTGAGGACGATGGTCTATAGTCTAGTGATTGCGTAAGTACGAGTAATCATTCCATATCAAATCATTCCAACCCAATTCCCACCCGGGAATCCCATGCCTTGGCTGTGTGAACTCACCTTGGTTTGCTCGGCAGATACACAAAGAGTACAGGTAAGCTAGTAAATGGTCAACCACGCCCTATCATGGTTATTATTCAAGTCAGGTTTGACTAAGGTAGTACACGTATGCATCACATAAATTAACGCATTATTATCACGTATAAATCATGGCAACGTTTGACAGTTAAGCAATACCAGTAACGATCACAACACATTTACTTGTACGATTTGAATAAGCCCAATAATACTCGACCTAAATAACAAAATAGGATTTATTTGTGCGGCCCGGTAACCTTGTGCGACTGAACTGGATTGTGCGATCAAGTCCAGCCCAATAACTATCTGGCCCAATTAGTAACACATAGCAGCCCAATAACATAACAGTCAACTACATAAGTCCAAATTGTTTGGCCCAATTGGTTGGGCTCGTGACAGTGCATGGTCCGATCAGCGTGCATGCATCACTGGTCTCGAGTCGCAACCAGTGATTTCGAGTCGCAACAGTGATCTCGAGTCGCAACAGGAGATTACGAGTCGCAACAGTGGTTTCGGCTTGTCATGGTCTGGTTACGAGTCGCAACCTGACTCGCAACCGTGGTTGCGGCTCGTGCTGCTGTGTGGTGTGAGGTTTCGAGTCGCAACGATCACCGGTCTCGACTCGCAACCGTGTGGTTAGTCAATGCAACAAACTTCCTGATTTCATGCAGAATTCTTTCAATCCGTTTCAAGGTTTCCAAACATAACCAAATCAATTAACATGAAATCAGTTACAAGACATGCTAAATCTCGATCAAACAAGACAACTTATTCAAAAATCCATATGAACCCTAACATCATACATATGAGCAAACTTGAACAATAATCATAACACCTAAATACAATCATCTAAGGGCTCAATTATTATGTAATACATCATAGTCGACCATAAGCAAATCCGGTTTCTACACACATAAGGCCGATTGACACTCATACAAGACTGATTATCATTACCACAATCAATCCGAGGCCAAGCATAACAACATATTATCATAAACATCATCATATAGCAGCCGATAATTATATATTCGCACATCCTATTTAGTTTATCATCACATACAATCAACGCAAATCCGAATAAACATGAAATCACGCATAAACAACATGCCATCTATCAATACAAATAACAATTACACTAACCGGATTATGAATAGAAGCAAGGTGGTCCGAACTAGAAGATGATCGCCGATTGCCTTGTGCCTCGTGCCGTCGGGTTTGCGAGAGAGAGAGAGAGTGTGTCTAGGGTTGTTGTGTATATTGTGTGTTTTGGTAACAAATGAGAAACAAAACCCCTTACAGTTTGTTTGTTCACGTGAAAGGGGAGTGGGCCGAAACCTCAATGGGCTGCCCTAATGGTCCGCGTACAAGAATAAGGCCCAAACGGCCTTGTGCGGGTGATGTGAGCTTGTGCGGTTCAAGTTCATACATGCATACAATATACACAACATACATAACACATTATTCACAAGGTTCACGTAACATTCATTAATTCAAGGTATCACATAGACACGTAACGTTACATTAAAGTAAGTCTAAAGTTCGAGTTGTCACATTATCCCCAACTAATTAGAAATTTCGTCCCGAAATTTGGTATGCACTCACTGAGGAAGCTAGGTAAGTTATAATGTTCACTGGTTTTCTTGGGGTGTCACATCCTCCCCCCGTTGATCTGGAATTTCGTCCCGAAATTCCGAAGTAGTAGCTTCATCCTCAGCAGTGGTTGCATTGGTTTCGAATAACTGGGGATACTTTTCTGTCATCCTGTCTTCGCGTTCCCAGGTGTACTCTGGACCACGTTTGGAGTTCCAACGAACTCGAACAAGAGGGATTCTCTTGTTTTTGAGGACCTTCACATCCCGGTCCGTGATTTCTACTGGTTCCTCGACGAACTGCAACCGCTCGTCGATAGTGAGTTCCTTGAAAGGAATGATGAGGGTTTCATCTGATAGGCACTTCTTTAGGTTCGACACATGAAAGACATTGTGAACTGCCCCGAGTTCAGCTGGTAGGTTCAACTTGTAGGCTACTTTGCCGATCTTTTCTACGATTTCGAATGGTCCGACGTACCGCGGATTTAGTTTGCCCCGTTTGCCAAAACGAACCACACCCTTCCAGGGTGAGACTTTTAGTAAAACCCGGTCCCCGACCTGAAATTCCAAAGGCTTTCTACGCTTGTCCGCGTAGGCTTTCTGACGGTCGCGTGCTGCCGCCATGCGTTGTCGTATCTGTGCAATCTTTTCTGTGGCGTCCACTACAATTTCTGGACCCGTAATCTGACTATCCCCCACCTCTGCCCAACAGAGGGGTGACCGGCATTTACGCCCGTACAATGCCTTGAATGGAGCGGCTTGTATGCTGGTGTGATAACTGTTATTGTAAGAAAACTCCACCAAAGGGAGATGCTTTTCCCAGCCGTTGCCGAAATCAATAACGCACGCCCGAAGCATGTCTTCGAGAGTTTGGTTCGTACGCTCAGACTGCCCATCCGTCTGAGGATGATATGCTGTGCTCATGTCTAATTGTGAGCCGAAAGATTTGTGCATTGCTTGCCATAGCTCTGACGTGAATCGTGCATCGCGATCCGAAATGATGGATGTGGGCACCCCGTGCCTCGAAACAACTTCTTTAAGATAGACGTCTGCGAGAGTGGAGAACTTATCCGTTTCCTTTATAGGTAGGAAGTGTGCAGACTTGGTGAGTCGATCAACGATCACCCATATGGTATCATTCCCACGCTGGGATCTAGGTAAGCCTGTAACGAAATCCATGGAAATTTCTTCCCATTTCCATTGAGGTATCTTAGGCTGCTGAAGTAGACCAGCTGGTTTCTGATATTCAACCTTGACCCTTGCACAGGTCAGGCACTTGCCGACATAAGTCGCGATGTGAGCTTTCATACTTGGCCACCAGTATGTTGTTTTGATATCGTGGTACATTTTATCCGACCCTGGATGTACCGAATAGCGAGACTTGTGAGCTTCATCCATCACAAGCTCGCGTAGACCACCATAAAGTGGGACCCAAATACGACCCGTTACATAGTAGGCGCCGTCTGCCTTCTGTTCCATTTGCTGTCGTGAGCCGCGTAAGGCTTCAGCCTTAACGTTTTCTGGTTTCAATGCTTCTACCTGAGCATTTCGTATCTGTGTAGGGAGGCTAGACTGAATCGTAAGCTGTAGCGCTCGCACGCGCCGTGGTAAAGTGTCTTTCCGACTAAGGGCATCAGCCACAACATTGGCCTTGCCTGGATGATACTTGATAGCGCATTCGTAGTCGTTCAGCAACTTGACCCATCGTCGTTGACGCATGTTCAAATCCTTTTGCTTAAGGATATGCTCGAGACTCCTGTGATCGGTGTAAATCGTGCACCTGGTACCGTACAGGTAGTGTCGCCATATCTTAAGCGCGAAAACAACAGCTCCCAGCTCTAAATCGTGCGTCGTGTAGTTCCGTTCGTGAATCTTAAGTTGGCGTGAAGCGTAAGCAATAACCTTGTCCCCCCCGCGCTGCATTAACACACATCCAAGTCCCCGAATGGATGCATCACAATAAACCACAAAGTCGTCTGTGCCCTCTGGCAGAGAGAGAATAGGTGCACTGCAAAGCCTATCCTTTAGGTGCTGAAAAGCAGTCTCCTGGGGATCTCCCCAACGGTAGGTGACACCCTTCTGTGTCAGTAACGTAAGCGGCTGAGCAATCTTTGAGAAATCCTTGATAAACCGTCTGTAGTAACCTGCCAAACCCAAGAATTGGCGTATTTCCGTTGGCGTACGTGGTGCAGGCCAGTTCCTGATCGAGTCTACCTTGGATGGATCGACATGAATCCCATCCTTGTTCACTACGTGGCCTAAGAAATGGACTTCACGAAGCCAGAAGTCGCATTTTGATAACTTAGCGTACAGCTGTTCCTTTCGAAGAAGTTCCAGAATAAGGCGTAGATGCTGCTCATGTTCCTCCTGACTCTTGGAGTAGATCAGAATGTCGTCGATGAAAACAATGACGAACTTGTCAAGATAGGGTTTGCACACCCTGTTCATAAGGTCCATAAATACAGCAGGCGCGTTCGTTAATCCAAATGGCATGACAAGAAACTCGTAGTGACCGTAACGAGTTCTGAAGGCTGTCTTGGAGACGTCCTCATCCCGGACTCTCAGCTGATGGTATCCTGACCTCAAGTCTATCTTGGAATAGTAACTCGACCCTTGCAACTGGTCGAATAAGTCGTCAATGCGCGGAAGAGGATAACGGTTCTTCACCGTCACCTTGTTGAGTTCACGGTAGTCGATGCACATCCTGAACGTATCGTCTTTCTTTCTCACGAAAAGCACTGGAGCTCCCCAAGGCGAAGAGCTTGGACGAATAAAGCCCTTTTTCAAGAGCTCTTGCAGCTGTTTTGACAGTTCTTCCAATTCAGTTGAAGCTAAGCGATACGGTGTGTGAGCTATAGGTGCTGTCCAGAACTATAGGAATGAGGTCGGTAGGGAACGTCTGACCAGCGAGGATAAGATTACAATCCTGAACTAAGTATAGCTTCTAGACCTTACCATTAACTAACACTACGACACGTTGGGTGTTTAAGGGAGTTGGTGTATGTTTTATCATTCGACTAACTTCAAGGATATATAATTGGTATTCACACCCGAATCAAACAATATAGTAACATAGAAGTCGACAAGAAGGAACTTACCCATTATTACGTTAAGATCGTCCCTTGCATCACCCTGACCCATCCCGATCACACGGCCATGGGCGTCGTTGTTGCCATTGATTCCCCCGTTGCTAACCCCATTGTCGTTCCTGCTTCCCTGGTCGTGGTTCTGATTCTGGTTCCAGTTCAATTGTGGATAGTGTCTCTCATAGTGATCTTTTGTACCATACTGTAAACATTCTCTAAAACTTTGCTGCTGCCACTGAGCCTGTGGGGCTTGAGGCTGTTGTTGTCGTTGTTCCTGACTTACAGGACGTGAGTTTCGATAATCCTTAGCTTCATGTCCAATCTTGAGACATCTCTGACATCGCTCCTTGCGACACCGTCCGCCGTGGTGTCTGTTACAAATGTTGCACCATGGATGAATTCCTCGATATCTTTTCTGCCCATGATTACTAGAAAACTGATGTCTGTGCCAATGGTAGTCATCTATCTCTTGCTTCTGCGTCAGAGGCTGGACCAAAATTAATCCCGTGCTCAGGTCTTCATCCCACTTGCGTTTGTTATCTCTAGAAGTGCATGCAGTATCAGTCTTAGCACGTTTCGGTAATTTGTTCTGTTCTACAGCCTGGTCTGTGAGACGATGAGCCAGTCGAGTGACTTGCTGGATAGTGCCAAGGTTAGTTGTGGTCATAAGACTCTGAATTTCGGGTACTAGACCCTTGAGATACAGTTCGATGCGTTTGGTGGGAGGGTCTACCATAGTAGGACAAAATGTGGCTAACTCGTTTGATCTCCTCGTATAAACTTCAATTTCAGACCCCACCATCTGTAGGTTGAGGAATTCTTCCTCTATTTTGTGGATGTCTTCTCGACTGCAAAACTCTTCTTTAATTAAATCCTTAAACTCATTCCAGGGGGTGGCATTAGCAGCCGCCAACCCTAACATTTGAACCTGTGCTTCCCACCAGGTTAATGCAACACCTTCGAGTGTCCTAGTAGCAAACTTTACTCTACGAGACTCAGGGCAATCATGTACTTCGAAGTCAGTTTCGAGCCTTTCGAACCAATGGAGGAGTCCAACCGCTCCCTCCGTGCCGCTGAAGGTGCTGGAACGACAGTCCATGAAATTCCTAAAAGTGCAGGCTGGTTGCTGGGCTAGTTGACCTATTGTGTGCGAATAGGACAAGGTTTAATTACAGGGGCTAGTTTAGGAGTGTAGGATCTAAAGATCCTAGTGTGTGCTATAACCACAGGATATACCTCCTGCTTGTGCGGCTGCAAGTGCCGTAGCAACTTGAGCTTGAACGAGAGCCTCTAGCTGGGCTTGAGTCATGTTAATTTGTCCAGACATGATCTTCATTGCAAAAGTAGCGTAAGTGAGAATGGTTCGCGAGTAGGGCGATGACAGAAAAGTGTAAGCACATACGTGTTCTCATGTAATAAAGTCATGTGTATCTAAACGTAAAGCGAGCAAAGTTCTATATAGTTCTAGCAACAGGCAATAAACATAAACCTTATTACCTAGGATGTCGAGTCTTGCACGTGGAGCGAAGCGTCGTTGTGGATCGTTGAGAGCACTGTTCTGGTTATAGTCTGGTTTTAATAAAAAACGTTTTCCCATATTAAAACCAAGTTCTCTATAACCAATGGCTCTGATACCAATCTGTCACACCCCCAAAATCCCACTCGCGGAGTACCACCGCTTGGAGGCGTGACGTGACCAGGATCAAGCCATCAATCATATCAAACATAGCATTTAATAATAATAAAAGTAATTAATGTAGTTCATCATGTCATGATTGATGTTTCAAAACCAACTTTGTTTAAGTAGCGGAAGCATAGTAATGTAAACTCGTAATAGTTATAAGTTCAAATATCGTTCATGATCCATATCCCACAACGACCTGCTCCTCCCTGTGCAAGCTCCATAATGTACCTAAGGTCCTGCAAGGCATGCAGCAAATAGTCAACAACTAGTTGAGCGAGTTCACAGAAAGTAAGTTCGTAATAATCATGCGTAAGTTCATCTAATAAGGCTTCCCAAGCAAGAATATTCTATTGGTGAGGGATTCTCACGTTTATCCTTTATAACGGGGCTTCCCATTATGGTACTTACTAGACTAGTGCAACCATGTGTTCTTCTTAAACCGAGAACAGGAATACGTACAGGGTCACGCAGGATTTACGTAACGTGCCCTTCCCCGAGGACAGTGGTACGTGTGGGGGCTGCGCAGGATTTACACGGCGTGTCCTTCCGACCCGGAAGATAGTAGAAGGTATTGGGTTACGCAGGATTTACGTACGTGTCCTCCCGACCCGGGAGACAATTGGCAATTACTGGGTTACGCAGGATTTACGTAACGTGTCCTGACTATCCTGAGGACGATGGTCTATAGTCTAGTGATTGCGTAAGTACGAGTAATCATTCCATATCAAATCATTCCAACCCAATTCCCACCCGGGAATCCCATGCCTTGGCTGTGTGAACTCACCTTGGTTTGCTCGGCAGATACACAAAGAGTACAGGTAAGCTAGTAAATGGTCAACCACGCCCTATCATGGTTATTATTCAAGTCAGGTTTGACTAAGGTAGTACACGTATGCATCACATAAATTAACACATTATTATCACGTATAAATCATGGCAACGTTTGACAGTTAAGCAATACCAGTAACGATCACAACACATTTACTTGTACGATTTGAATAAGCCCAATAATACTCGGCCTAAATAACAAAATAGGATTTATTTGTGCGGCCCGGTAACCTTGTGCGACTGAACTGGATTGTGCGATCAAGTCCAGCCCAATAACTATCCGGCCCAATTAGTAACACATAGCAGCCCAATAACATAACAGTCAACTACATAAGTCCAAATTGTTTGGCCCAATTGGTTGGGCTCGTGACAGTGCATGGTCCGATCAGCGTGCATGCATCACTGGTCTCGAGTCGCAACCAGTGATTTCGAGTCGCAACAGTGATCTCGAGTCGCAACAGGAGATTACGAGTCGCAACAGTGGTTTCGGCTTGTCATGGTCTGGTTACGAGTCGCAACCTGACTCGCAACCGTGGTTGCGGCTCGTGCTGCTGTGTGGTGTGAGGTTTCGAGTCGCAACGATCACCGGTCTCGACTCGCAACCGTGTGGTTAGTCAATGCAACAAACTTCCTGATTTCATGCAGAATTCTTTCAATCCGTTTCAAGGTTTCCAAACATAACCAAATCAATTAACATGAAATCAGTTACAAGACATGCTAAATCTCGATCAAACAAGACAACTTATTCAAAAATCCATATGAACCCTAACATCATACATATGAGCAAACTTGAACAATAATCATAACACCTAAATACAATCATCTAAGGGCTCAATTATTATGTAATACATCATAGTCGACCATAAACAAATCCGGTTTCTACACACATAAGGCCGATTGACACTCATACAAGACTGATTATCATTACCACAATCAATCCGAGGCCAAGCATAACAACATATTATCATAAACATCATCATATAGCAGCCGATAATTATATATTCGCACATCCGATTTAGTTTATCATCACATACAATCAACGCAAATCCGAATAAACATGAAATCACGCATAAACAACATGCCATCTATCAATACAAATAACAATTACACTAACTGGATTATGAATAGAAGCAAGGTGGTCCGAACTAGAAGATGATTGCCGATTGCCTTGTGCCTCGTGCCGTCGGGTTTGCGAGAGAGAGAGAGAGAGAGTGTCTAGGGTTGTTGTGTATATTGTGTGTTTTGGTAACAAATGAGAAACAAAACCCCTTACGGTTTGTTTGTTCACGTGAAAGGGGAGTGGGCCGAAACCTCAATGGGCTGCCCTAATGGTCCGCGTACAAGAATAAGGCCCAAACGGCCTTGTGCGGGTGATGTGAGCTTGTGCGGTTCAAGTTCATACATGCATACAATATACACAACATACATAACACATTATTCACAAGGTTCACGTAACATTCATTAATTCAAGGTATCACATAGACACGTAACGTTACATTAAAGTAAGTCTAAAGTTCGAGTTGTCACACGTGCGAGCGCTACAGCTTACGATTCAGTCTAGCCTTCCTACACAGATACGAGATGCTCAGGCAGAAGCATTGAAACCAGAAAACGTCAGGGCTGAAGCCCTACGCGGCTCAAGGCAACGATTAGAATAGAAGGCAGACGGCGCCTACTATGTAACGGGGCGTATTTGGGTCCCACTTTATGGCGGTCTACGCGAGCTAGTAATGGATGAAGGTCACAAGTCTCGCTACTCGGTACATCCAGGGTCGGACAAAATGTACCACGACATCAGAACTACTTATTGGTGGCCTAGCATGAAGGCCCACATCGCTACTTATGTTGGCTAGTGCTTGACCTGTGCGAGAGTCAAGGTTGAATACCAGAAACCAGATGGCCTACTTCAGCAACCCACGATACCGCAGTGGAAATGGGAAGAAATTTCCATGGATTTTGTTACACGCTTACCTAGATCCCAGCGTGGGAATGATACCATATGGGTGATCGTGGATCGACTCACCAAGTCTGCACACTTCCTAGCTATAAAGGAAACGGATAAGTTCTCCACTCTCGCAGACGTCTATCTTAAAGAAGTTGTTTCGAGGCACGGGGTGCCCACCTCCATCATTTCGGATCGCGATGCACGATTCACGTCAGAGCTATGGCAAGCGATGCATGAATCTTTCGGCTCACGGTTAGACATGAGCACGGCTTATCACCCTCAGACGGATGGACAGTCTGAGCGAACGATCCAAACTCTTGAAGACATGCTTCGGGCATGCGTTATTGATTTCGGCAACGGCTGGGAAAAGCACCTCCCTTTGGTGGAGTTCTAATACAATAATAGTTATCACACCCGCATACAAGTCGCTCCATTCGAGGCATTGTACGGGCGTAAATGCCGGTCACCTCTCTGTTGGGCAGAGGTGGGGGATAGTCAGATCACGGGTCCAGAGATTGTAGTGGACGCCACAGAAAAGATTGCACAGATACGACAACGCATGGCGGCAGCACGCGACCGTCAGAAAGACTACGCGGACAAGCGTAGAAAGCCATTGGAATTTCAGGTCGGGGACCGGGTTTTACTTAAAGTCTCACCCTGGAAGGGTGTGGTTCGTTTTGGCAAACGGGGCAAACTCAATCCGCGGTATGTCGGACCGTTCGAGATCACTGAGAAAATAGGCAAGGTGGCCTACAAGCTAAACCTACCAGCTGAACTTGGTGCAGTTCACAATGTCTTTCATGTGTCGAATCTGAAGAAGTGCCTGTCAGATGAGACCCTTATCGTTCCTTTTAAGGAACTCACTATCGACGAGCGGTTGCAGTTCGTCGAGGAACCTGTAGAAATCACGGACCGGGATGTTAAGGTCCTCAAACACAAGAGAATCCCTCTTGTCCGAGTTCGTTGGAACTCCAGACGTGGCCCAGAGTACACCTGGGAACGCGAAGATCAGATGACAGAAAAGTACCCCCAGTTATTCGGAACCAATGCAACCACTACTGAGGCTGAAGCTACTACTGCGGAATTTCGGGACGAAATTCCAGATCAACGGGCGGAGGATGTGACACCCCAGGAAAACCAGTGAACGATATAACTTACCTAGCTTCCTCAGTGAGTGCATACCTATCAAATTTCGGGACGAAATTTCTTTTTAGTTGGGGATAATGTGACAACCCGTATTTCCAAACCGATCTTTGTACTTGTGTAACGCTACGTGCTTATGTGAAATATATTATTTAATTGAATGTTATGACGTATGTGAACTTTATGGTTAATGAATTATGTGAATGTGTGTTATACATGTTTGGTTGAAACCCGAATCGCACAACACAACACAAACCGATCGCACAAGGCCATTTGGGCCGTATTTCTTGCAACCGGAACCAATGGGCAGCCCAAGTGGGGGTTCGGCCCATCCCCTACTCGTATACACTTGAGAGGTGATTACCATCTCACACTTTAACCAAACACTTTACACTCACAAACCCTAGCTTCTCTCTCTCGCTCAAACTCGACGGCAAGGCAACCGAAGATCTTGTTTCTCATACGGATCACTCTCTCCTTTAATCGGTTAGTGCCTTATGATTAGCGTGTTATGATTAATGTCATGCTTTCACGATTTGATTATATGCTTAAGTATTGTAGGTATAATGAACATGATGTTTACGTGTATGATAATGAAAATCGGCTGCCATGTTTGAATTGGGTTCTTGTTGAACGATGTTATAGTTCTATGATTTATTAAATTCGTTAGGGTTCATGTTGGTGAAATCGTTACAATAAGGTTGCATGATTATAATCAAAACTTGATTAGATAGTTTAGGCTATCATGTACTGTTGTCCGAATTGTTTATAGAATGATTAAGATCGAATGAAGGCAATCGATGATATGTTATGTTTATGTGATTGGACCAAACCATATGAGTCGATGGGATTATTGTTTATGATAATGATCATGTTAGGGTTCTTGTGAATTTACTAGAATATGCCTCGTTTGATCTATTATGTGTTGTATGATTAGTTGGAAACTTGTTAATTGATAAGTGTAAATAAGGAAACTTGTTAAATGATTGTAACCGAATAAACTTAATATCCGGAATTTAAATACCGGTCGCACAAGACCTCCTGTCGCACAAAAGGCCCAATCGCACAAGATCAGATCATTCAAGATCTGATCCAAACGTACAAGTCACTCGCACAAGATGACTCGACCGCACAAGGGGTTCCCAGTCGCACAAGGCTGTCGGGTCGCACAAGTCACATGTTTTGTTTAACTGTTTGGGCCGAATGATATGTTGGGCTGGGCTAGCTCTAATCGCACAACCCGGCCGGATCGCACAACCCAATTCGGGCCGCACAAGATGTTGGTTTAATTGTTTTTGGGCCGTATATGTTTAGACGGTTTACTTATTTGTGGGCCGGGTGTCACACCCCGATTTCCACGTATCTCACCGGTGGGCCCGGTGGGGGGGATTACCGTGACGACGTTGGCAACAATATAGTCAAACCACACAATTATATAATGCACAGCGGAAGCATAAGATAAATATATAAACTCAACCTCTGGTTGTAATATCAAATGTATTACAGAAGTTGAATATATCCACAGCGGATCAAAATAATAAAATGTTGTTCATTCAGATACGGCATCGAGTTTGCGAGACTATTCATGATGCTTAGGCAGCTAATACCAGCCAATTTCGTACAGTACCTGCACTTAATCTTTTTGGGGAAAATACGTCAGTTTACACTGGTAAATACATTCAACTGACACATTTGAAAATGTTTGTTAAAATTGATTTGAATGCACAAGGCACAAACTCTTTTATAACTTGGGAAAATTATAATAAAATCTTGTGAACGTTTTACATGTTCTTTTATGCGTTCAGTAGCCCGGGTCGTGCCGGGTTAAAGATTTATAGACACACCACATTGCGTAAAACCGTAGTATAAAAACCAACGGCTACGTCTTTTAATTTAATGTCGACAATATATACCGGGTGTACGCCTACACCGGGATGTCGATGGTTGTGGCCATTTCGTAAAATGATGCCAAGGATATCCGGGACAACGGTCATTAAACCCCCCAAAGGCTTATAAGAAACAAAACTGTTTAAATGAGCCGATCATATTATTTAATTAACCACCTAAGCGATGGAAGAATACAATGCTCAATCAAGCGGTATTAATATACCGTAACCCAAGCCCATATAGGGGAAATAAGTTAAAGTATTTACCTTTGCAAGTATATTTCCTTAATTTGGATTAAGTCACCGATAGCTTTTACTGGGGCTCCTAATCTGGAACGAAGGTTTTAATTAACCTCTTAGAATCCTAACGAGTCGTTATAATGGCCGTAGCCTAGACCAGTTGGTTCCGATATATATAGATATGGTTTAATCGCGCGAAAGGCGAAAACCGAGAATGGAGCGTGATTCTGACCCAACAAGTTCAGAGACTTTGTTTTACATGGGTTAATGGTTCACACTCTGGATTTTGGGGTTCAAATAATATAATTTGACCCGTATCGGCTAATTTATGAAAACTAGTTTCATAAGCCGAACCGTGCGCGCAATAGGCGAAACGGTTAACCATGAGAGTCGTACGCTTATTTCCTAAGTCAATATGCCTTAAATGGGTTGTGGTATCAGTAGGATACCTTCCGTGACGCCCGTAACGAGTTTAAGTTATTATTATGCCCCGTAGGGGCTTTTTGGTCCTTTTAAAGACTTTAAAAAGGGCTTTTCGAGTTCTACAGGAAATCTGAGTTTCCCGAACAGCTTATAAAGCTTAAAATACTTTATTTATTATTTAAAATCAGTAGCAACTGGAATCGGGTCAAAAGACCTTGTAGAACTCATGTTTTGGCCGAAAAGGGCATATTCGGTATTTACCGAACCGTAGCCATAACCGCAGGTTATGAGCGAGGTAAAAATTATTAAAAATCTTTAAAATTCCCAAAATATTATTTTAATACAGTGGGTAAAAGTTTTGGTGACGAAATCTTGGTTTAGATAGGTGTTATGCTAATTGCGCCGTTTATTACAAAAGTTTATTTAAATTGCGCTAATTAGCATAACTCTCATTCTAGACCTCGGATTGACGTGAAACTTTAAGGACATGCTCATAATTTAATAAGCAAGGTTTTGGTCCGTTCACGTGTCCGAAATACTCGTTTTAATTTCAAAAGGCCGTTACGGTCAACTTTTAGGCGAATGACGGAAATGCGCAAAAGACTCGGATAACTCATGAACCGATCACAGAGGTTGGTACCATCATGTAACCTGGTCCTAAGAGAGTCCTAAGGTATATCTATACCTCACTAAAACGGGTCAGAACTGAAGTCAAAGCAAAAGTCAAACTTTTGCGACATTCGGCTCCGAACCGGGTCAATATAGCAAATGATCGATCCAAACGAGCGCAAACAAGTTTATATACTTAATATCATGTTTTATAAGTGTCAAAACAGGTTTCATAACATATACATTACAGATTATGCATAAATCGCTAAAATAGCTTTCTGTTGACTTTTTAACCGCACGTTTGACTCGATATTTGACATAGTTAGAGTGGTGATCAGGGGGAACCTTTTTAGAGGTTTATTACCCACATAATTACCTACTCAAAACTACTTTTGATCCGTCATAAGACTGAACCATTTGCAAGTTATTGTAATGACAACCGTTAGTTACGACGGTTGTGTTTTTA
Organism: Helianthus annuus; assembly: GCF_002127325.2. Classification (NCBI taxonomy): domain Eukaryota; kingdom Viridiplantae; phylum Streptophyta; class Magnoliopsida; order Asterales; family Asteraceae; genus Helianthus; species Helianthus annuus. Next base: position 157,618,592 of record NC_035444.2, read on the forward strand.
GGCTATAACTATGGAAATGTATGACCAAAATGGTTGTGAACGACTTACAGAAGTGTGTTCTTGCTTATAGAGCAGAGAAGAGGACTTGAGAGCTCTTGTAATGACCAGAGATGTGTGTTTTTGGTGTTGTGAAGGTTATGTGTATAATGTGGCTATTTATAGCCAATGCCAAGCATCTATGATCATTACAAACACTCACAACAGTCCAGAGATGATGGGTAGGTGTCCCTGAGGGCTATGGGTCGAGTAGGGGGCGCCCATGCTCCATTAATTGGTTGTTGGTCGTTCAAAGGCTCCAAAAGGCATGTAGTTACAAGTATTCTGCATCTGGGCGTCTAATGCGGCCCGCATGGGAGTTCCATGCGTTTCTAATGCGGGCCGCCTGGGATTTAAATACCAGGCGAGTAAAAGAGGAGGCTCGCGGCCCGCCTCAACTTACCCAAACATGCAATGCGGGTCGCGAGGGGCCTGTTTTTCAGATTTTTAAAATCTTTTGAAATGATTACGAAATCCTGGTAATTAATAACGAAATCTTTCGTAATGATTTACCTGACCTTTCGGGTTTGAAGGGGTAACTTTGCGGTTTGGCCCTCGGTTAATTACAACTAAGGACCTCGTGTTATTTACCCGCGCTATTAAGTCCCCGGTTAGTTAATTTAATTATTCTGAAAGTCTTAACTTTCATTGCCGACGCTTTTAACCCTTCTCATACGAGTTTGAGTATAACTCTCTCGTTTTAAGACAGAACTTCGCGGAATTTATACAGTATATTCTAGTGAGCGTATAATACTGTTACGAAGCCTTGGGAACGTTAAAGGGTCACTCAGAGGTAATATTAAACATGTTGACACAGTTAACCCCTGTAGCTCGTAATCTCTCACTTTCTTCCGCGTTTCGTTCCCGTACGATCTATGATTTATTCGTTTGAAGGTTCAAGCGTTATTTAGGGTTACTATACAGTATATTTACCCTTGTTGACATTTATAACCCTCGAATTGATATACCTTCAAGGTTTGTCAAAATCGGTCCTTTATTTAATATCAATGCCACGTGTAAACAAATGACACGTGTTAACACATTATTGGACACAAAAATTCGAGGTGTTACACCGGGTATCGTTGGGCTTAGACATTAATATCGCACAAGACGGTTGGGCTCGCACAAGCTCGATGGCCCAACCGTCCGAGTCGCATAAGTTGAGAATGTATGTTTTGATTGTTACGTGGTTGCCATGATCAATACGTGTTAGTAACGTGTTAACTTGTATGATTTATATGTTCATTACCTGAACCAAACCTGACTTGTATGGTAACCCTGTTAGGACGTGGTTGACCACCTTTAGTTCAAGAAACCCTTTTGTGTGTATCTGCCGAGCAACCCAAGGTGAGTTCACACTCTTACCAAGGCATGGGATTCCCGGGGTGTTGGGAATGGGATTAAAAGGAATAAGGTTGAATAGATTCGTACTGACACTATGACTAGACTACCATATTACTATCCTCGGTTGTGAAGGATACTTATACATATTACCATCCTCGGTTGTGAAGGATACTTATACATATTACTATCCTCGGTTGTGAAGGATACTCAGACTGATCACTATCCTCGGTTGTGAAGGATACTTATACTGATCACTATCCTCGGTTGTGAAGGATACTTATACTCATTACTGTCCTCGGATGTGAAGGATACTCACGTAAGACCTGCGTGAACTTATACCTACTACTGTTCTCAGATTGTGAAGAACACTTATGGTTATGAATAGTCTAGTCAATAGAACGTACTAACGGCCCAGTAGAGCCACATGTTACATACAGACTTACTGTTACGTTTTTACTTACTGTGAACTCGCTCAACTAGTTGTTGACTCTCTGCTGCATGCCTTGCAGGACCTTAGGTACTAATGGAGCTTGCATAAGGAGGAGCAGGTCGTTGTGGACAAATGGATCGTGATTACTTATTAAACACTTATGACGTTTCCAACATTAATACTTATGTTGGGTTTTACATTAATGCTTCCGCTACATTTACTTATGTTGGTTTTGATAAACACCTTTCGTATTGATGGATAACTTTTACTATTTAACTACATGTTCAATATGATTGGTGGCTTGATCCTGGTCAGTCACGCTCCCAAGCGGTGATACTCCGCAGGTGGATTTTGGGGGTGTGACAGTTTTGTAAAACAGTTGATAAAAAGAGAATGACTCACTTTATAAGCATGCAAGATTGAGTAAACAAGCTTCTTGATTCTACTTCTTCCGATAATTAAGCATGCACTTTATTATTCTGGATCTTCTGATGATTTAATAGTTTGTTTGATTGTGAGTGTGTAGTTGGGAGTATTTTTCGGTAGTTAAACATATAGTTTAACAGAATGGAATACGTATTTGTGTAAAACCCAAATCAAACCTTAACGGTAGTCACGAGATTCGAACCGCATCGATCCGTCCTTCTTCTTTACAAATAGGACAGGAGCTCCCTAGGGAGATGAACTAGGTCTGATAAAACCTTTCGCCAGCAGTTCATCCAACTGGGTCCTCAGTTCTTTCATTTCCGTCGGAGCTAATCTGTAAGGTGCTCTTGCTATCGGAGCTGCTCCAGGAATGATGTCAATTCTGAACTCCACTTGTCTATCTGGCGGCAAACCAGGTAGTTCTTCGGGAAAAACTTCGGGATATTCAGAAATGACAGGAAGATCCTCGATCTTCGGCTTAGGTTCTTCTATTATCACCTGAGCCATGTAAATTACACAGCCTCTGTTCAAACACCTTGAAGCTTTCAGCATAGATACGTCTTCGGGCAATCCGTACTGCGTATCCCCTCGAATGGTAAGTGATTCACCACTCGGAGTCTTTAGCACTATATGCCTCTTGCCGCAAATGATTTGGGCCTGATTATGGGATAACCAGTCCATGCCTAGCACAATGTCAAAACCCGCTAATTTGAAGGGAAGTAGAGATAAAGGAAAAGAATGGTTCCTAATGGACATTTCACATCCTTCTAAAACAGTAGAGACGGTTTCGATCGTGCCGTCTGCTAACTCTACTTCGTATTTCACGTCAAGGGTTTTGATTGGCATATTTAGTAGTTGGCAAAATTTCTGGTCTACAAAGGATTTATCAGCGCCAGAATCGAATAGTACTCTTGCAAATATATTATTTACGAGAAAAGTACCTGTAAGCACGTTGTCGTTCTGGACCGCTTCCTTTGCATCCATGCGAAAAACTCTCGCATTTGACTTCTTTGTCTCTTCCGCCTTCTTGGCATACTTAGGGCAGTTACTCTTGATATGCCCCTTTTCATTACAACCATAGCAGGTTGCATCCTTTATTTTCTTGCACTCCACGGTCTTATGATCCTTGGACTTGCATAGTCCACAGGAAGGAGTCTTTGATTGCGACTGTGAGTTCGATGCAAATCTGCATTTCCCAGAGTGGGGTTTCTTGCATATCTTGCAGTTGGGCCTTTCACCAGTTTGCCCATCCTTCTTTGCCTCCGACCCTCTTTTGCCTTCACCGCTTCCACGGTGCTTCTTCCCTGATCTTCGTGAGGTATCATCCTCACGTTTTCTCTTCTCAGCCTCCTTGTTCCTTAGTGTCCTCAGACGGACAGCGTCTAAGGTAAGAGACAAGGAAAGGTCAGTAACTGACCTGAAGGTCGTCGGCCGAGAGGCCTTTACACTCGCCTTTATTGCGGGCTCCAAGCCCCCAATAAAACGGGCGATTCTTCGAGGTTCTGGGGTCACAAGGTACGGAACCAGGCGAGACATCGTATTGAAGCTCGTCAAATAAGCCTGGCAGTCCAGGTTCGTCATTACCAGTGACACAAAGTCAGCCTCGATCTTCTCAACCTCATGCTGAGGGCAGTAGTTTTCTTTAATGAGAGCAATAAATTCCTCCCATGTCATCTTGTACAAAGCAGACTTACCAGATGCTTGCACCAACGCCCTCCACCATGCCAGGGCCTCGCCCTTAAAAGACTGGGACACATACTTCACCACATCCCTCGCTGCACACCCGCTGATGTCCACTATAGTGTCCATCTCATCCAGCCAGGTGATACAATCAACGGCACCTTTCTCCCCTGTAAATTCCTGGGGCTTACACGATACAAAGTATTTGTAGGTGCAACCCTTAGCATTTGATGCATCAGTATATTCTCTATCGCGATGAACGCTGTTCTCAGTGGACGAGTGTTTGTCGTCATCTTTCTTGGGTTCTGAGGGTGGTTTGGAGTGTGTCTTTGGTTTAGAGGGTGGCTTTGACACGGTTCTGCCTTGGGACTCAGTATATTGACGATCAAGAGCTGCCTGAACAGCATTGTCAATCAGAGCCTTCAGTTGTGCGCCTGTCAAATGCACTGGCGTATTGTCATAGTCATATTCATTTGTGTGGCTGTTCTCTCCATTGGGATCCGCCATTGTAACTTGAATCTGTTACAGAAGATAACAAAATTTTATTCAGGAGATTATTATATAATTGTCCTTTATGACAATTTGTCAACCATGGTACAGAGACCATATTTGGTTAACTTATTACTTCATTAAATATTAGGATTTGAATATATCCTATTTCAGCTATATAAATAGTATTGGCGGCATAAAGCCTAATCATGATGATGTTTTATAATATTAGCCGAGATTTCAGAGAATCAAAGGCATAGAGGTTTGAACCGTAGTTCTCTTACCCCTTTCTGGCAGGGAGTCATAGACCACCACTGTCTTTTGTCGTTATAAGACAATTATTACGGCCCATAGGCACTACACCTCTTAATGGATGTTTTTAATATGGTTGGCCCGTAGGCACTACATCTCTAATGGATGTTTTTAGTATGGTTGGCCCGTAGGCACTACATCTCAAATGGATGTTTTAATAAGGTTGGCTCGTAGGCACTACATCTCTAATGGATGTTTTGATAAGGTTGGCCCGTAGGCACTACATCACTAATGGATGTTTTATTAATACTGGCCCGTAGGCACTACATCACTAATGGATGTTTTAATAAGGTTGGCCCGTAGGCACTACATCACTAATGGATGTTTTAATAAGGTTGGCCCGTAGGCACTACATCTCTAGTGGATGTTTTAATAATACTGATCACCTTCATTGGTGATTTAACCCATGATTTATAAATCATTTAGTGGGGTTTTGAAATCCTTAAAGGATTATTGTATAAGAATGACGTGCGTGACTTTAACGAATCACATCTGCCATGATTGTTAACATGCGTACAGAGGTTAACAGGGAATCAGAATCTTTTCAATTAGGTCGTACCATCTTGACTGGATCTTAAAAGACACCAAGCTAGGTTTCACCTTTTAAGATTCTTTATTTAGGCAGATCAATATAAAAGGAATGGTTTTGATTTATTTTATACATATTAAAACAAAACTCATAACATATATTCCATAATTTCAAATACAATTACATATTGCCCTAAACGGGTCTTTCACATAGTACATACCTCATAGAGGTTTTAAAATAAGTGACAAGTCCACGCAGGGACTAGCATAAGATAAATGTCCATGCAAGGACTTAAAAGATAAGTCCACGTAGGGACTGAAATACGATAAGTGTCCACGCAGGGACTTATTTCAAAGTAGAAATTACATTAGTACAACTATTAAGGGCTAATGGTCACGTTTCTTCTTTTTGCCCTTTAGTAGGTTCGCCAAGCCTTTGAGAAATCCTCGGTGGCTTTTCTTCTCTTCCTCGAACTCTCTCTCCACTCGATCTAGTCGATGGAGTATTTCTTCCTGTTCAGGAGGAGAGAAACGTGGTTGTGGCGCTTGATGCGGAACGGGAGGTCTGGGAGGTATTGGATACCCATGAGCTGAGTAGTCCGGTGGTCCCATGTTTCCATGTGCTCCGTCAGTGTAGCGCGCATTATATCTTGCCGACACCACATATGGGTCACGCTCATAGCCGTAGTTGTATTGTGTTTGTGATGGTTCGAACGGGTTGTAAGCCGTTGGACCCGTGTAAGCAGGTATGGGTTGGTCATACCCAAATGGTGGCGAATTTTGTGCAACTGGTGCGGAGTTCGCCTCCTGTATAGGACTTGAAGGTCCTTCTTCTTGTAGTGGCGGATAGTGGCTACTACTAGAATGTCGAGGAGTGCTGAAGTGGATACCCCCTCCTCCTCGTGTAGACATACGAGCATTTGTCCTCCTACGCCTTGGCGGATCAGGTATTACTGGTTGCGCCGGTGGCGGAGGTGGTGGCGTAACTGCCACAAAGCGTGAATCCTCAGAGGGATCCTGTGGATGTCGCGGTTGTTGAGATGTCTGTTGAGGTGGCGTGTAGTACCACTCATGTCGGTCAAACAACGCTTGGAAACTGTCTGGTCCCTGATAGGGTGTGCCATGGAAGGATGACCCATCAGAGACTTCTATCGGATGCGTGGGCGTACCACGGGCAGGTTCAGTTGGATCAGTATCTTCATCCATATGGTCCTCGGAGAAATGATCTTGTGGCCCTAGTGGAACAAAACCTGAAGGTTCCTGTCTGTAGTCAGCTGGATTAAACTGACCTATGTAGTATGGAGTAGGGTCGTCGTAATTTCGGTGTGATACCGAACGTTGTAGAGGTATGAAGGAAGGTTGTGGGTTGTTGGGATCATTTTCTGAGTTTGGCCCAAAGGAGTGCCGGTAGGATGGCGTCGAGCTGTGCGAGGTGGAATGCCTCGCGGGTTCGTAAAGATCTCTTCGTCGTTGTGGCTCTTCGCTCCGTGTCATCGAAGGATGTCTTGTACCAGATGGTCCAGCTTCGTTATCGTGATGTGTCACGACTTCTCCTCTGCCTCTTCTTCCCCTTCCTCTTCCTCGGAATATAACAGGTGGCATTTTCCTGCTTTATAAAACTTTAAAATTCCAATAATAAAAGAAAAAGACAAAATAGGAATAACAATTCGAATTTGTCCTAAGTTATTGTCTAGACTCAAGTATGTGCAATTGTGTCATTGAGATTAAACACAATAGGATAGTGTTTAATTCACTCAACGTTGGCTCTGATACCAACCTGTCACACCCCGATTTCCACGTATCTCACCGGTGGGCCCGGTGGGGGGGATTACCGTGACGACGTTGGCAACAATATAGTCAAACCACACAATTATATAATGCACAGCGGAAGCATAAGATAAATATATAAACTCAACCTCTGGTTGTAATATCAAATGTATTACAGAAGTTGAATATATCCACAGCGGATCAAAATAATAAAATGTTGTTCATTCAGATACGGCATCGAGTTTGCGAGACTATTCATGATGCTTAGGCAGCTAATACCAGCCAATTTCGTACAGTACCTGCACTTAATCTTTTTGGGGAAAATACGTCAGTTTACACTGGTAAATACATTCAACTGACACATTTGAAAATGTTTGTTAAAATTGATTTGAATGCACAAGGCACAAACTCTTTTATAACTTGGGAAAATTATAATAAAATCTTGTGAACGTTTTACATGTTCTTTTATGCGTTCAGTAGCCCGGGTCGTGCCGGGTTAAAGATTTATAGACACACCACATTGCGTAAAACCGTAGTATAAAAACCAACGGCTACGTCTTTTAATTTAATGTCGACAATATATACCGGGTGTACGCCTACACCGGGATGTCGATGGTTGTGGCCATTTCGTAAAATGATGCCAAGGATATCCGGGACAACGGTCATTAAACCCTCCAAAGGCTTATAAGAAACAAAACTGTTTAAATGAGCCGATCATATTATTTAATTAACCACCTAAGCGATGGAAGAATACAATGCTCAATCAAGCGGTATTAATATACCGTAACCCAAGCCCATATAGGGGAAATAAGTTAAAGTATTTACCTTTGCAAGTATATTTCCTTAATTTGGATTAAGTCACCGATAGCTTTTACTGGGGCTCCTAATCTGGAACGAAGGTTTTAATTAACCTCTTAGAATCCTAACGAGTCGTTATAATGGCCGTAGCCTAGACCGGTTGGTTCCGATATATATAGATATGGTTTAATCGCGCGAAAGGCGAAAACCGAGAATGGAGCGTGATTCTGACCCAACAAGTTCAGAGACTTTGTTTTACATGGGTTAATGGTTCACACTCTGGATTTTGGGGTTCAAATAATATAATTTGACCCGTATCGGCTAATTTATGAAAACTAGTTTCATAAGCCGAACCGTGCGCGCAATAGGCGAAACGGTTAACCATGAGAGTCGTACGCTTATTTCCTAAGTCAATATGCCTTAAATGGGTTGTGGTATCAGTAGGATACCTTCCGTGACGCCCGTAACGAGTTTAAGTTATTATTATGCCCCGTAGGGGCTTTTTGGTCCTTTTAAAGACTTTAAAAAGGGCTTTTCGAGTTCTACAGGAAATCTGAGTTTCCCGAACAGCTTATAAAGCTTAAAATACTTTATTTATTATTTAAAATCAGTAGCAACTGGAATCGGGTCAAAAGACCTTGTAGAACTCATGTTTTGGCCGAAAAGGGCATATTCGGTATTTACCGAACCGTAGCCATAACCGCAGGTTATGAGCGAGGTAAAAATTATTAAAAATCTTTAAAATTCCCAAAATATTATTTTAATACAGTGGGTAAAAGTTTTGGTGACGAAATCTTGGTTTAGATAGGTGTTATGCTAATTGCGCCGTTTATTACAAAAGTTTATTTAAATTGCGCTAATTAGCATAACTCTCATTCTAGACCTCGGATTGACGTGAAACTTTAAGGACATGCTCATAATTTAATAAGCAAGGTTTTGGTCCATTCACGTGTCCGAAATACTCGTTTTAATTTCAAAAGGCCGTTACGGTCAACTTTTAGGCGAATGACGGAAATGCGCAAAAGACTCGGATAACTCATGAACCGATCACAGAGGTTGGTACCATCATGTAACCTGGTCCTAAGAGAGTCCTAAGGTATATCTATACCTCACTAAAACGGGTCAGAACTGAAGTCAAAGCAAAAGTCAAACTTTTGCGACATTCGGCTCCGAACCGGGTCAATATAGCAAATGATCGATCCAAACGAGCGCAAACAAGTTTATATACTTAATATCATGTTTTATAAGTGTCAAAACAGGTTTCATAACATATACATTACAGATTATGCATAAATCGCTAAAATAGCTTTCTGTTGACTTTTTAACCGCACGTTTGACTCGATATTTGACATAGTTAGAGTGGTGATCAGGGGGAACCTTTTTAGAGGTTTATTACCCACATAATTACCTACTCAAAACTACTTTTGATCCGTCATAAGACTGAACAATTTGCAAGTTATTGTAATGACAATCGTTAGTTACGACGGTTGTGTTTTTAGGCTATAACTATGGAAATGTATGACCAAAATGGTTGTGAACGACTTACAGAAGTGTGTTCTTGCTTATAGAGCAGAGAAGAGGACTTGAGAGCTCTTGTAATGACCAGAGATGTGTGTTTTTGGTGTTGTGAAGGTTATGTGTATAATGTGGCTATTTATAGCCAATGCCAAGCATCTATGATCATTACAAACACTCACAACAGTCCAGAGATGATGGGTAGGTGTCCCTGAGGGCTATGGGTCGAGTAGGGGGCGCCCATGCTCCATTAATTGGTTGTTGGTCGTTCAAAGGCTCCAAAAGGCATGTAGTTACAAGTATTCTGCATCTGGGCGTCTAATGCGGCCCGCATGGGAGTTCCATGCGTTTCTAATGCGGGCCGCCTGGGATTTAAATACCAGGCGAGTAAAAGAGGAGGCTCACGGCCCGCCTCAACTTACCCAAACATGCAATGCGGGTCGCGAGGGGCCTGTTTTTCAGATTTTTAAAATCTTTTGAAATGATTACGAAATCCTGGTAATTAATAACGAAATCTTTCGTAATGATTTACCTGACCTTTCGGGTTTGAAGGGGTAACTTTGCGGTTTGGCCCTCGGTTAATTACAACTAAGGACCTCGTGTTATTTACCCGCGCTATTAAGTCCCCGGTTAGTTAATTTAATTATTCTGAAAGTCTTAACTTTCATTGCCGACGCTTTTAACCCTTCTCATACGAGTTTGAGTATAACTCTCTCGTTTTAAGACAGAACTTCGCGGAATTTATACAGTATATTCTAGTGAGCGTATAATACTGTTACGAAGCCTTGGGAACGTTAAAGGGTCACTCAGAGGTAATATTAAACATGTTGACACAGTTAACCCCTGTAGCTCGTAATCTCTCACTTTCTTCCGCGTTTCGTTCCCGTACGATCTATGATTTATTCGTTTGAAGGTTCAAGCGTTATTTAGGGTTACTATACAGTATATTTACCCTTGTTGACATTTATAACCCTCGAATTGATATACCTTCAAGGTTTGTCAAAATCGGTCCTTTATTTAATATCAATGCCACGTGTAAACAAATGACACGTGTTAACACATTATTGGACACAAAAATTCGAGGTGTTACACCGGGTATCGTTGGGCTTAGACATTAATATCGCACAAGACGGTTGGGCTCGCACAAGCTCGATGGCCCAACCGTCCGAGTCGCATAAGTTGAGAATGTATGTTTTGATTGTTACGTGGTTGCCATGATCAATACGTGTTAGTAACGTGTTAACTTGTATGATTTATATGTTCATTACCTGAACCAAACCTGACTTGTATGGTAACCCTGTTAGGACGTGGTTGACCACCTTTAGTTCAAGAAACCCTTTTGTGTGTATCTGCCGAGCAACCCAAGGTGAGTTCACACTCTTACCAAGGCATGGGATTCCCGGGGTGTTGGGAATGGGATTAAAAGGAATAAGGTTGAATAGATTCGTACTGACACTATGACTAGACTACCATATTACTATCCTCGGTTGTGAAGGATACTTATACATATTACCATCCTCGGTTGTGAAGGATACTTATACATATTACTATCCTCGGTTGTGAAGGATACTCAGACTGATCACTATCCTCGGTTGTGAAGGATACTTATACTGATCACTATCCTCGGTTGTGAAGGATACTTATACTCATTACTGTCCTCGGATGTGAAGGATACTCACGTAAGACCTGCGTGAACTTATACCTACTACTGTTCTCAGATTGTGAAGAACATTTATGGTTATGAATAGTCTAGTCAATAGAACGTACTAACGGCCCAGTAGAGCCACATGTTACATACGGACTTACTGTTACGTTTTTACTTACTGTGAACTCGCTCAACTAGTTGTTGACTCTCTGCTGCATGCCTTGCAGGACCTTAGGTACTAATGGAGCTTGCATAAGGAGGAGCAGGTCGTTGTGGACAAATGGATCGTGATTACTTATTAAACACTTATGACGTTTCCAACATTAATACTTATGTTGGGTTTTACATTAATGCTTCCGCTACATTTACTTATGTTGGTTTTGATAAACACCTTTCGTATTGATGGATAACTTTTACTATTTAACTACATGTTCAATATGATTGGTGGCTTGATCCTGGTCAGTCACGCTCCCAAGCGGTGATACTCCGCAGGTGGATTTTGGGGGTGTGACAGTTTTGTAAAACAGTTGATAAAAAGAGAATGACTCACTTTATAAGCATGCAAGATTGAGTAAACAAGCTTCTTGATTCTACTTCTTCCGATAATTAAGCATGCACTTTATTATTCTGGATCTTCTGATGATTTAATAGTTTGTTTGATTGTGAGTGTGTAGTTGGGAGTATTTTTCGGTAGTTAAACATATAGTTTAACAGAATGGAATACGTATTTGTGTAAAACCCAAATCAAACCTTAACGGTAGTCACGAGATTCGAACCTTAACGAATTCCACAAAGTGTAGTCTTATTCAGACAGTACTTTGGTATCCATTTAATGAACTCACAAAGTATAGTACTTTGGATTCCGTTTAACGAAATTCACAAAGCAGAACACTTCGGCATTCGTTAGATGGTTCCTGAATCGATCGGACAGAACATCGCTTTGGTGATTATTGGTTAGAACACCAACGTATAGAGAGAAGAATAGAAGAAATGAACAAAGGAAAATGAATCCTAAGCTTCCTATTTATAGGTAGATTTATTCCTTAGCTAGGAAGTTTCCTTAACCATTAAGTTTCCTTAACTATTAAGTTTTACTTAACCATTAAGTTTACTTAACCATTTAACTATATAACTTACTTAGCTTAATTAATTTCGCTTAACTTAATTAATCTTGCTTAGCTTAATTAATCCTGCTTAACTTAATTAATCGTTCTTGGCTTAATTAATCTAGTTTAGCTTAATTAATCCCCCTTAATTAATTAATTAATCACACTTAACTTGATTAATAGATTAATTAATCTACTCAGTTAACTTAACTGCTAAGTTTTTTTTAAGTTTACTTAATTATTAAGTATTCTAGCAGTTTCCTGATTACGGGTTCTAATTTCTAGACACAATGGAACTCGTATTAGTGTATTAACTCAATTCAACTTTAACGATAATCACGAGATAGAAACCCTCACAACGAATGACAAAGTGCGTTACTTAAACATCCAGCGGATTCACAACGAATGACAGAGTATAGCCCGAATTCGGGCAATCACTCAAACATCCTGTCGGAATCACGACGAATGACAAAGTATAACCCGAGTTTGAGCAGCACTTAAACATCCATCGGATAGTCTCAATCGATCGGATAAAGTATCGTACCAGTGATTAGAGTTATTACCCTAATAACGGGCAGAGTTTAGGGATTTAGAGGGTAAAATCCCGAGCTATTATTTACAAAAATAAAAGCTGACGGAAAGAAAAGAATTGAACAGCGATCGAGTTAATACCCGGCATCGTAGCAGCACCCCGCTATACTAATTAGTGATTCGTGTGTGTTTTAGAACTGATTTTGTGATAACTCGACGTACAGACCGAAATTTTACGTCGTTTCAAAGACAGAATGCAAGTCCCAATGTCGGCTATTTATACACGAAATTTGACATGCTTACGGACCGTAAGCCTAATCCCTTACGGTCCGTAAGGGACACCTAAGGGTCATAGGGTTGCCACACGTGGGACTAGGCTTGCTGAGTCAATGAATTCGAAAGTTTATGTTTTGACAACGTTTTAAGAGGATAATCGTCAACTAGGGTTTACCCCCCTTGAGTTTTAGGGGCCCTGATCCTGATTCCGATTGTTCTGGAAACGTTAGGGTTTATGCAGAATTACTTGGGTGTCTCAATTAGGGTTTCCTTATTGGATAATTATCATACTATGTATTAATTTGAGTGAGAGTTGTTACATCCTCCCCACCTTAATAAAAATCTCGTCCTCGAGATTTGGACTATGATATTTTCTTGGGGTTATGTTACTTCTTTTAATTAATAGAAAAAATATATTATGGGATGGAATCAAAAGATATTTGATAGGCATGAATTCTGAAATAAAATGACTTGGAGAAACAATAGGATTTAATGTCAGAAAGGAACTTACTTTGATCAATGGAGGGAGATTCTGAATTGATACATCTCTATTTGTGAGTGGAATGATTTGTTAATGATTATCCCGAAAATCAACATTGTTTACTTAAATGGTAAGGATACACTAGACAATAGAATTTAGGGTATCGTAATCTGAGTACATAATTGTACCAAGAATATTAAAATGACGAATCAAACGAATGACGAATGAATAGGGTTTATTATTAGCACAGGCTACAAATTTATACGGATACTGCAAGGTATTGTTATGATTGAAAGAGCTCAATAATTATGGTGACCGAATCAATTCACCGTTTTCGAAATTAACTGAGAGTTTAAAGAAAGTGAATCTGGATATTTCAAAAGATGAAATGTTCAAACGAATGAGATGAAATGATATAGTTTCCAAGGTGATTGGGTTCAAGCCAAAAGATATATGATCACTGAATGTGAAGGACTTTTAGAATCAATAAAATTCTTTGTCAAAAGAAAGCTTATTTTGATTGGCAACTGAGGAAGACCTAGAATTGACAGGTTTAAAATGAAATAAAAGCATGAAAATGATTTGTCAAATATTGAATTATGATATGAGAAAATCAATGTGCTGAGATGGATGAAAAGACAATAAAGTTAGTGTATTTTTTGTCTTAATACATAATTGTATTCAGATGATTTTAATCGAAATGTTTGATTAAAGATAGGTGATATTTTGATTTAATACCTTTTCCTTTTATGTTATCATAAAGTAGAATAATAAATAAATAAATAAATATAGATAGGTTTAAAATATCAAAACCCATGGTAATTTTGACAAAATAATGATATATGTTTTATAAATAGGTTTACCTAATATCCTAGAACTCACGATTATCATTTTTAAAATCAAGTATGTTTAACTATAAAATTTTATAATATGGTATTTTAAATCATAAGAGTAAAATAATAAATGTTTATTTTAATATCAAGCATACTTAAATATTGACTTGCGTAAATAACATTTGATATTTTAATATATATATATATATTATAAAAGAATATTTCTATAAATATTTAATAGTTTGTGAAATATTAATCAAGGTGAACATATATTTATAATATGTCTTTTTCATAAATACTTAGACAATTATTTAGATAATTTTATTCGTCCCTTTAATTGTTTTATAAAAATATGTCTTTTCTTTTCAGTACAAAGTATATATATTTCTATATATAATATAAAAATATTTTTATATATAATTGAAATTTACTAAATAAGTATGATGTCTTAATTTATATACATTAAATAGTTATTATCATGGTTGGATATTGGTTAGTGCTGCCTTGTTTAAGCATGGGTGATCAGTCCATGCCTAACTAAGGCTAGGCTATCCAATATTTGCCCTTGACAATAACCCTAGTACCTAATAATACTAATACTACTATTATTAATATATTATACTAATAATAAAACTAATATTAACTACCAAAAATAAATAATAAATAACTAAATATAAATTTAAATGAGATTAGCACAATCTTCAAATTTGTGAAAACGTCACCACAAGGTGATCGTGATCAAAGAAATGATTTGATGAATTCGAAGACTAAACAAGCATGTTATGGTTCAAGAGAATTGAAGTGGTTGTTGCGACTATTTTGAATATGATGGCTTCAATCCATCATATGGGACTTTGAATTGAATACGTTATACGAGCAAGTTCAAACAATTGAACTTGGTGTAAACAAAACGAGTTCATGTATTAATAAGAAATTTTGGATATGGTTACAACAAAAACCATGTATGCTAAAGGAAATTGAGTTTTTCAAGAAACTTATTGACTTGATATCAAAGAGTCAACGTTTTGCAATAAACGTGGTTTATAAATGCAAAGATCAAGTATAGTGATACGATATTTGAACTTTTGATAAAAATAACAAATTGGAATGAAGCCCTCCAGTGGTCTTCATAAATCAAACGAACCACATGCGCAACAAACAGTGCATGTGTAAAGTGTGGATTTACCAAGAAATGGAATAGATCAATATTTGCTACTATGAAAGAAATCCTCATGGTATGATGACTAGTAGAGGAAGTAGAAACACGAAAGTCAACTCTTTATAGGCAGAAGTCAGAATTGCAACGAAAGAAATATAAGAACTTCTTATCTGGAATTTCGTGTGATAACTATTTGTTAAATGACATTATCAGAGAATGTCGAATGAAGTGAAATGAAATAGGGGATTTGCAAAAATATATGACTTCTTTTGTAGTGCTAATAATTATGACTCAGGTTAGACTATGCACCGATGTTTTGTGAAATATTGTTCCAACGTACCTCAGCGAGATTTTGATCGTTTGTAAGATCATGTGGCAAAGTGCCGCTTTTTGATTAGGAGTTCTTTTACTGACGGAATTTAGTATTGGTATCATCGTGCCCAAATTTATATTTCTCAAAGGTCTTGCCTTGGAAATTGTATGTGATACACTTTGATGTCTTGTGGACGTGAAATTTTAGGTTTCATGTGTTTTCTGGTGCATTAGCACAACTTTAGATGTTTCTTACTTGCGTTAATAGTTTATGATAACGCATTGGTAATTCTTATATTTTTGGATGGTGTCCCAACTTAATGGGTTTCCAGTATTATTTTGTTGCACAAGTTACGAGGTAGATGATCAAACGAAATAATGTTTGACATCGGAATTATAGATATATGCGAGAGATTTCTGATAAAGAAATCTAGAATTATTATTGACACAGATGTTTGTGTTTTATTCGTAATTATCAATCGTTATGGTTTTTGGAATTTCTTATAGATATACATATCTATATATTTATATATTTCACATGCTGTAATATACATACCTTTCATAAGGTTAATGTATTTAACATATTCCTATTTCCAAAAACAAGTCAGATATCAGATCATGATATTATTTAGGGAAATCTTGTCACTTGTTTGACATACTATATACCCCATCTTATCCGATTCGCGCCGGAGAGGTAATATCAGTATATCCGGACAAGCTGGAGAGTCTGCTACTCTATACCCAGTTTTGCCGGAGAAAATTTTCTATTTCCCACAAATAGTATCTTTTCAAGATTTTAAAAATGCCTCTTTTATTAGGGCTTTTATTCAGAATCAAGGAAATTTCTATTTCCATAACAGATCTTTAGTCTAGACCAAGTAATCTCAATAAACAAGTATAAATAGCAATTAAATGCTATTGTCTGCTAATCGTTATTCTTATGGGATGCCAATATCCATTACATTATACTTATTTATACTTATATAAGTAATTTTATCTTGAAGCTTATATTAAGGCAAAATTCTTAAGTTCGAGTCTAAATATCATTCAGAGTGCGATCAGATAATATTAAGTTTCTAACTTTCCGTTTAAGGTTAGGTATTATTATAACACCTAATTGCTTTAAACAAGTGGCTTAGCTTATACTAAGGCATCTTTTCTTATGTTCAAGTCTAAATACTATCAGATGTGCTACTAGTTAATAGCAATCTCCTAACTTTTTTATTTAAGCTTAGGTATTATTATCACAACACCTATTGGCTTAAAGTAGTGGCTCTGATACCACCTTTTACTGTCACGACCCTCGACCCCATTCTGGACGGAATTGGGAGCCGCGAGCAGCCCAGTGGTACCGGTGATTACTTTTAAAAACATTGCAGCGGAAATTTTATCAGGACCGTGAGTTAGGAAAAATATCAGAGTTTAGAAACACCGGATTTATTTAAATAAATGGAATAAATTCCATGTTTTACAAAGGTAGCTTTTAATACGGGATAAACCCAAAAACAATATTTCTTAAGTTGATTTAATTAATAAAATAAGCCACTTCTTGAAGTCCTCCAGTGCTGGATTCAATCCTTACTCCAATCTACTATAATTACCTGAAACGCGTTTTTAAAAAGGTTTTGTCAGCGGGAAATACTGAGTGAGTTCATTCAGGTTTTATAAAAACAGATTTGTTATAATTCACAGTATTAAGAGCGATTACAATGTCTCTACTATCAAACCAACTACCCACGGTACTTTACCACTCGACCCACTGGCCCACCTGTCCAGTGGTGTCTGTGATTATGGTCATACCACCCATTGGCTGCCCCAATGTTGAAGATTATCAAGTAATGTATACAAAACCCCACATACCGGCTGTAATATGGTGATTACAAAGACTTAATCCCTGTAATTATAACTTTGAAAATAATTTGGAGGTTTGTAAAACAGTTGATAAAAAGAGAATGACTCACTTTATTAGCATGCAAGATTGAGTAAATAAGCTTCTTGATTCTACTTCTTCCGATAATTAAGCATGCACTTTATTATTCTGGATCTTCTGATGATTTAATAGTTTGTTTGGTTGTGAGTGTGTAGTTGGGAGTATTTTTCAGTAGTTAAACATATAGTTTAACAGAATGGAATACGTATTTGTGTAAAACCCAAATCAAACCTTAACGGTAGTCACGAGATTCGAACATTAACGAATTCCACAAAGTATAGTCTTATTCAGACAGTACTTTGGTATCCATTTAATGAACTCACAAAGTATAGTACTTTGGATTCCGTTTAACGAAATTCACAAAGCAGAACACTTCGGCATTCGTTAGATGGTTTTTCCTGAATCGATCGGACAGAACATCGCTTTGGTGATTATTGGTTAGAACACCAATGTATAGAGAGAATAATAGAAGAAATGAACAAAGGAAAATGAATCCTAAGCTTCCTATTTATAGGTAGATTTATTCCTTAGCTAGGAAGTTTCCTTAACCATTAAGTTTCCTTAACTATTAAGTTTTACTTAACCATTAAGTTTACTTAACCATTTAACTATATAACTTACTTAGCTTAATTAATTTCGCTTAGCTTAATTAATCATGCTTAACTTAATTAATCGTTCTTGGCTTAATTAATCTAGTTTAGCTTAATTAATCCCCCTTAATTAATTAATTAATCACACTTAACTTGATTAATAGATTAATTAATCTACTCAGTTAACTTAACTGCTAAGTTTTTTTTAAGTTTACTTAATTATTAAGTATTCTAGCAGTTTCCTGATTACGGGTTCTAATTTCTAGACACAATGGAACTCGTATTAGTGTATTAACTCAATTCAACTTTAACGATAATCACGAGATAGAAACCCTCACAACGAATGACAAAGTGCGTTACTTAAACATCCAGCGGATTCGCAACGAATGACAGAGTATAGCCCGAATTCGGGCAATCACTCAAACATCCTGTCGGAATCACGACGAATGACAAAGTATAACCCGGTTTGAGCAGCACTTAAACATCCATCGGATAGTCTCAATCGATCGGATAAAGTATCGTACCAGTGATTAGAGTTATTACCCTAATAACGGGCAGAGTTTAGGGATTTAGAGGGTAAAATCCCGAGCTATTATTTACAAAAATAAAAGCTGACGGAAAGAAAAGAATTGAACAGTGATCGAGTTAATACCCGGCATCGTAGCAGCACCCCGCTATACTAATTAGTGATTCGTGTGTGTTTTAGAACTGATTTTGTGATAACTCGACGTACAGACCGAAATTTTACGCCGTTTCAAAGACAGAATGCAAGTCCCAATGTCGGCTATTTATACACGAAATTTGACATGCTTACGGACCGTAAGCCTAATCCCTTACGGTCCGTAAGGGACACCTAAGGGTCATAGGGTTGCCACGCGTGGGACTAGGCTTGCTGAGTCAATGAATTCGAAAGTTTATGTTTTGACAACGTTTTAAGAGGATAATCGTCAACTAGGGTTTACCCCTCTTGAGTTTTAGGGGCCCTGATCCTGATTCCGATTGTTCTGGAAACGTTAGGGTTTATGCAGAATTACTTGGGTGTCTCAATTAGGGTTTCCTTATTGGATAATTATCATACTATGTATTAATTTGAGTGAGAGTTGTTAAAATACTTAACCATTCAGACATCTGCTCGTAAAACAAACAGGCTGCTAAACTAGTAAAAAATCTGAACTGTTAAAAACCCGACAAAGAGCCCTATAATTTTTTCCCCAATAAGCCTAGTACGTCATTGTACCGAGAACATTCCCCAAACATCCTCCATGAAAGAACATTTGTAAAGGACTAAAATCCAACCGCTAAACGCCATAATATTAGGTAAAATTATTTTAGGCCGACTTTGAGTGCTTTTAACTTTTAAGTTTAACACGTGGAAAATATTAGTCAATCTTTTGACGTTTGACTTCTTGTTACATTTGATCAAATCGGCAGACGTGAAACACGTGGGAAGCAACCATTGGGTGGGTAAACTAACTGTTTTGGCACGATAGCATTGCAATACCATTACCGACACAAATGAAATTCATGCGGATAATAATAATATATTAATATATTAATATCTTCATCCTCCCAAATTGCTTCAATCTTTTCAATTATAAGTTGATTGAATCTACAACGAATTCGATTTCACTATATCAGTAAGTCAAATTCATTTGTTTTGATGCTTTTTTGCATGCTTCATTGCCTCAAAACCCTAATTTTGCATAATATATATATAAGTTGCTTGTAATATAGCAAATTTGATCGAGTTTATTTGAATTGGAGTGTAATTAGTTCATGATTTGAATTTGTTGAGCTGCGGTTGTTGTTATTGAACGAGAATTGTAGCTGTGACGTCAGGCATTTGTCATGGAGGAATTTAGGGTTTTCGTTAGCTGTATATATGTATATAGTTGGTTAAGTGTTGAACTGATTCAAATTTCAGTTGTTAGTACTTTTGTTTTGATTATTTATGCAGAGTTTATTGCCTTGAAAACCTAATTTCTGCTTAATGTATTGTTATTTGGGGGGAATTTAGGGGTTTCTGTAAGCTGTATATAGTTTGTTAACTGTTGAATCGATTCAATTTCAGTTGTTAGTACTTTTGTTTTGATTATTTATGCAGAGTTTATTGCCTTGAAAACCTAATTTCTGATTAATGTATTGTTATATGGGGGAATTTAGGGGTTTTCGTAAGCTGTATATAGTTTGTTACATGTTGAATCGATTCAATTTCAGTTGTTAATATTTCTGTTTTGATTATTTATGCAGAGTTTATTGCCTTGAAAAACCTAATTTCTTATTAATATATTGTTATTTTGGTGAAATAGCAAATTTGGATGAGTTACATTGTTTTTTGGTTTATAGAATGTGAATGTGTTTAGGAAGTAAGAAGCTCGGTAGCGTTCGTTTCGTGGAATGTAATAGAATTGGAATTTGCGTAGGAATTGAAATTTGATTTGGAATTTAGGCGTGTTTGTTTCACATAATGGAATGGAATCCGGATGAAATTGAAATGTGGATTTCGTTTCTTATGCTATTGTTCAATTTTTATCAGGAAAACAGTTAAAATCTATTAAGAAACTCGATGTTCACGACTGATTTAAGACCGATGGGTGAAAAAGAAGCCAATAATTCAAGGAAAAATGTTCAAATGCAAAAGATGAACAGACGTCCACGCATTAATCTTCCAGCACTTCGAGGCTTCTTATTACAGTTTCCTGGAAAAGTTCAAAGGCATTTGAAGGTCGGTTAATACTTTTATTTTAATCACTTGATTATCTTATATTCTGTTAAAAACTTTTTTATTCCATACAATGCAGTCAAGGTTCAAGAGACCAACGGAAACAGAGGGATCGAACAGGGAGATGTTCAAACTCAAGGATGCGAAATTCAGTTTAGAGAAGCAAATGCAAGCGTGGAGGAAAAATCCCGTGTGGGATGATGATCAACCCACTTCGATTGAGGTAAAAGTGGTCTAGAATGTTTTGATGATGTGGAAATACTCTTCTTTCGTAAGGTAGTTAATATTGAAGTCTATGGGGTTCCACTCTAAAACCAATTGGTGATAGAGGGAGTAACCCAAGATCTTATTAATACAACCGGAAGGTCTTATTCTTTCGATGTGGGATAGGGCTCCTCCAATAGTTAAAGCATTTTGTTTTCCAACTAATTTTCAGGTTGTTGTACCCAAAGGATCTTTATGCCAACTAAATGTGAAAACGAATGTGGGTTTGCCCCCAGATGCAATATACAACATTGTAACCGACCCCGACAATAGAAGGGTCTTCAAGAATATTCAGGTAAGTGATTAGAACATGTTTTTATGTGTTTCTTTTTTTTTTTTTTCCATTCCTATGCAGTTAATATCGGTGATATATTGGTTATCTGTCCCCATGTAAAATATCGGTCAGAATATTGGTACCAATATTATCAGTGTTATTGACCAATATTTGACCGATATATATCAGTACCTTGCTTCTTAGTTCTACCATTCGTCTTTCTTCTTATTGCTACTATTAGTGTTTTAAGTGTTAATTGTTAGTGTTTTGCAAGTTGCAAAAGATTTATTTGTTAATGGTAGGAGAGTACACTGAATTGTTAGTGTTAAATTGCTATATAGCCTATATATATATATATATATATATATATATATATATATATATATATATATATATATAGGTAGAGGATCCTGTAAAAAGTGCTCAAAGTGTAAGAAGTGTGAGAAGTGTATTATAACACTATATATAATACTATATAACACCATATAAACACCGTATAACAATATGTAACACCATATAATACCATATAACACTATGTAACAGTATATATCATTATATAACAAATATAACACTATAGGTTGTCTGATAGCATGTCTATGATAGATGTATAGTGTTATATTTGTTATATAATGATATATAGTGTTACATAGTGTTATATGGTATTATATGGTGTTACATATTGTTATACGGTGTTTATATGGTGTTATATAGTATTATATATAGTGTTATAGTACACTTCTCACACTTCTTACACTTTGAGCACTTTTTACAGGATCCTTACCCTATATATATATATATATATATATATATATATATATATATATATATATATATATATATATATATATATATATATATATATATATCTAAATTCTACATGATATTAAAATTACCGATATCCCACCGCGATAACCTATATCTCAAATATCAATCCTTGACCGATATCCGATATTTTACCACATTAACTGCATAGTGATAGTTCCATTCACAATGAACGAAGAAATAACAAAAAAGAGGAGGCCATCAATTTCTTGATGTAGCATATGGCAGTAAATGCTTTTTAAACCGCTTTATATCCATGACATATTGTAAAGAATTTGACTATCATGATTCTCATTGTTTCTTTACTCTATGCTGAATAATGTCCCTTTTTGTGTCAGGCTGTACTATCCAGAAAGGTTTTGCTCGATGAAGGTTCAAGACAGATTGTGGACCTGGAGCAAGCTGCTATATGGAGGTTTCTATGGTGGTCAGGAACCATTTCTGTTCATGTTCTTGTAGATCAGAACCGAGACGATTACTCTGTAAGTGAGAAAACTATCTTCTGAAAAGTTTATTTATTCATTTACTCATTTCATCTCTAATGTATTAAATGGCTAAAATAGAAAAGGGTTTTGCTAACCATAACTGTGAGGCTTGAGCTCGGCACTAGAACATTAGGCTAAGCTCAAGTCAGCTTGATAGCTCGATGATTCTTCAAGATGTGGGCTTGATATTAATAGCCAAATTCTTATCAAATATGTATGCATAGGGCTGCAAACGAACCAAACGTTAGGCGGACAGTTCGTGAATCGTTCGGCGGGAAGTTCGTTTGTGTTCGTTCGTTTATTAAACAAACGAACACGAACAATAAATTTCGTTTGTTTAGTTAAATAAACAAAGGTTGTGTTCGTTCATTTATGTTTGTGAACGTTCGGTAACGTGTTTGTTTGAGTTCGATAGTTCATTAGTGTTTTTAGTTTTTATATTTTATTGAAATACTTCAAAATTTCCAACAAATAAAATATTTAATAAGTGTTAGTGTATTATATATTATGTTCATGAATGCTTGTTTGTGTTCATTTGTTTCCATTTGTATTTATGAACAATAGTCTGTGCTCATTTGTGTTCATCAACTTTCGTTGCCTAAAATTAACAAACAAACACAAAAGAACAGGAACAAGTTCATTTCCTTAACAAAAGAACACGAACATAAAATCTCGTTCGGTATGCATTCATGAACAGTTCGTGAACACATATATTTCTTTAAAACGAACACGAACAAGGTCTTGTGTGTGTTCGTTCGGTTTGTTTGCTGCCAGTATGCATGCTCGACTTTGGCTCGAACTCACACGCGCACAAATACCTCTCTGTGTGTGTGTGTGTGTGTGTGTGTGTGTGAAGTACAAGCTCAAAAATAGAAATGAATCATTCCTCGATTATTTTGATGATTTGCAGATGAAATTTAAGCAAGTTACACCAGGATTTATGAAAAGGTTTGAAGGTAGTTGGAAAGTAGAACCAATACTACTTGATGAAAAACTATGTCATCCGTTCAAGCCAAAAACGTTATCCGAATACATGTCATGCACTCAATGCAACGGTAGGATTGCATCAAAAGTGACACTTCAGCAACTTGTGGAGCCCGCTATCGTTCCTCCTCCACCTATCTCATGGTATCTTAGAGGAATCACCTCAAAAACGGTAGAAATGCTCATAAACGATTTAGTAGAAGAAGCTGCTCGAATCAAAGGTGTTTCGGCTTCTGCCACAGATGTTATCACCACAAACCCGAATCTTGATCAGGTTTCGTCTAATGAAATTCAAACACTTGATATTAAAGAAAGATGGGCGTTGAGACGACGAAATTCACGCAGAAATTTGTAAAAAGAAAGAAGAGATCGGTTTTAAGCCACTAATCGGTAAGTCATCCCACTCGTGAGTTGTTAGTTATACTATCTGCATAATGCTACATAATAGTTCTCTAATGCTAATGCTACATAATGTTAAGGTTGTTGTATGTCTTTTTGTACATGTTTGATTATGTGATCCAAAGAACATTTGCAAAATGAGTTTATTCATGAATCAGTATTATTAATATCTGATTATGTATCCAAAGAACGTTTGCGAAATGAGTTTATTCGTTAAATTAGATTAGAGATGACAAAATAGGCAGCATGGTAACGAGTTAAAATCGGTAAATTTTGATTCGAGTCAGGGATCATACTTAAGATCTCAATCGGTAAACTTGTTGTCCGACTACCTGCCATTGCTTTGTAATTGCCCTTTTTCGTGTGGAATGATATTGTAGTAATTTCATTAAAAAAAAATCTAGACAAAAAAAAATAAATAAATAAATAAATCTTGATCTATGTATTTGTTGAGCAAAATTACTGACCTTGTAAACAACCATTGAATCCTTGATGGCAATAGGATTACAAGATGTATATCCGATATGATGTTGCTTGGTTTAAAAGTGATAGCACGAACCTTCACCTTATACATGCGTATAGTTCCAGCCCTTATACAGTGGCCGAGGATCTTCATTTCGTGCTGCGTGACAGATTACTAGCAAAACCAAAGAAAGAGGATCGAACAGCCACTATCACATCGTTAGATGAGCTTCGTCGAGCTTTTTTGTATGATGAAAATAATGCATGATACACTATTACATTTTAAAAAGCTATCTGTTGCTTGTGTATATGATACACACAGCACACTATTGGTGGTTATGACTTGTTCGACCCAATTAACCACTAAAGATGAAACATGTTATCTAAATGTTGTTCCAGATCCGACTTTTGACAATAACACTGGAGTAAAAACTGAAATTAAACCGGCAATATGAGTTGACAGTCAAGCAACAAACAAGTTCAATTCAAACCAACGATATTAGTTAAGTGACACTGATAGTCAGGGGCGGAGCTAGTGTATTAGAAGGGGTAGCACGGGCTATCCCTCAACCCCGTCTCCGTACCGTTTTCGTAGTGTAAAAAAAAATTAAAAAATACAGTAGTCTGTGATAAACAACCTACACAATTTAACATTCAAGAATTAACAACAATCTCCTATGTCTCACAATATTCTATTTTATTGTCATTTTAATCATGAAATTGAACGCTAATTAGGTTCATCTTCTTGAAAATAGAATGAAACGTGTATTGTATAGTTTAATTGTATAACCATGTGTCTCATTTGTTTTAAAAGCTTATATTGTATAATATAGTATGCTGTATTTATAATATCATTTGGCGTCTTCAATACATAACCAATTCCAAATAGAGAATTACAATAAACGTAAATTAAAATATGCGTAAGTTGTGTATGAAAGATAGTATATGTAACGGAGAGGTGACTTTGATATTTAGATTAGTTTAATGTATCATACATGATGTTATAACATCCAACTAAACTTGGACATTTTTATGTATCATACATAAATATCACACACCTCTCCATTACATATACTTTCATACACAACGTACCAATAGTATATAGTTTGTAAAGCTGGCTATATACAAAATGACATTTAGTTTAGTTTAATGTATCATACATGATGTTATAACATCCAACTAAACTTGGATTTGTTTTATATTAGGTCACTTTGATGTCTTTTCGATTAATTTTAATATGTAATTCTAATAAATTAGCGGTTGTACGAACCTAAAGGTCTATATGATGATAATTAATAGAATTAAGTATATGCTTGGTCCTTTTGGTTTATCATGAAACCTCTAACGTCTACCTGACATACTTTTACTTTTCACATTTCACATTCACCTCAACACATGGTACAAACTTTTTCCTCATATATATTTTTTGCATATGAAAAAATACCATCATCAAATAACGAAAATCAATCATGATCAGTTAAAGTCCATTATGTATATGGTGCTGAAGTGATGCTTTAAGTTAATGCTTTAGTTTATTCCACAAAGCCTTAAAGGCTAATCGCTATGGAGCCACAGCGAAGGATAGTGGGGGCGGGCGGGGGCGGCCGACCCTGAACTTTTTGCTCAGTGGTGGAGAGTATGTAGTTTTCATATACAAATTTTTGGGTATATACGTTTTCGACCCCCCGTTTTATAGATTTTTTTGGGTATATACGTTTTCGACCCCCCCGGTCGGAAATCTCAAGCTTCGCCACTGACCCCTGCCATGTGGCAAGGGGCACGACATGGAGGGGTGTACATCGCCGGACAAGGCGGGAAGAGTGCAAGGTGGAAGATGGCGTGAGGGTGGAAAGTGCGTGGAGGTTGTTTGAAGGAGAAGGGCTTTGGTGGGGGCACATGCCCATCAACCAATCAAGGTGTTTTTTTCATTCTTTTTCTTAAAAAGCTTTTTAAAATTTTAATATTATTTTAATAGGGTGTGAGAGGGGGTTGAAACCATAGTAATGTTACACTAAAGGGTGTGGATGTTAGTCCTTTAGGGACGGTCTGTCACGTAAGTGGTCACGTCATCAGGTGTGGAGGATGTGCCCCAATGAATGGGCCAAAGGTGTGGTGATGAACCCCTTTATATACATACACATGTATGTGTATGCATGGTTGCAAAAGTCGTTAAACGCTCACTAGTCGGATTTGAGAGTAATCGGGAAGTACGTATGTGTAAAGCAAGGAGGCCCGTCTAACTCGACAAAAGGAAGACGTTGAAGACGGGATGATCCGGGTGGGGGCGGTGTGGACGGAGCTCGACGGCCCGGAGTCGACCCACACACCCGAGTGAAAGAAAGTGAGGTTGTGATGTGTCGGTGGGGTGAGAGACCGGAAATGAGAAAGGTTAGTTTGGGTATTTATGAGAGAAATTGTTGATCCGCTAACGCTTAACGCTACCTAACTTTACGAACCTACCTCTCTCGCACACGAGGTTTCCAGATCGATCTCCAAAAAAACCCATTAATTCAGGTACCCCTTCTTCTTACAAATCTGAATCCAAACTTCAATCTGTTACTTACTTCATTCTTTATACGTTCAATTCAAACTGTGTTTTGTCTCAGGTGATTCAATAATCTCTTTTTAATTTCTGATTTGCTGCAATTCAAATGTTTTTTTAATCGAAGTTTCATACTTACTAGAAATTGTAAAGTTTTTAACATTTATTTTTAAACTAGCAATCCGGTTCAGCGGATTAGGGTGCTATTTAAGCAGTTTAAATTATTTGATCTAAATATTTTTTATTAGTTAATTTTTTATGGTTTTATTTAAAATTGGTATTTTGTTTACGCATTATTCCGACTATATGCAGTTCATATTCATTAGATCTATCATGTTATATTGCATCTAGGAGGATTTGCTATATTTAGGGTTTTAGAATTTGATCTGTTATGTTTTTATGTTGCTGCTTTGTTTTACTGTTTAATGAAACAACTTGGGTTTTTAGTGCTTTGTTTTGTTACATATTTTAACTTCCGTTGTGTTGAATCGCCAGGCGCTAGTCGGTCGGTGAGGTAACGACTAGGGATTAATTGGATTGGATTTTTTTTTTTTTTTTTTTGAACGGCCAACAGAATCAATCCCGAGCACTCTCGGGGCACCCACTGGACAAACGGAGTACTCCGAGAGTAACTCGAGTCCACCACCAATTCCGGGGAAAACCCGGTAACCCACCCGCCCGTAGGCACGACGGTGAAATTACCGGTAAAACCCGTTTGGCTCAAGGATCCAACCCAGGTTTCTCTGGGTCTCCTATCATTGCCCACCAGTGCCTCACTCTGCACCAAGTGGGAGTTGAACTTGCATCTCTCAAGAGAAATGCAAGCCTTCCACCACTTGATCTAGAGATCATTGGCAATCGGATTTGGATTTTTATATGTAATTTTTAGTTATATATATAGTTTTATATGTAGTTTATTAAAGTAGACATATTTTAACCCCATATTGACCCAACTTTTTAAGTAATTGGCGGAAATTTGTAAGGTTTGGTCGAAATTTGGCCGGAATCTGGCCAGAATAGGACCGCTATTGACCGCCTAGCGATTAATCGGCCAATAATCGGTGAACCACCGATTATTGATTAATCGGCGACTAATCGGAGACTAGTCGGGATTTTTACAACCATGGTGTAGAGCGCGTTTCTACTTGAGAATATTACCTCTATATATAACTCTGATCTGAATTCTTAAGTTATAGCTTCCTTAATCTAATTGCTTTACATATCATAAGTTCTTATCGTGCTCAGTGTTTGATGATGAGTTTATTGGCTAACATATAAGCCTGGCAAAACGTGCAAATCGGGTATTGGATCAATTCAAAAAATAGAATCGGTTTGGTGCGTGTCAAAGCAGGTTCTGACCAAAGTGGGCTTGTCTTGAAATGGGTCAGTGTTAGAAAAAAATGATTTGAAGCTAGGAGCTGACATCATTGCAAGCTTTGCAGCTTTTTTCACAGCTTGTAGATAAATCCAAAAAAAAAAAATTTAACACTGACCCATTTGAAGTTGAGCCCAATATTATCAGAACCCGTTTAGATACATATCAAAGTGATACTTGTACCCAGTTTTATATAAACCGCTTTTGACAAAATTGATACTTTCTTATCCGTGTGATGTTTTAGTTTACATGTTTGGTTTCATTTTTTAAGTTTAAGCATAGAACAGATATCATGATTTTTTTACAGACATGATTTTTTTTAATGAGTAAATTACGTTTTTGGCCCCTGTGGTTATATCACTTTTACTATATTAGCCCAAAATATGAGTTTTTAACATATCTGCCCCCATGGTCTCTATAACTAACCATTTTGGCCCCTAAGTCTAGAGATCATGGGGGCCAAAATGGTTAGTTATAGAGACCATGGGGGCAAATATGTTAAAAATTCTTATTTTGGGCTAATATAGTAAAAATGATATAACCACAGGGACCAAAAACGTAATTTACTCTTTTTTAATTTGTTAAACTTTGACTAATTTGACTTTATGTGCAGGGATCTTCATCAGAAGTAAGATGGGGCTTACATTCACCAAACTCTTCAGCCGGCTTTTCGCCAAGAAAGAAATGCGTATATTGATGGTGGGTCTCGATGCTGCTGGTAAGACAACCATTTTGTACAAGCTCAAGCTCGGGGAGATTGTTACCACCATTCCTACCATCGGTACGCTTTTATGTTATTGACGTATCTTTTCATTTGATAATCTTTTGAGTCATGCATTTGTTATGCCATTGCATAGATTTGGATGTTAGAATTGCTGAAAAATATTACAATCAGATAATAGCTTATGATTCATAATTTGTAATTTGTTTAATACCATTAAATTATCAAATACTAAGATTCTGGTTTTTCTATGCAGGCTTTAATGTGGAGACAGTTGAATACAAAAACATCAGCTTCACTGTGTGGGATGTGGGGGGTCAGGACAAGGTATAAATGTATCTCGACTTCTGATTTTGTAAACACACACACACACTACACACACTTTTTCACTATCTCTTATGAAGCATTTAGCACTCTTTTTCTAAGACCTCCTATGTAGTTAATATCCCGATATATCAACCGATATATCAGTGATATATCGGTTATCAGTCCCTTGCCGAGATAGCGGTACACAATATTGGTCAGAATGTCGGTACCGATAATATCAGCGATATTGTTCGATAAATCATCGATTTTCCCGATATCAGTACCATTCTTATTTCTACCGTTCTTTTTTCTTCTTATTGCTACTATTAGTGTTTTAACTCTTAGTCAGTTCTTACTTGTTACAATTGTTAGTGTTAAATTGCTATATATATAAATTTAGCATGATATTAAAATTACCGATATCCCACCGCGATAACCGGTATCTCAAATATCGGTCCTTGACCGATATCCGATATTTTACCGCATTAACTACTTAGGACGTCACTTCAGTTGTGATAAAAATGCAACATTTTCAACAAGATAAGTTTATATACACACACAGGGATAAAGAAAGTGGTGTGGTCACAAAACTGTCTTTGGTATCACATTTTAAGCTTTAAGGATAAGTGTATATGCTATCATTGATAAAGAGCTTACAGTAAATACATTTTCCTACTAAAATGTTGATAGAAATGAACCTTCTTTCAAGTTTCTACCATGTAAGTGTATTTTGGATCTATATAAAATTTATTAATAATTATTTTAAATTTGTCATGCAGATCCGTCCCCTTTGGAGGCACTACTTCCAGAACACACAAGGTCTTATCTTTGTTGTCGATAGCAATGATAGGGATAGAGTTGTTGAGGCAAGAGATGAGTTGCACAGGATGTTGAATGAGGTAAGCAAATTTGTGACATCTGTTTAAATTTGGCAAATTGAATTTAAATAATCCCAACTTTCTCAATTTGGTCGATAATAATCTCAACTCAGTTATTGGCCGATAATAATCCGAACTGGTCCACTTTGGACCGATAATAGTCTGCGTTAAATATAGTTTAACGGAGTTAAGTTTTTTTCCGAATTGCAAACTGATGTTTTAGGGCTTTTGATTAGAACGAGGATATGGGTTGATTGATGTAAAATTTACCTCGAAATACTACCCCAAACGACGAAAACGGTACTTCAATTCGGGTGTTTAAACTTCTAATTAACAAAAATCAAGCCGTTTGAAGCATCGCTTCGAGGTAAGTTTTACATAAATCGACTCGTATCCTCGTTCTGATCAAAATCCATAAAACATCAGTTTGTAATTCGTAAAAAACCTTAACTCCGTTAAGCTATTTTTAATGGTAGACTATTATTGGCCAAAAATGGACCAGTTCGGATTATTATCGGCCAATAACTGAGTTGGGATTATTTTCAGCCAAATTAAGAAAGCTGAGATTATTTAAATCCAATTTGCCTTTAAATTTTGTATACAATGCTTGTAGTATTATTTTCTTATTAAATTTCAAAATAAAACCTTTTTATTTATAATTAAAACCTTTTCTCTTCTAAAGCTGTTTAAAATAATCATTTGTATCTATTTAAATTAAGTCTTAAGATAATATTGTTCTTTCTAATGGATATTTTTATTTTAAATTATTGTATATACTTTAATGTAGGATGAGCTTAGGGATGCAGTTCTTCTTGTGTTTGCCAACAAACAAGATCTGCCCAATGCAATGAATGCTGCTGAAATCACCGATAAGCTTGGCCTTCACTCTCTTCGACAACGTCACTGGTAATTTTTATTATCTTTTTGTAGAAAATGCTATGCATATTGCTTCTTCACTTGGTGAAAGCTTAAAATACAAAAGGCTCTTAACGTGCGACGGTACGCAACCAACAAAATAACGTGTGTAATTATGATATAACATGCGTAATTAGGGTAAAACCCAACCTATGCGTGATTTAGTGTTTTGACCATACGTGATTTCTTCTTCATGCATAATTAGGGTTTGAAATTTATAATGTGCGTAATTTACAAATGAACATGCGTAATTTACTTGTGTGCTGTCGCTCATTAAGGGGCTATTGTACGATAACCCACCCCTCTTCACTTAAATATATGAAATTTGGAAATTTTGTTTTCTAGGAAGTCATGATTCTAAAAGAAACCCATTTATACGAGAACGGCTGTATTTTATACAAGAAACCCATTTTGGAATTTATAAGCATTAGAATACACGTTAGGCAACTTATATGATAAATTGTAGCTTGTTTTGAAAAAAGTATGCTTTCTGATACCATTTATACATTTATTACCTATAAGGTCCATAACCCGCTCATTTTATCACTTCTGTTTTGTTATTTTAGGTACATCCAAAGCACCTGTGCCACCTCTGGGGAAGGACTTTACGAGGGTTTGGACTGGCTCTCCAACAACATTGCTAACAAGGTAAGTGCTCAATTTGCATCATCTTCTTTTTAAAATAATCGCCAATTGTTTGAACAAAAATCAAGCCCCATTTTACAAATAAATAGCGAATTTGGACAAGTGTTTGGGATATGTATGTTTTGATTTTGATTTTGTTCTCTTATCAGGCATGAGGTGGAGATGAATTGTAATTTGGGGGTCAAGAAACCGGAGGCAAGTTTTGCTTTTTGTATGGTCAGGTCACTTTTCTTACTGGTTCTCGTTCTTCCGTGACTGAGGTGCTAGTGGTTATGGAACTTTGTTTGTTAAAAAAGGCTTTTTTGAATTTTTTTTTTTTTTTATATATAGGGTATGTATGATACGATTTAAAGAGATAAATGTTGGTTGTTTATATAAGCTTTTTTGTTTATATTAACTAGGTATGTTTTGGTAATGTCGTTATTATAATGATTGTTGCTGTTGAGTACTTGGAAGTTGCAGGGGAGGGAATTCTAATATGCAAATAGTTTAAGATATGATATAAAATACATTTTTTTTTTTTTGTAAAACAACAAATCTGGTTGAGTGGATCAACCCCGTTAGGCTTGACTAGGCTCGACTCAAAACGTTTGGATTTGACCCGTAAATTTTGTGAAAGACTGAGGTTCACGCTGTGCTAAAAATTCAACGTTATGTTTGAGTCATTTTGGTCCCTGTGGTTTGTGCAGTTTTGCCAATTTAGTCCAAATCTCAAACTTTTTAAATCTGGGTCCCTGTGGTTTGCATTTTGTTGCCATTTTAGTCCAAAACTCAAAATCTCTCATTTTTTACTGTTCTAAGGTCCCTTTTTTGTCTTTATCTGCATGGGTAGTTTGGTCCATTTAATTTTCAAAAAACCAATTTCTTTATTAAAAAAGCCTCAAATATAAATACCCCTTTGTTATGGCAGACCAATTACATCATCATCTTCAACATACCAACATCCATTCATCCAGCCATACATTCATGTATATCCCAAACATACACACCAAAATTACTTCAACTAAACAGAAAATGCAGAAGCCCTAAAACTTCAAACCAACATTATTACTTCTAAACAGTTAACTGTTTTCAATCAAAAGCCCTAACTGCAGCAAATCATATCCAATTACTCACCGATGATACAAACTAAACAACAAGTTATCCAAACCTACAAACAACCAAATCTAAACAAATTAATCCAATTAAACCCTAACATACACAATTCACTTACTTTAGCACCAAATTAACCACAACCAGATCACAAACAGATCCAAATCAACAACCACTAACCTTTAAAATGCGAATCCAGATCCAGATCCTCGTGATCTCGATCACTAAAAAATGGCGGCAACCAGAAAACAGCAGAGAGCAACACCGACACTCCAAGTATCAAAACAAACACACATCGAAACCGAAACAAACGCGAAACCCTAACACAACAACAACACTAAAAAACGACCCGTGGATCTTGTTGGTGGTGGGTCGGGAGATTCTGACCCGTCTAACAGTCAACTACCATCTGGGCATCTGGCTTTGAAGTATCCTGAGATTTTTGGAATTAGGGCTTCTTGTAAAATGGGAAATTCGAGAAAAGCGGTGGAAGCATCACCGAATTGGTGTATGCAGATGTCACCGCCCAAGACATGTGTTCTTTTGGAACCAAGTGATGATGATCAGTACAAAGACGTTTAAAAAGGCCGGTTAGGGTTTCAATATTGGGAGGTTGAAGATGATGATGTAATTTAGGGGTATTTATATTTGGGGGGGTTTTTTAATAAAGAAATTCTTTTGATGAAAATTAAATGGACCAAACTACCCCTACAGATAAAGACAAAAAAGGGACCTTAAAACAGTAAAAAATGAGAGATTTTGAGTTTTGGACTAAAATGGCAACAAAATGCAAACCACAGGGACCCAGATTTAAAAAGTTTGAGATTTGGACTAAAATGGCAAAACTGCCCAAACCACAGGGACCAAAATGGCAGTTTACTCTAAAAAAATGCTATCATTTGGCTTAACCGGTTGATGTGACTAAAAACAATATTTTTTTACAACAAAAGCATGATCACCTGCATAAACCCAATGGCAA
Organism: Helianthus annuus; assembly: GCF_002127325.2. NCBI lineage: Eukaryota > Viridiplantae > Streptophyta > Magnoliopsida > Asterales > Asteraceae > Helianthus > Helianthus annuus. Next base: position 157,652,645 of record NC_035444.2, read on the forward strand.
AAGGCCATCCACACCCCCGAACGCAGATGGCATTGGTGACCTAGCCCGCCACCATCTTAGAGGAAACCCACTGTTCGAAGGCACACTGTGGTAAAATCCCTCACTCAACCTAGAACATTTTTGCTCTAGGCGAGGCGAGGCTCGAACCCTTGACTAGGACGCCCCATATTTTAGTATGGGGCAACTAAGACCAACATATAATAAGCATCAAATGACCAATAATCTTTTATATCTAAGCGATGCTCAGCAGCATAATATTACCAGAATGTAGCTCATAAACTAAGGCATGCCTCATGAATCTCAACATGATCAACGACAATCTCACATATCAAAAGCAGAAAGACTCTCCTCGTCTTCGTAATCTTCATACAAGAAATCTGGTTCTTCGAAGCAATCATCATTAAAAAGAAGATGCTCGCTTTCTTTCATTTTCCTAGTTTGAGGTTCTCTGTCGTTGCGGTCTATAACTGAAAAAAGCTTCTGTTTGATGTTATCCTCAATAGATATTGCATCATGGGAATTTAGGCCAAGTACTGAAGTACATTCTTGTTTAAACTTAGAGTCATTAGAAGTTGAGATGAGGCCTGCAATTGTTTTCGCGAGGTCTGGGACATAACTTCGAATCTAAATTAACCAACACATCGGCTGTTAAAAAGTTATGTCATAGGCGCTATGGTATCAAACATAAATTATGGATCCATAATATTGACATTATCATGTTTAGCCTTGAAACATTCCAGAAAAGTTTTAATGGGACGGTTGGAGTAATATTATGTATGAAGTTATGGACTAGAATGAAAATATAGTAAAATGCCATTTTCGTCCCTGAGGTTTGGGCAGTTTTGCAACTTTCGTCCAAAGGTTTGTTTTTCTGCATCTTGATCCAAAAGGTTTGAAATCTTGCCATTTTCATCCGGCTCGTTAACTCCATCCATTTTTTCTCCGTTAATTCAGGGGTATTTTTGTCTTTTTACCTACTTGTTTTTGTTTAGTTAAGGTAGTTTGAATTCTTGTACATTATGCTAAATGCTTGTACATAAAGTGAAAAAGACCGAATTGCCCCTTAAGTTAACAAAATAGACGGAAATACCTCTGGCTTAACGGAGAAACATGAATGGAGTTAACGAGCTGGATGAAAATGACAAGATTTCAAACCTTTTGGATCTAGATGCGGAAAAACAAACATTTGGACAAAAGTTGCAAAACTAGCCAAACCTCAGGGACGAAAATGACATTTTACTAAAGAAAATAAAAGAAAACGTTGCCTTTCGTAGGGTGGAAATTCCCAAAAAGAAATTCCACATAAACTTGAGCTGCCTAACAAGTTTTAGACCCACCAACTCATTTAAGCTTACAACTAAAAAGGTTAAATGTTGACTATAGATTTAACTTCGAGTAAAGTGGTCCCTGTGGTTTACCAAAATTTTGGATTTGGTCCCTATCTTTCCAAAACTACACAGATGATCCACGTGGTTTGCACTTTGTAACGCATTTAGTCCCCACCATCCATGTACTTTTGGAAAATGTTGGGGACTAAATGCGTTACAAAATGCAAACCACAGGGACCATCTGTGTACTTTTGAAAAGCTAGGAACCAAATTCAAAATTTCGTAAATCACAGGGATCATTCGTGTACTTTACTCTCTAACTTCACCTTTCAAAATTCTCTCAACGGTTGCTTGTGTTTATGCCTTAATGTTTATGGTTTACGTGTTTTACATTTGCTTGTGTTTATGCTCTAATATTCGTCCTATCCCACGATTCTCGCCTAATAATATTAATCATGTAGCTTTCGATTATGGTTCGCTCATAAACAGGTCAATATGGCCAGCCCATTTGAGAGACAAAACCAAATGATACTTGGTTGACCTCGTTTTTATTATATTTGTTGCTGGTGCTAAAGAAAACTTTTGAAACCAAATTATAAAGGGTTTTGCTACTAATATCACTACTATTAACTAATAGTTCATAATGTATTTATTTTTTTAAAAATGTTGGCTAGACATAACTTCCAAAAATTACTAACCACCAGTTGAATGTTTTTGGAAAGTTTTTGCTTTTTAAAGTTAATAACTTCTAAAGGATAACATTTTCATTTTGTAAACTTGTAATTTTTAATAGAATTGAAGGCTATTTTTTAATGTAGTTGGTAATTTAAAATTAAACCATAAAGAAAAAAGTAACAGAATTTGGGTGTACCTTAACTGCATGTGCACTGAGAAGAACTCCATTATTTTTCTCCTTTAGGTCATCAAATGCAAGCTTCACAGCTTTTTTAGCAAGATTTCTGTCAACAGTACTTTTAATTGCTTGAGGCAGATTGAGCTTGGTATACATTAAGAAAATGCAGAAATAATTAACATTCAAAAAGTAAAAAAAAAAAAAAAAAATACCATATCCTGTTTGTGTTTGACCATTTCAACTTATAATTGGGTATTATAATGGGTTAAATGGGAAGAGTTAAAATGAGTTTTTTACATTTTTGTCCCATGATGGTCAAACTTACGGATACCGTCCCTACAATCCATTTACTGCAAACACTGTCTGGTATGCTAAAGTTTAACAATTTTAATTAGTTACAAACAGTGTTAGCTTTCTTCGTTAAATAAACTCCATGTGCCCTTATATGAGGGTGTTTCGCCTTTTCTACATAAATTTTATATAACAAAAAACAAAATAATAATTAAAGAAAGTACAAAAAGTTAACCATTATGGCTTGCTTTCTTTCTGATTAATAATACACAGTGTTTTGCTTTCTTTTTAATTAAACACTTTTTGATATATACAGTTGAATACTTGAAGGGTCAAACGGGTCAAACAAGACAACATGTGCTGAAATCATTTAAAAAAAAAAAGATTAAAATGCCATTTTCGTCCCTGAGGTCTGGCCACTTTGGCAACTTCCGTCCCGGAGGTGCCATTTTCATCCAAAAAGTTTGAACTCTTGCCATAAATTGCCATTTTTCGATGGACGAAAGCCGCAATAAATTGCCAACCTCAAGGATGACAATGGCAAAAAAGTCGTTTTGGATGAAACAAGCAAATATGCCCAAACCTTAAGGACGATTTTGGCAATTTACTCAAAAAAATATAAATAGATTTATATATAATAAGATTTATGTAATCATTTTTTAACTACTTAATTATAAAAAAATTAAGGACAAACGTTTCATGGTCAACCCAACTCGACACATACGAAAAACTAGTGCTTTGACCCATAACCAGCCAGGCCCTTTTTTCACCTCTAAACCGAGTCATCAGGAAAAATAACTATTACCAAAAAAATAACTGTATGGAAAGAAATGATGGATATTGGTTGTGGTGACAGTGGATGGCAATGTCGATATGACAACCTGGTGGCAAATCCTCCCATTCAATAAATGCACAACCATCTTCACCCGATATGCATTTAATGCTAAGCCCATATCTTTTCCACTTGATGCCTTTTAATGCAGTAAGTAATGGTTGAGAAATTAGGCCAAGTGAGAAGTCACTGTAGTATAATACCTGCAATGCATGTAGTCATCAAAACTTCTGGAAAAACTAAAGGCAAGATAAATTATGAAAAACTCTCCAAGATTTAGTCGAAGACAGATCTTGTGTACAATCAGAGACACAATTTCAACCTATTTGTGCACAGATCAGTTTAGGCTGTGGTTTTTTTTAACTCAAACGAGTAAAAAAAAATAGTGAAAAGAACAATGTGACAAACATAGTTGTTAATGGCGAATAGCGACAAATAGCGATAAGGTACATATATGCTACATAGCGAATAGCGATACTTAGCGGGCGTTATTTTATAAATAGCGATACACTAGAAAAAAATTGTATGTATATTATCTCAAAATACCCTGGTAAATACGCTATTTACATGTATATTTAACAAAAAGCTGAAATCCAGCTATTTTATAGCTATATGTAATCGCTATTTATATTGTAAAAAAACTGAAATCCCGCTATTTATCGCTACATATCCTGTAGCGACCTTCGACCTATACGTTCCGCTATTCGCTATAGCCCATCGCGACCGCTATTGACAACTATGGTGACAAATGGGATGAGCAGTTGAAACACATTGTCCGTCGCCCAAAGTTTATTTCAATGCATACAGCCTCATAAATCATTTTTTACAAGAAAAAGATCATTATTGTAATAACATTGTATTAGTAATCATGATTAATGCACTAATTATTTAGATTTCTTTTTGAATGGACAAAAGTGTTTGCAGGTTGTCCAACCCAGCCTGCTGTGTTTCGACCCGAACGAAAAATGACCCATTTCAACCCAAATACGTCTTGACCCATCACCAAACCCAACCCTCCTGCCATCTTTATGAAAAAAACGTTAAAGAGGGAGGGAGGACGGACCTCTGTTTTACTACCATACACTCTGGAACAAGATGGATTAATCAACTCTGGTAATTCACTAACTACAACCACAGCTTCTATCGTTGTTTCAGTATTCTTTTTACTTCTGCAGACCACCCCACTTCCAGTTTTCAGGTGTTCCCTAACAAAATCAAGAGTGCAACAAGTCAGAAGACTTAACCATACAAACATCATATATGTATATACTATATACACCGATTATTAATTATTAAATATGTTTTGGAATTATGATTCTAGTAATGGTCACTTTGTAGTCAGAACAGCAATCCTGTACTAGGCAAAAATTTAGTATAAGTTTCTTATATGGAAGACGGTATGTACACATACCTCTACATATATGAAGAACCAATATGAATTACCCCTAATGGGTCAAAGGGTGAAATCTCAAAAACTTGGTAAAAACGGAACTAGTCAAATGGGTTGAACATATCAGAACTCAAAAGTGACCCGATGTATATTTAAATGATTATCGCTTATCGTTTATTTCTCGATATTCTATTACTACCTCCGTCCCATTAAAAGTGTCATATTTTGAATCTTCAAAGTCTTTATTTATAAACTTTGACCTTAAATAATTGTGTTGGTGTTAGATAATACTTGATGAAAGTTATATGATTTGAGTGTGTTTTACAAGTATTTTTATCAGGTTAATTTTCACCAAGTTTTATATAACACAAAAAATATATAATTAAAGTCAAAGTTTATAAATAAAGACTTTGAAAATTCAAAATATGACACTTTTAATGGGACGGAGGGAGTAGTATTTTTTTAGTTTTATTATGTAATCATATTAAAACACATCAACTATACATAAACATCAAGTATAAAGGACAAACAAACGTTTTTGGGTCAAACCTGTTACAAAATTCAAACAAATACCCATTTTGCCTGACCCGCCCAGATTGCTACCTCTACTAATAAGGATACAAAAGCAGGAAATGAGCTTTTCGATATCCAAATAGAGACTATGTAGACCCATTACATCTAATTCTTAATATATGATCCGTTGGGTATACAACACAACTAATATAGCAATATTTTATCTGTTTAAAACTTACCTGGTTGGAAAGCAAGAGTAGCATATACAGTTTTTCTGATTCCCATGCTTGAGAGCATAATCCATAAGGCCTGGTTTGAGACATGCATCGTTTTCTTCTGATGGTAAATCAATGCACTCATTTGCCACTATAGCATTCACACATTGATGCTCAGCAAATTTACCCTTGTCAACAATGAGTTCAATTCCAACCTTCTGGAAAAAAGAAAAGAAAATCATGTAGTCATGACAAATATATCAACTACAAGTTTATCACCACCACTTGAATCTGTAGGTATCGGCATAAATGATAAAATGTTAACGGCAAAATGAATAGTGTATAAATATGTAAATCTTTATTAGGCTATCAGGGTTGTGCATTTTGATAATGGATATTGGATAAGCTAATTAGATTGGCCCTAATACCATGAAACTTGGCACATTTTCATGTCTGATTCATTTGATAATAATATATAAAAATACACTTGGCTATTTACCTAATTGCTCTAGAACCATGAAATCGTTCCAAATCAAGAATGAACAATGATTGCAGATAGGTTTCTAATACAGTCTTAAAGAATTTGAAAGAATACTTACCGGAATGTTCATAACCAGCATCTGTGGATCATACATAAAAAATTAATAATATAATAATAGGCCATACAACTAGAAACACCGGCTCTTAGAAAAAAAAAACACAAAGGAAAAAAATGGGACACCTAACCTTTTGGAAAAAGCAATTAATATCTGCCTGTAGAGAATCAATACTATGAAAAGTTGAGAATGATACTTCAGACCCACTGGAAGAAACATTCAAGAAATTAACGTCTAGACGATTTTAAAATCAACTTAAATGGCTTCTGGATGATATGCATGCCTGAATGTTGCACCAGATTTGGAGCTTAGGGGCAGTTTTGCTATCCGTTTTGAGCGATCCTTTTGTTTAAGATCTATACTGTAGTGAAAGATTTCAGTATCACAAGCACCTGTAGAATACAAATAACACTAAAAAAATAAGCTCAGTTAACAAAGAAGTCTCACAATCCTTTTAAAACACATTATTATATCTTGAAAACACAAAACCGTAACAAAATGGAACAATCGATAAGCTGTGAACTATACAATGCACTAGTTAATATTTTTGAAGTGGCCTAGTATTAATCTAGTACCGTAAACCTCACAGCAAGGTAACGTTGTCAAAACCTGTTCTACTGAAATTTAATTAATCAAGGTTAACACAGGTAAAATCATAAGAGCAGTCTAGTTATATTGAAGATTAGGTAATGATTCAACAGATATAAAATTTCATAAACAAATGAAAATACTGATTTTGTTCATTATTAAGTTTTATAAAGCTTCTTCTAGCAATAGAGTTTCTTATCATGATACTAGACAGGCTTCTATATCTATATTATTTTAGAACACATGTAGGTGAATAGTGTATCAAAACTAATAAATTGATTGTGATGTATATCAAGGCATCCCATGCTAATAATATGGTGTGTATACAGAAAATAAATGCTTCAGTTCCCCAATTAGAAAAAAAAAAAAAAAAAAAAAAAAAAAAAAAAACATTACATATTTACATGTAATGATGCAAGAAGCCACTTTGATTACATATATACAGATCATATGTTGAGATTAAATGACAACTAAGCCTAACAAGAACCGGGAAAGTGCAAGTTTTGTAACATCAAGTTTGTAAGTGAACAATACTTACTGGTTGTTGCAATTGATATAACTCCATCTGCATAGCATACCAAAGCTGCTCATTAGTTGGTTAATTTAATAACACTGTGTGGTTTCTCGAGTTTCAAGTTAGAATTTCAAAAATTAAAAAAAATGAAAAAAATGATCTGAAAGAATACTTAACCACTTACTTCTGCACTCCGTTAGTGTTTTAAAACAAATGACAGGGTAATGAGTAATGTGTAGTATGATTAACACCAAAGGGCGTGATAAGTTCGACTGTGGACACATGGCATAGTAGAATCATGCCTAGATAGATTACTTAGCTACAAACTTTGGTGCATCCTGATTGCTTATTAGGGATGAGATCGGTACGATACCGATACCGTACCGGTACCGATACCGTAAATACCGTTACCGAAATTGAGTAAATGTGGATACCGATTACCGTACCGTATTTATAGATTCGGTACCGGTACGGTACCGGTATCGGTACCGGTATTTCGGTACTTTACCATATTGGTACCGCTTTGGTGTCATCCATTGTTTTACCTAAATAAATTTCATGTGCAACACATCCATCCATTATTAATTGAACTAGAGTAATATATATAGGAATGTAAACAAATGGTAAACACATTAAGTAGTCAAAAAAATCAAAAGGTAAACATCCATGGGTTCGACTTTTAACATCCAAATTCCAACATGTCTAAAAAATCATCATAATTGATTAAAAATAACCAAACAAAAGAAATTTGATATTGGTTTTTGTAAAACAATGTTCTAGAAAATATAACTTCATAGTGGGATCTAAGATAATAGCAAAATACATAAGGTCATTATTAAATTCGGTATTAATACCGGTATTTACCGAAAAATACCGGTACCGATACCGTTTTTTGCCGATACCGAATTTCAAAAAATCTATTACCGATACCAGTACCGTTTATGATCGGTACGGTACGGCATCGGTACGGTACCGGTATGGTACCGGTATTTCGGTAAAAAATCTCATCCCTATTGCTTATCGAAGCAAAGCTTCAGGATGTGTCCAAACAAGCAAAATGTAAAAAACCTAAGATAAAACAAAATTTTGCATTGAAGATTCAAAAGCAGATCATTTTTACACATTAACATCATAACCAGAATAAAAACCATATCAAGATTTCTTGACCTCTGCTTAACAATATTACACCACCAATAAGTTAACCTACCAGTTTGTATTCTTTTAGATAAGAAGATCGCATATATTGCCAGTTCGAGTTCTTACCGTGTAAGTCATTTAACGTTGAATCACTTAGATGCTCCACATCCTGAATCTCCTCCAAGCAGCTTCCAACTCCCGTGTCAGAAACTAGTCATATCATGTAGCCAAACAAACATATCATAATTATCGTTAAAAATAAATATAAAAAAAAGACATAATCACACAAATAGCCAGTTTGGCATCATATTTAGCAAGTAATCTTAAAGCCAAACGGCTAACAAGATAAAACCTAGGTTCAGAACATTGTTAAAGGTTTTGATCAGTTAACTTGATTAACAAATGTATATAGATTTAATCACATTCATTCACACCTTAAAGCATGAAATACACAGATCTCCATTAATAACAGCAACATAATCACCGTGAGTACATTATAGAAATGCTATCAGCTAGTTTTGAATACGAATCATATGAACTAATTACCGATTCAAAAGAGAATCTAAGCAGCTAACGCATTAAGACATGAACAATATGATGTAGGAAACACAAATCGTACATATAATAATCATACAAAGTAATTGATCTAACAAATGCAAGTTCAATAATGCTATGCGCAATCTATCATACATACGTACTTTAACTCGTTTCACAATAAATATAGGCTAATCAATTTCAATCACACCTTTACAGCATGCAGTACACGGATCTCCATGAAACAACAACATAATCACCTAAGCAAAATTAGGAAAAATATACTATCAGCTAGTTTTAAATACGTATCAGATGAACTAATTACCGATTCAGAAGAGAAACTAAGTAGCTAACGCATGAACACGTGAACAATTTAACGTCAAAAACACAGAATCTCACAGATGATAATGAATTATCAATTATTCATACAAAGTAACTGATCTAACAAGTGCAAATCTAATGATTCTATCCTCGATCTATCATACATACGTATTTTAAGCTTAAATTAGGTTTAACATAACATCTACAGAGAAAGCAAAGTACCTGAGATCCGAACTAATGGAGGACTAGCGAGTGGATACGATTTCAGACTGACGGTTAATCGGCAAAGTTCACCGGACGTCCGGCACCGTTGAATAGCCGACGAAATCAACTGAAACAATTTGTTCGGAAATCAAAATTATAACTAAAATTATTCTGTAACAAATTGATACGGAAATTGAGAGCAAATTAAACTTACATGTCGACAGAGGTTTTTGATAGATGAAACGTCCATAGATCTGTGCAATTAACAGTTGATTCGAAAAGGAAAGTGCGAGTAATCGATCGAATTCGAGGTTTTTTGATCTTTGCAGATTCAAATACCAAATTTTGTGTGTGAGTATGTGAAAAGTGAAAACCTAACGGAAATTGAAGCAATCGAAATATTTCCCGCGCAAAAGAAGTGTGTTGTTGTAATTTCTAGATATTTTGGTGGCTTTTGTGGACTTGGTTGACGGTGGGTTCAATAACCTCGCAACTCGGCTCTTATCTCGCTAGAAGAAAACTGGCTAAAAAATCTCGATTTGAAATGATTTGAGCTGAGCCAACTCATTTTGTAACCGAGCCAAGCTCTGCTCAGCTCATGACTCGGCCCGTTGACTCGTTTAACTTCGAGCATGAGCTCAAGCCGAGCCAAGCTGCCTTGTTTAATTTTGAGCAAAGACAGTAAAAGCTCTATGGGCGATATCGGAGTTAGGCGATGTCATCGAGTGCTCTTATTTCAACTTTGCTATATGCGTCACTTGTGACGGATCCATAAGTTTTTGCTACGGGTAGCAAAATTCGGGTCAGTTAAAATATAGGGACTTAGGTCGTATAGAGGGTAAATTTTATTGGGTCAAAAATTGGATGATTCAAAAAAAATGCAAATGAGAATAAAATAACATAAAATAATTTTTATTATTATCGAAAATACTAATTGCGTTAAGTAACCTGAAAATGAATTAAGTAATCATTATTCATAACCTCTATTAGAACACTACGATTTATTTCCTAACTCTAGGATCATTTAAAATTTTAATTATACTCAAATGTTCAAATAGTCATGTTTATTAAAACTAAGGGCATATTTTAAAAATGCTTGGTAGTCAGTCCTTGTCTGTTGACCAAGACCAAAGCGTCCCGCTTTGGCCATAGCGAGGCGCTTTGGATGTGCATTTTTAAACAGATTGGTTGAGGTTGTTGTGGGTTAGTTTGGTAGGGATTTTTGGTTGAATTAGTTTGATAGAGATTTTTGGAGGAAAAATATTTTATTTTAGTTTTATTACATATAATTCATAGTTGTTTTATAATTACGTCATTACGTCATTATTTTTATAGAATGTGTATAATATAAGTTCTTAACGTTGTTTATTTTGTTAAATTAAACGAACACGTTAAATAAAATGTACAGAAAGCCATAAGAATTAAACGTAAACAATCCAGAACCAACGTGATGTAAATAGAAGATTAACTGCAATATATATATATATATATATATATATATATCAGTTTGTACATACAATACACAACAAAAAGGTACAACTGAGTACATAATACATAATAAAACACTAAACAAACAAAGTAATGTACTAATCCTCGTGCGGTGGGGACGGTGGGAGGGGTAGTGGAGGCAACCCAGCGAGCTCCCGTAGATCGACGAGCGTCTGGACGATCCAGTCAATTCGTGCGCCCTGATGTCTGAGGCGCCGGTCGAAGTCCCGAGCCACCTCACGCGCTGCCGGAGGCAGGTCAGCGTAAACGTGCTGCGGGTACTGTGGCGGCTCAGGAGCTGGCTGAACAGGTGGTACCGGGATCTGCTCGACGTGCTCCTCCTGCGCCGGATCCTCGAACATAGGCTGAGGCTGAGCCTGAGCCTGAGCCTGAGGCTGAGCCTGATTCTCAGGCTGCTCGATGCCCAGAGCCTGTAGCTGAGCCTGCCGAGCGGCCTGCTGAACATCAGGAGGGGCTAACAATCCAGGCCTCACCTCAATAACAACCGGGATGACCTCCGGCTGCCAAATCAGCCCGTTAGCACCCCTGAACCTCAGACCGACATCAAAGGTACGGGTGATCTGCATAGCGGATACTGACGCGCGGCCCAACCTGGATGACGGGACCGGATCGGACAGCAGCGGATCATGCTCGGGCACGATCCCTAACGAGCGTGCAATAGCGGTGATAAATGAGCCAGTGTGAAGAAACCCGCGGAGCTGCCGGTGGTATGCAGTAGAAAAGTAATCTGCCAGGCTGGCTGCTAGATCGCAGGGCTGGCGGCGTAGTAGGCAGTATAGAAAGAAAAGGTCACTGAGGTTGACCTTCTCCTTGCTGGAACCCCGCGACACGATAGTCGACGCGATAACATGGTGCAGGTATCGGTACAAGGGGTCTCTAATGGTGGTGGCCTTTTGCCAGGATTTCCCAAAGGGAGCCCTGGAAATGGCCCTCCAGAAACTGATAAGCGTCTGCCTGTCCATCATCGTAACCGCCTGCGTATATAAATCAGTATCAAGCTCAGGCTCAGTGTACAAACCTGTATGGACAGCAAACTCCCGCACACTCATCTCAAACTCCTGGCCGGCGAGACGGAATGTAACCTCGTGGACTGGAAAAGCAGGGTCCTCCACGTAATCCGCCGGATGCGGCGCGTATGTAAACGTGGAAAGAAACTCGACCGTAAGCTCAGGGTACGAGTCCTCCATCGCTAACTCAAATAGGCGCGACCAAGGAGTATCTAGCCCAACTATATCACGCGCCCGCTCGACCTCCCCCACGGTACTCAGCAGCTCCCAATCTATCCCTACATGCTCCCCAATCTCTATGGTGCGCAACCTAGCGCATCTCCCCCTCGCCCGTGACCCCATCGGAAACTGAAGATACGGACATGCCGGCTCCTCCTCGTCCCCCACCTCTCCCTCAGCCTCCATATGCTCAATCTCCTCATCGGATAAATCCATCTCTGCACGTTGATCAAATAATAATATTAATTAAACAAATAATATTAAATAAATAATAATATTAAATAAATAAAAATAATTAAACAAATATTAATAAACAATTAATAATAATTAAATAAATAATAATAATTAAACAAATATTAATAAACAATTAATAATATTAAATAAATAATATTAAATAAATAATAATATTAAATAATAATATTAAATAAATAATAATATTAAATAAATAATATTAAATAAATAATAATATAAAATAAATAATAATATTAAATAAATAATAATATTAAACAAATAATATTAGATAAATAATAATATTAAACAAATATTAATAAACAAATAATAATATTAAATAAATAATATTAAATAAATAATAATATTAAACAAATATTAATACACAATTAATAATAATTAAATAATAATAATTAAACAAATATTAATAAACAATTAATAATAATTAAATAAATAATAATAATTAAACAAATATTAATAAACAATTAATATTAAACAAATAATAATTATTAAACAAATATTAATAAACAATTAATATTAAACAAATAATAATTATTAAACAAATATTAATAAACAATTAATATTAAACAAATAACAAAAAAAAATAAACATGAACCAAAGCGCCCCGCTTTGGCCTCGGCGCAGCGCTTTGGTTCTTCATTCTGAAGAACAGAACCCAAACAGCAGGAGATTGAGGCCAAAATCAACAACAATCAACAATCAACATGTGTGAAAGCAAAGATTAAGGGTTTTACCTCGCACCTTTTAGCAGTTGAAAAGCTCGAAAAATCTCCGAAAATGGCTTGAGTGTGTGAGATCGCACCTTAGTGTGTGTTTTTTGTGTTTGGGTGAAGTGGGGGAGAAGACGCCCCGCTTCAGTGTATAACGAGGGACCAAAGCGCCCCGCTATGGCCATAGCGCGGCGCTTTGGACCCAAAACGCTGCGTTATGACCATAGCGGGGCGTTTTGGGCATTTTTTAAATTTTTTAAAATTGTTTTTAATTCACAAACGCGTCGATAAATAGTCTAAATTTTCCGTTTTTTCCATTATACATCATTTTTTAATATATATGGACTATACTGCAAGTTTCGGATTAAATCGGTTACGTGTGATGTCTTATTCCGTTATCTCGTATCATTTAGGTTTGAAAGCACAAGTACTCCTGTGAGAAGTTTTATGTGTATCAGCCGCCTACCGTACATGAACATGACGTATTTTTTCATTAATTGTAGTATTATGATGTATATTGTCATTTCGGGTCGTACAAGTGCGTATTGAATCTGATCGGGTCGTGTCGGTGACATTCGGTTTTTAACGTGATGTAATGCGTATATTGAACAAACACAAACGTGATTATTATTAAACACATTTAAGATACATCGTGAACATATGGGGTTACATTAAGGTCAGGGGCACGATACGTAAGCATTTCGTACGTGTTGATCTAATCCCTGTATAATGGATGCCAGGCTGCTGCGCGCTCTGTTCTGTTCGCTGTCCAGAGTAGGTTTGGGGAGGCATTGGATAACAACCTCCAAGCTCTACATGTATGAAATGCCCATTGTCGACGAACACAACCGCAACTACCAGGTGAGGTTCCTCAGCTTCGTTTGGCCCGCCCAGCAGAGGGAAAATTGTATCGCTCCCACGAATGTCGAAGGTGTGAACAATCACACCGTATCATTGGGCAATAAGAAACCCCGTCTCAGGCATCGACATGTAATTTTCGATACATGCTCGTCCCACCCCCTTGAAATCGATCCGTTTAACCAGCGCATCATAATGTCCTATGTTTTCCGGATCGAAAACCTGCCTCCAAAGCGATTCGTTCATACGTAACTCCTTTAGAAGTTGTTCCCGAATCTTCAAATATGAATTTTGTTTCACTCCTAACCCAACAGTGTCACACCCCAAATTTCCACGTGTCACCGGTGGGCCCGGTGGGGGAGTATCGTGACGTAGTTGATATCATCATTTGTCAAACAACACAAATTATAATGCACAGCGGAAGCAAATGAAAATAGATTTATTTCAACTATTAAGTGTAATATCAAGTATCACAATCAGTCGAAATAGATCCACAGGCGGATCGAAAATAAAGAGAAAGAAATTGTTCAACAGATATATGCATCCCAAAAGCTTGCGAGACTCTACGATGCTAAGGAGAAACCAGCCTATTTCGTATAGCACCTGCACTTAATCTTTTTGGGGAAAATACGTCAGTTTGCACTGGTAAATACAATTTAACTGGCTCATTTTGAAAACATTTGAAAAATTGGTTTTAAATGCACAAGGCACAAAACATTTTATAACTTGGGAATAATTAATCAGAGTTAAACTTGTAAAAGATTTACATGTTTGTTAACCGTTCAGTCGCCCGAGTCGTATCGGGTTTAAGGTTAAATGACACACCACTTAGTATAAGTCCGCGGCGGGAAGCCAACGTTTATACCTTAATAATGGACATAATACCGGGTGTACGCCTACACCCGGGTGTCAAGGTCGTGGCCAAAAATGATGCCAAGGATATCCGGGACATGGTCATTAAGCTCCCAAAGGCATAAAAACAAACAACACCAAGTTTTCAAACGGGTCACATTGATAATACCCAACTACTAATGAGTTGGGGTCAATTGCCCGACCAAGCGGTATTTTATATACCGTACCCCCAAGCCCGTATAGGGAAAATAAGTTAAAAGTATTTACCTGAGCAAGTATAACCATAAATTAAAAAATGCACGTGTCTTTTACTGGGCTCCTATTCTGGAACGAAGGTTATAATAACCTATTAGAATCCTAACGGGTCTTTAATATAGCCTAGGCCTAGACCGGTTAGTTTCAAAGAGTAAATATGGTTTAATAGCGAGGAATGCGAAAACCGGGGAGGAATGTGATTTAGACACTACAAGCTTGGATACTTGTATATTATGGGTAAACTAAACACATTCTGAATTTAGAGACTAAGATGATACGGTTTGACCCGTTTCGGCTAATATGTGTGAATTAGTCACATAAGCCGATCCGAACGCGAAAGTGCGTAACGAGTAACCATATAAGTCATATGCAAGTTTCCTGAGATTATATGCACCAAATATATGGTAATATCAGAAAGGTATGTCCAAATATGCCCCAAATGTTTTTAAACGCCAATTACACCTCATAAGGGCATTTTGGTAATTTTACTTAGGCTAAAAGGGTAAAAACGGAAAATCTGAGTTTCTAACTTTAGTTTACTGATATAATATAAGTTTTTATTAAATACATCAGTAGGTATTAGACCTTTTATAAATAAACTAGTTTCGACATATACTATGTCGTAAAAATGCCTAAAAAGGCGATTTGGAGCCATTTCCGGATTTTAAAAGAAAAGCTGCTATTTTTATATTTCCAGAAGGCTCAAAATATTATATTTAACATAACAAATCAGTAGAAAAAGGTTTGGGGTCAAAAGGTTATGTAAAACTCATTTTATGACCAAAAAGGGGTAATACCGGCATAAGCCGAATTAAGCTTAGAACCTCTAGTTATGCTCACCCTATAAATAAATAAAAATCTTTAAAATTCCCAAAATATTATTATATAACAGTGGGTATAAAGTTTTGATATAAAATTCGGGTTTAAATAGGTTATGCGTTAATTACGCTAATTATTCATTAAGAAAGCTTCTAATTACGCTAATGAGCATAACTCTTAGTCTTGACCTCAAACTGATGTCAAATTTTTGGGACAAGTTTATATTTCAGTAACTAAGGTGTCTACCCTTTTATATTTTCAAAAATCATGATTTTTGGACATTTGGGCATAATGGTCAACATATGGCCATTTAACGGAAACATGCATACGAACTAGATATCTAATGAACCACATTGTAAAATCACAGAAGGATATACTAACATGTTAGTAGGTCCAAAAGAAGCTCTAAGGCAATTTTAATCTTGACTAAAACGGGTCAGAACTGAAAGTCAAGCGAAAGTCAAACTATGCGACTTTCGGTTTCGAACCGGGTCTAAACAGAAAATTGTCGAGTTGAACATGTTGGAACATGTTCTTATACTTATTACCAAGTTATATTAATGATCAAACAGGTTACATACAACCTACATTGCTAATTATGCGTTAATTTGAAATTAAGCATTCTGTTGACTTTTTATAGATAGCTTTGACTCGACAATTAACATGCTTAGAGTGGGAATCTGGAAACACCCTTTTAAGGGTTTGTTACCCACTTAATTACCTTCCTAAAGGTATCTTTAATTCGTGATTTGACAAAGCACATTATGCTTAATCACGAAGTCAAACCTTAATTACGACGGTTTGACTTTTACTTAATTAGCTAAGCTAGAAAGGATTAAAGAAGGTTAAGGACACTTACAAGAGTCCTAAGATGGATTAGAGAGCCTAAGAAAATGTGTTGGTGACCAGAGGAGTTCCAGAGAGCTTTTAGCCAAAGTTCCAAATGAGCAAGTTCATATGGTCACACTTCAAGCTCTTTATATAGTGAACTAGAAGCTCCAAGATCTTGACAAGCAAGTCTAGGGTAGTTACAAGATCACCCCAGATCTCCCTAAGGGTCTAAATACTGCCTAGGAAGCCCATAGAATCGGAAATTTACGTTTTAAGTCGGTTAAACGGGCTGGACAGGCAGCTGTCCATTTTCTGCTGCCAGCGACGGTCTTACGGACCGTAAGCTTGAGGCCTTACGGTCCGTAAGGACCTCTTGCGGACCGTATGCTACTGGAGTTGGGGTCCGTAACCGACCTTACTGAAACATGGTTCAGGTGCCCTCCTTACGGACCGTAAGCCTAAGGCTTTGCGGTCCGTAACCGATCCTTGCGGGACAATTCCCATGCACCATGCTTACAGACCGTAAGCCAGGGGCCTTGCGGTCCGTAAGCGATGGCCAGAAGACAAAAGTTTGCAAACTTTTAAGTCTTGACCATGCAACCACAATACCCGAAACATGCTGTCTCTTTTCAGATGTGGGGCCTTCAAGACCAGCCATTGCATGCCTTACTTCTTCTTACATGTTCCCCATTCATATCAACTCATTAAGGGACTTGTATTTTGACGGAGATTCAAAGAAGTGAGTCTTGGACTTTCATAGGAGTTGGCCAAGCTTATAACAATTCTTATTCATAAGAATTTTATTAAATTAGGAGTAGTAACAACCTATAATTCCATAGCCTTTAATAAAGATGAAACTTTATTTATTCGAGAGCACCCGGTTATCGTATGAGATGATCATCAATTGATTTAAGGATCTTGGGATTTATAAAATTTGGGTCGCTCAGAGGTGATTTAATAACATGTCGCCCTTGGGTCGTTCAGAGGTATTCTAAATAACATGACGCCCCTTTTTATCAGAAATCCTACCACATATCTCTTTATTAAATCCAGTTTCTCTGACACGTCTGTTACACATGACACGTATCTTTATTCTAATGGACAGGAATTTTCGAGGTGTCACAGCCTCACCCCCTTAAAAGAAATCTCGACCTCGAGATTTACTGAAACAATTGAGGGTATTTCTCCTTCATCGTGGATTCTAACTCCCACGTATAATCAGGACCTCTGCGGCCCTCCCATTTGACCTTGACAATGGGTACATGCTTCCTCCGAAGCTTCTTTACCTGTCGGTCCTCAATCGACACAGGTTTTTCTATAAACTTTAAGCTTTCATCAATATGCACATCTGTATGCGGTATGACTAGCGATTCATCAGCCAGGCATTTCTTCAAATTGCAGATGTGGAACACATTGTGAATACCACTAAGTTCCTCTGGTAAGTTCAACTTATAAGCCACTGATCCTACACATTCGATGATCTCGAATAGTCCAATATATCTTGGGCTTAGCTTACCTTTCTTGCCAAATCTCATTACCCCTTTCCAAGGTGATACCTTGAGCAAAACTTTATCGCCCACCTTGAACTTGAGGGACTTTCGCTTACCACCAGCATAGCTCCTTTGCCTATCACGGGCAGCTTTTAGGTGCTCAGTAATTTGGGTAACTTTGTCAGTCGTCTCCAGGACTAATTCGGGTCCTGATACTTGAACGTCTCCTACCTCTGCCCAACAAATGGGTGTTCTGCACTTCCTACCGTATAGTGCCTCAAAAGGCGCAGCCTTAATGCTGGTGTGGTAGCTATTATTGTACGAGAACTCGATCAGAGGCAGGTGTCTATCCCAACTTCCTCCTAGGTCAATCACGCATGCACGAAGCATGTCCTCCAGGGTTTGAATAGTACGCTCACTTTGCCCATCCGTCTGAGGATGATAAGCTGTACTAAAATTCAGCTGCGTACCCATAGACCTTTGGAAACTTTTCCAGAAATGAGATGTATATCTGGTATCCCTATCAGAGATAATGGATACTGGTACGCCATGCAGGGATACTATCTTATCCACGTACAGTTAGGCTAGCATGTCAGAACTGAAAGTTTCTCTAATGGGTAGGAAATGTGCTGACTTAGTCAGTCGATCAACTATCACCCAAATAGTGTCATTTCCCTTCGGCGTTTTAGGCAACTTGGTAATGAAATCCATTGTTACCATTTCCCATTTCCAGGTGGGAATCTCAGGCTGTTGTAGTAAACCTGACGGTTTCTGATGCTCAGCTTTAACTTGAGCGCACGTCAGACATTTAGCTACATGGGTGGCTATTGTAACACCTCGAATTTTTGCGTCCAATAAT
The DNA here is from genome assembly GCF_002127325.2 of Helianthus annuus. Classification (NCBI taxonomy): domain Eukaryota; kingdom Viridiplantae; phylum Streptophyta; class Magnoliopsida; order Asterales; family Asteraceae; genus Helianthus; species Helianthus annuus. The sequence continues at coordinate 157,671,619 of NC_035444.2, forward strand.
GTGTTAACACGTGTCATTTGATTACACGTGGCATTTATATTAAATAAAGGACAAATTTTGACAAACCTTGAAAGTATATAAATTCGAGGGTTATAAATGTCAACAAGGGTAAATATACTGTATAGTAACCCTAAATAATGCTTGAACCTTCAAACGAATAAATCATAGATCGTACAGAAGCGAAACGCGAAAGAAAGTGAGAGATTACAAGCTACAGGGGTTAACCGTGTCAACATGTTTAATTATACCTCTGAGTGACCCTTTGACGTTCCCAAGGCTTTGTAACGGTATTATATACTCACTAAAATATAATATATAAATTTCGCGAAGTTTCGTTATGAAACGAGAAAGTTACGATCGAATTCGTAGGAGAAGGGTTAAAAGCGTCAATAATGAAAGTTAAGGCTTTCTGAATAATTAATAAACTAACCGGGGACTTTATAACGCGGGTAAATAACACGAGGTCCTTAGTTGTAATTAACCGAGGGCCAAACCGCAAAGTTACCCCTTCAAACCCGAAAGGTCAGGTAAATCATTACGAAAGATTTCGTTATTAATTACCAGGATTTCGTAATCATTACAAAAGATTTAAAAGTTCTGAAAATATAACCTCTCGCGGCCCGCGTGAGGTTTTGGCTTAAGTTGAGGCGGGCCGCGAGCCTCCTCTTTTTGCACGCCTGAAGTTTGAATCTCAGGCGGCCCGCGTAAAAGTAGCATGGATTCTCCATGCGGGCCGCGTGGGACGCCCAGATGCAGAAACTTTGTATTTTCTTGCCTTTTGAGCATTATGAACGATCAAACACCAATAAATGAGGCATGGGCACCCTATACTTGACCCATAGCTCTAAGGGACACATGCCCACCATCCATGATCAGCTGTAGGCTGTTGTGTGATGACCTTGAGTGCATTGTTTCACTATAAATAGGCTAGTTTGGTTCATAACATTCACACAACTCAAACACTCCTATCTGATCATTCTAAGAAGCTCTCTAGCATTCTCTTCTGCTCTCTAAGCAAGATACAACTTCTGTAAGTCGTTCACACCCATTTTGGTCATATATTTCCATAGTTTTAGCTTATAAACTCAACCGTCGTAACTAACGGTTGTCATAGCGATAAATCACAAATGGTCCAGTGAATTGTCGGATCAAAAGTAGTTTTGAGTTGGTATTTATGTGGGTAATAAACCCCTAAAAGGGTTCCCTCTGATCACCACTCTAACTATGTCAAATATCGAGTCAAACGCGCACTTAAAAAGTCAACAGAAAGTCGTTTTGCCATTTTGTACATAATCTGTAATGTATATGCTATGAAACCTGTTTTGACAATCATAAAACATGATAATAAGTATATAAACTTGTTTGCACTCGTTTGAATCGACCGTTTGCTATATTGACCCGGTTCGGAGCCGAATGTCGCAAAAGTTTGACTTTTGCTTTGACTTCAGTTCTGACCCATTTTAGTGAGGTATAGATATGCCTTAGGACTCTCTTAGGACTAGGTTACATGATGGTATAAACCTCTGTGATCGGTTCATGAGTTATCCGAGTCTTTTGCACATTTCCGTTAATCGCCTAAAAGTTGACCGTAACGCCATTTTGAAAATAAAACGAGTATTTCGGACACGTGAACGGACCAGAACCTTTCTTATTAAATTATAAGCATGTCCTTAAAGTTTCACGTCAATCCGAGGTCTAGAATGAGAGTTATGCTAAAAAGCGCGATTAAAATAAACTTGTGTAATAAAAGGCGCAATTAGCATAACACCTATCTAAACCAAGATTTCGTCACCAAAACCTTTACCCACTGTTATAAAATAATATTTTGGGAATTTTAGAGATTTTTAATAATTTTTACCTTGCTCATAACTTACGGTTATGGCTACGGTTCGGTAAATACCGAATATGCCCTTTTCGGCCAAAACTTGAGTTCTACAAGGTCTTTTGACCCGATTCCAGTTGCTACTGATTTTAAATAATAAATAAAGTATTTTAGACGTTATAAACTGTTCGGGAAACTCAGATTTCCTGTAGAACTCGAAAAGCCCTTTTAAAGTCTTTAAAATGACCGAAAAGCCCCTACGGGGCGTAATATTAACTTAAACTCGTTAAGGGCATCACGGAAGGTATCCTACTGATACCACAACCTCTTTGAGGCATATTGACTTAGGAAATAAGCGTAAGACTCTCATGGTTAACCGTTTCGCCTATTGCGCGCACGGTTCGGCTTATGAAACTAGTTTTCATAATTTAGCCGATACGGGTCAAACTATATTATTTGAACCCCAAAATCCAGAGTGTGAACCTTGAACCCATATAAAACAAGTCTCTGAACTTGTTTGGGGTAGAGTCACATTCCATTCTCGGTTTTCGCCTTTTCGCGCGATTAAACCATATATATATTCCGGAACCAACCGGTCTAGGCTACGGCCAATATAAAGACCCGTTAGGATTCTAAGAGGTTAATTAAAACCTTCGTTCCAGATTAGGAGCCCAGTAAAAGCTATCGGTGATTTAATCGAACTAAGGAATAATACTTGCAAAGGTAAATACTTTAACTTATTTCCCCTATACGGGCTTGGGTTACGGTATGTTAATACCGCTTGATTGAGCATTATATTTTTCCATCGCTTAGGTGGTTAATTAAATAATATGATCGGCTCATTTAAACAGTTTTGTTTCTTAAAAGCCTTTGGGGGGTTTAATGACCGTTGTCCCGGATATCCTTGGCATCATTTTACGAAATGGCCACGACCATCGACATCCCGGTGTAGGCGTACACCCGGTATATATTGTCGACATTAAATTAAAAGACGTAGCCGTTGGTTTTTATACTACAGTTTTACGCAATGTGGTGTGTCTATAAATCTTTAACCCGGCACGACCCGGGCTACTGAACGCATAAAAGAACATGTAATACGTTCACAAGATTTTAATAATTTTCCCAAGTTATAAAAGAGTTTGTGCCTTGTGCATTCAAATCAATTTTAATAAACATTTTCAAATGTGTCAGTTGAATGTATTTACCAGTGTAAACTGACGTATTTTCCCCAAAAAGATTAAGTGCAGGTACTATACGAAATGGGCTGGTATTAGCTTCCTAAGCATCACGAATAGTCTCGCAAACTCGATGCCGTATATGAATGAACAATATTTTATTATTATTTGATCCGCTGTGGATATATTCGACTTCTGTAATACATTTGATATTACAACCAGAGGTTGAAGTATATATTTATCTTTAAGCTTCCGCTGTGCATTTATATAATTGTGTGGTTTGACTATATTGTTGCCAACATCGTCACGGTAATCCCCCACCGGGCCCACCGGTGAAACACGTGGAAATTTGGGGTGTGACAGCTATAGACTTTTTCAAGCCTATCCACCAGTAATTTGCCTTTACATCCTGGTACATCTTGTCTGCTCCAGGATGGATGAAATATTTGGAACTGTAGGCTTCCTTGAGGATGACGTCACGAAGACCTCCATACACAGGAACCCATATTCTCCCATTCAATCTCAAGATTCCGTCTTTGCCATAGGATAACTGTTCTTCAGTCACTCCTAGCTTCTCATTAGGGTAATTAGTTTCTAGCACTGCTTCCTTCTGTGCAACTAATAACCTTTCATTTAGACTGTTCCTCACCTCAATGCTTTTGGCATTGATTCTGATTGGCTTTATCCTTTCCTTCCTGCTCAGGGCATCTGCGACTACATTGGCCTTGCCTGGATGGTATCTTATTTCACAATCATAGTCATTTAAAGTTTCCATCCAACGTCGCTGCCTCATGTTCAATTCTTTCTGGTTGAACAGGTGCTGAAGGCTTTTGTGATCAGAATAGATCACACATTTGGTGCCATACAAGTAGTGCCTCCACAACTTTAGTGCAAATACAACGGCACCCAATTCCAAATCATGAGTGGTGTAATTCTTCTCGTGCACCTTCAATTGTCGTGAAGCGTAGGCGATGACCTTGCCCTTCTGCATTAACACACAACCCATCCCGGTGTGTGATGCATCACAATATACTACAAATTCATCAATTCCATCAGGTAACGTCAACACGGGAGCGTTACTCAATTTTTGCTTCAACGTATCGAATGACTCTTGCTGCTTAGGTCCCCAATTGAACTTGCTATTCTTGCGAGTCAGCAAGGTTAGGGGTGCTGCAATTCTTGAGAAATTTTCGATGAATCTCCTGTAGTATCCAGCTAAACCTAGGAAACTGCGGATTTCCGTATGTGTCTTTGGCTCCTGCCAATTCATGACAGCTTCAACTTTAGCGGGATCCACTTGAATACCACGCTCACTGACCACATGTCCAAGAAATTGGACTTCTCTCAACCAAAACTCACATTTGGAAAACTTCGCATATAGCTTTTCTTGATGAAGCAGCTTCAGAATACAACGGAGGTGCTTCTCGTGATCAGCTTGACTCTTGGAATAAATGAGAATGTCATCAATGAAGACGATGACGAATTTATCCAAATAAGGCTTGCAAACGCGATTCATGAGATCCATGAATGCGGCAGGTGCGTTTGTGAGCCCGAAAGGCATCACTAGGAACTCGTAATGACCATAACGAGTCCTAAACGCAGTCTTGTGTACATCTTCATCCTTAACTTTCAATTGATGATATCCCGACCTCAGATCTATTTTGGAGAAGTAGCTTGCCCCTTGAAGTTGATCGAATAGATCGTCGATCCTGGGTAGAGGATACCTATTCTTAATGGTAACCTTGTTAAGCTCTCGGTAATCGATACATAAACGCATCGAACCATCTTTCTTCTTGACAAATAAAATCGGCGCTCCCCAAGGAGACGAACTAGGTCTAATGAAACCCTTGGCTAGCAAATCGTCTAGCTGCGTTCTCAATTCCTTCATCTCCGTTGGCTCTAGCCTATAAGGCGCTCTAGCAATAGGTGCAGCTCCAGTAACGATATCGATTTTGAACTCTACTTGCCTGTCTGGTGGCAAACCAGGCAGTTCTTCTGGAAAGACTTCAGGGTATTCGGATATAACGGGAATATCTTCAATCTTGGGCTTTTGCTCATCAATGGTTACTTGTGCCATATAGATGACACAACCATTCTTCAAACACTGGGATGCTTTGAGCATAGACATCTGCTTAGGCAATCCATGACGCGTATCTCCCTGAATGGTGAGAGATTCACCAGATGGTGTCTTGATTATTACTTGCCTTCTACTACATACAAACTGGGCTTGGTTATGTGATAACCAATCCATGCCCAATACCACATCGAAACCGGCCAACTTAAAGGGTAGCAGGGATAGAGGAAAAGAGTGGTTCCTAATGGATATAGCACATCCATCTAATACAGTCGAGACTGTTTCTAAGGTACCATCTGCTAACTCTACCTCATACTTTGCACTAAGGGTTTTAACAGGCAATCCTAACAGCTCACAGAATTTACTATCCACAAAAGATTTATCTGCTCCAGAATCAAATAATACTCTTGCGAAAACGTCATTAATGAGAAACGTACCAGTTATGACGTTATCGTTCTGGATGGCCTCTTGAACATTCATTTGAAAGACCCTGGCATTGGTCTTCTTTCCTTCTTCAGTCTTCTTAGCATTCTTTGGGCAGTTGGTCTTAATGTGCCCCTTTTCGTTGCAACTAAAGCAAGTTGCATCCTTTAACCTCTTGCATTCAAGAGTCCGGTGTTCAGAAGACTTGCATATCCCACACATCTTAGACTGGGATTTCTGTTCAAACCTGCACCTTCCAAAATGGTGCTTCCTACAGCTCTTGCACTTGGGCCTATCGCCCGACTGGTGCTCACTCCTTCTGGTCTCAAACCCTTTCTTACCATCACGGTTTCCCCTATGTTTCTTGCTCGATCCACGTGAATTATCATCTTCACGTTTCCTCTTGTCAGACTCCACATTTCTTAAAGCTCTCTGTCTCGCTGCATCCCGAGTGAGAGACAGAGATAAGTCGGTGACAGATCGGAACGTAACAGGTCGCGAGGTGCCACGGCCCTAGACCCGGTTTGACCCGTTTCAGAAGCCGCGGGACAGAAACCCCGTGATATTTGTTTAATTGAGTTTAGCAGCGGAAATTTTAACATCAAGATCGTTGTAAAGCTAAAACTTTTCCCCGATTATTTTTATTTTACATTTCGGGATAAAACCCCGATAATTTACAATACATAAGTTTAATGATAAATCCTTATTTCAAAACATATTTCTTTATTTTAGACTGAGCCACTATTTTAAGCTTGAAATGCTCCTCAGCACTTTTTCCTGATTTACAGCAGATCACCTGAAACATGTTTGAAAAAGGTTTTGTCAGCGGGGAAATACTGAGTGAATCATTCATTTTACTGAAAATGACACGTTTTATGATTATTCACAGTGTTAAGATCTTTTACGCATGTTTCTGATATCAACCAACTACCCACAGTATTTGTCACTCGACCGGATCTGTGACAGTGGTCATATCACCATTGGCTGCCCCAATGAATGACGTAAATCAATTAAATTAGGTTCGCCCACCTAAAATGATTTAAACTGTAGTAATGTGCACAATACCCCACATACTGGCTGTAATTTGGTGATTACATCAACTTAATCACTGTAATTATAACTCTGAAAAATGATTTGGAGTATTGTAAAACATTTGATAAAAAGAGAATGACTCACATTGCAGATTTAGTACTGATAGAATAAGAGTTTAGCCCTGTTAACCTAATTTCACAATAATGCACACAAAACAGGGTTAGTGATCAATACAGCAGTCACGATAACTCACGAGATCAAATTCTCACAATGAACGACAAAGTGCGATACTTCAACTCATTCACCGAATTAACGACAAACGACAAAGTATAATAATTCAACTCATTTATCGAATTAACGACAAACGACAAAGTATAACCCAATGTGGGCGGCACTTGGACATTCTTTGGATATATTGATCCCGGAAAATGAATCGTAATAGCGATCGAGTAATTACCCTGTTCCGCGGTAGCACCTCGTGTGTGGTGTGTGTTTAATTTGTAGTATAATTGAGCTAATTCAACGCACAGAAGGTTTCTGATCGACGTTTTAACATCAATAGTTGAATGCCAAGGTCGGCTATTTATAGTAAAAATTTGGACCTGCTTACGGACCGTATACATGATCCCTTACGGTCCGTAAAGGACCTGGTTTGCTTACGGTCCGTAAGGACTTTCCCTTACGGTCCGTAAAGGGTGCGATCTACATTGTAGACTAGCCTAGTCAGTGGTATAGGCCTGATGAATCATTAAAAATCGAATTTCAGTAGTTTACAACACGATTTTAAAGATAAATATCAATTAGGGTTTAGCCCCCCTGAGTTTTAGGGGCCCTGATCCTGATTCCGATTATTCCGGAAATTTGTAGGGTTAGTGCGGAATTACTTGGGTGTCTCAATTAGGGTTTCCTTTTTGACTAATTATCATTCTAATTATAAATTTTAATAAGAGTTGTTACATCCTCCCCACCTTAGGAAAAATCTCGTCCTCGAGATTCACTGGAATAGATGAGGATACTTGCGCTTCATTTTTTACTCCAGTTCCCAAGTGTATTCCGGTCCTCTATTGGAATTCCATTTGACTTTCACCAGTACAAGTCACTTGTGTTTGAGAAACTTGATTTTCCTATCTTCTATTTGTAAGGGTTTCTCTATGAATTTCAATTTCTCATTTACCTCTATGTCTTGAAGAGGTACTACCAGAGATTCGTCTGATAAACATTTCTTGAGATTGGATACATGAAATACATCATGTACTCCAGCTAGTTCCTCTGGTAATTGTAAACGATAAGCAACTGGTCCGATTCGTTGAATCACTGGGAATGGTCCAACATATCTTGGACTCAGTTTTCCTTTCTTACCGAATCGTACTACTCCTTTTCAAGGAGATACTTTTAGCAGTACTTTGTCTCCTATTTGAAATTCAAGTGGTTTGCGACGATTGTCTGCATGGCTTTTCTGGCGATCTCTGGCTGTTTTCAATCTTTCCTTGATTTGAGTTATCTTGTCTGTGGTTTCTTGCACAATTTCTGGACCTGATAATTGACTTTCTCCTATTTCCGCCCAACATACCGGTGTTCTACACTTGCGTCCATACAGTGCTTCGAATGGAGCGGCTTCGATACTTGAGTGATAACTATTGTTATAGGAGAATTCAATTAGTGGTAAATGGTTATCCCAATTACCTCCAAAGTCAATTACACATGCTCGGAGCATGTCTTCCAGAGTTTGGATCGTCCTTTCATTTTGTCCGTCAGTCTGTGGATGGTATGCGGTGCTTAGATTAAGTCGAGTTCCCATGGATTCTTGGAAACTTGTCCAAAAACGGGAAGTGAAACGACTATCTCTATCCGACACAATGGAGAGTGGAACTCCATGTAAGGATACTATTTCATCCACGTACAACTTGGCTAATCTTTCCATGCTAAAGGTTTCCTTTATTGGTAGAAAATGAGCTGATTTGGTTAATCGGTCCACGATTACCCAAATTGCATCATTACCTTTTCTGGTTTTGGGTAACTTAGTAACAAAGTCCATTGTTATGAGTTCCCATTTCCATACAGGCATTTCTAATTGTTGTAATAGCCTGAGGGTTTCTGGTGTTCGGCTTTAACTTGTAAACAAGTTAAACACTTAGATACATATTCGGCTATATCCTTTTTCATCCCTATCCACCAGAAATTCTTTCTTAAATCTTGGTACATCTTATTGTTTCCTGGGTGTATAGTATACCTAGATTTATGAGCTTCTTCTAAAATCTTTAATCTTAAATTTCCTTGTTTTGGTACCCAAATTCTGCTTTTGTGGAATTTCCAAATTCCATCATTTCCTTGATCCAATTCTTTTAGGTAACCTTTCATTCCTTCGGCATCGTCCTTGATTGCCGTTTCCGGAATTTGCTTCAATTGTTCCATTAAATCTACTTGTAGATTTATTCTAAGAGCACGGACTCGCTTTTGCTTTTCATGGAACTTACGACTTAAGGCGTCAGCGACTACGTTTGCCTTTCCTTCGTGATATTGAATATCACAGTCGTAATCACTCAGGACTTCCATCCATCTTCTTTGCCTCATGTTCAACTCTTTTTGCCCGAATATATACCTTAAACTCTTATGATCTGTATAAACAGTAAACTTACTTCCATACAGATAATGTCTCCATATCTTAAGGGCAAAAATTATGGCTCCTAGTTCTAAATCATGAGTCGTATAGTTCTCTTCATGCTTTTTCAATTTTCTGGAAGCATATGCAATTACCTTCTTGCGTTGCATCAACACGCATCCATATCCTAATTTCGAAGCATCACAATATACTTCAAAATCTTCTGTTCCTTCTGGTAAAGCTAAGATTGGAGCATTGGTTAATTTCTGTTTTAGGATTCTGAAGGCTTCTTCTTGTTTTGGTCCCCACTCAAACTTAGTGGCTTTACAGGTTAGCTTAGTTAATGGTACATCTATCTTGGAAAAATCATTAATAAACCGTCTATAATAACCGGCTAATCCTATAAAACTTCTAATTTCCATTGCAGTTTGCGGAACCTTCCAATTGGTAATTGCTTCTATCTTAGCAGGATCTACATGAATACCTTCGTGATTCACCATGTGTCCTAAGAATTGCACTTCTTGTAGCCAAAATTCACACTTTGAGAATTTAGCGTACAACTTTTCTTTTCTTAACAAAGTTAAGAGTGCATGTAAGTGCTGACAGTGCTCGACTTGACTTTTGGAATAAATGAGTATATCGTCAATGAACATGATCACAAAATTTATCCAAATATGGTTTACAAATTCTGTTCATCATGTCCATAAATGCTGCGGGTGCATTAGTTAATCCAAAGGGCATGACAGTAAACTCATAATGTCCATACCTAGTCCTAAAAGCAGTTTTAGGTATGTCTTCTTCTTGAACCTTTAATTGATGATATCCGGAGCGCAAATCTATCTTAGAAAAATATTTAGCGCCTTGTAATTGATCAAAGAGATCATCAATCCTAGGTAATGGGTATCGATTCTTAATTGTAACCTTGTTCAATTCTCTATAATCAATACACATTCTCATTGATCCATCTTTCTTTTTCACAAACAACACTGGTGCACCCCAAGGGGATGAACTAGGTTGTATAAATCCTTTGCTTAGTAATTCATCTAATTGCTTCTTTAATTCTAGCATTTCGGTAGGAGCTAATCGATAGGGTGCCTTGGCTATCGGTGTAGTTCCTGGAATTAGATGAATCCTAAATTCTACCTCTCTATCTGGTGGTAACCCAGGTAAATCTTCTGGAAATACATCTGGGTATTCTGAGACTACAGGGATTTCCTTAAGTTCTTTTCCTTTAGTACAAATGATTACTGAAATCATATATACTATTCCCTGTTTCCGTTCATAATTAGCAACTTTCATTACTGATATGAACTTCAGTGGTTTCCGAGGTTTATCTCCTGAAATCTTAATTACCTCTCTAGTAGGTGCTTGAATTTCTATAGAGTTTCTATCACATATGATTTGAGCATGGTTGGCTATTAACCAATCCATTCCTAACACAACATCAAATTCAGCTAATTTCATAGGAAATAGGGTTGCAGTAAATTTATGGCCTAAAAGTTTTATTTCTACTTTTTGCAAAACCTGATTGATTTTAACTGAATTCCCATCTGCAGTTTCAACTGTAAAGATCTGCCTAACGGTAGTTAATGGTAACTTAAGAGCTTGACAAAATGAAGTATTTATAAAACTTTGGTTTGCACCAGAGTCAAATAATACTTTTGCATAGACGTTGTGGACTAAAAACGTACCGGCGATCACATCCGGAATGAGTTCTGCTTCTTGAGTAGTCAGCTGAAATGCTCTAACATTCTTTTTAGTAGTTCTTTCAGCTGTCTTGGGTTTGTCTACTGGGTTGACTAACTTAGGACATTCGGTTTTGAAATGGCCAGCTTCTCCACAATGGTAACAAATTATGGATTTCTTCCTGCAGTTTTCCTCACGATGTCCTGTTGTTTTGCAAAAATTGCAAATTCTATTGCATTTTCCAAAATGCTTCTTACGGCAAATTTTGCAGAATGGCACAGTTGCAAATCGCCCTGTCCCTCTCTTCTTGAAATTACTACTATTACCCATCCTAAATCCTTGGGTAATTTTCTGAGCTAATTCCTTTTTCTTATCTTCGTCCCTTGTGCGTATCAATTCATCCGTTAAGGTGTTAGCTAATTCTACTGCATCGTCAATAGTGCGAGGTCTCGCAGCTTTAACGATATTGCGAATTTCGCTAATTAATCCCCAAATATAGCGAGAAATGAGTACCGGTTCTGGCGAAGCCAGTGTTGGTACCACCCTAGCATATTCGAAGAATGTCGAAGTATAACCACGACAATCCACACCTAACATCCGATGGTTTAGGAACTTATTTGTCATTTGTTCCTTCTCATACTCAGGACAGAATTTTCTTTCTACCAAATTCTTGAATTCTTCCCAAGTCATAGCATACGCCCTAGTTCTTCCTTTAGCTTGTAACACAGTGTTCCACCATTCAAGTGCTCCTTCTTTAAATAGATTGGAGGCGTACATGACTTGATCTTCTTTGGCACACTTGCTTATTGCAATCACTGCTTCGGTTTTCTCTAACCAACGCAGCGATGCAGTTGCCCCTTCATTGCCTGCAAATTCAGTGGGTTTACAAGCAAGAAATTCCTTGAAAGTGCAACCAGGTGTTGCAGCCTTTCGCTTCTTAGGGAGCGGCGTGTGCTGGGTTTCATTATCATGATTAGCATGACTATTACCCCCGTTTATACTATTACTGAAGTTATCCTCAATAGTATGTTTACTAGGAATAATATGTTGCGGTTCGATTGGATTTTTCACAGCAGCAACAAATGCTGGAATAGCATTAGCTATCCCTTGAGCAACAATGGTTTCAATATCTTGTCTGGTCATATATTGATCTCCTGGATGTTGCTCCGATTGATTAACCTCATTTACTGGTTCATTATCATTATTTTCCATCTGATGATATATAATAGTTTTTATTAGTATTTGATAATTAGCAATTATACATAACAATCAAACAATTCATATTGCAAGTAAAGTCAAAACTATCGATTTCTCGATTCTATTTTATATCGGTATAGTATGCATCAATACACACCAATATATTACAACGTTTTATTCGTTATGTTACAACTGGTTTCACTATTACTTTTACTATTATACAACTAGAGTTTCACCATCCTCCTATCTCTCGTCACTTGTTACCCTAAAAACGTAGTTCCCTCTCGTCATACTTCCAGGCAATCTGTCCCCCTATCTCCCTGATTCTATTCCCTGCATCCATCAATTCTTCACCGAAATGGCGAAGTTCAGCCAAATTCTCATTGCTCATTGGTGGATTAGGTAGGGGTTCTGGGTCAAACTGTGGAAGGAATGAATAAGGGCTGTTGACAATATTTTGAAATTGCCAATCATTCGTCCACCATTCTTCCATTTCTACAGGTTGGTCATGGACTATTGGTTCAGTGATTGTTGGTGCAAAATTCATAGGAATTGGGTTTTCGATAGGGTAGGTAAAAATACTTGTGTTGACAGGTTGCATAGTCTCACATTTTTCCAGTAGAATATCTATCTCTTCCTGAAAAGTAATTCTCTTGTTTTGATTAGAGCTTTCTCCGACTTCTACCTGAGTTGGTCTAAAACCTTGCCCTACTTCCATTTCTATTTCTTGAGAATATTCCTCAAACTGGATTCCCATTTGCCTATTCTCTTCCTCGACTTCTATTACTATTTCTGGCTGTTTACCACGTTCTTTTGCTATTTCTAAAGGTTTATTTATTTTAGGAAGTTTTGGAACTGGCTTTTTCTTACGGATACGACTCCCCCACACATAATTCTTCTTTTTCTTTCGTTTTGGTTTTGTCAAGGGTGAAGTATGGAATTCTACAGGTTGGTCTACATCAGCAAAATATCCAGTAAATTCCTGGGAAACTTCTATCTTCACTGGGTAAAGATTGAGGTTCTGAAAAGCTTCAGATCTCGTTCATGCTGTGTAGCATATATGCAAAATGCACAAAATATTAAGTTAAAACATTGGAACAAAGTTTAACAGATAACATCAAAGTTTTATTGCACACTATTTGTACAAAATACAAGAAAACAAATCCTCAGCTTTATTTATTTACTTACTGCGAAATACTAGTACTAGATTTAGAGTACTTTAAAGATTTTCATTTTCTGCTACAGTAGCTAGCATATATAAATTTGCCCATTTTTCATCTAGCTTATCTTCCCAAGGTGATTTATTGATTAAATCCTGGGTTTCCTTTTTAATCCTCTTTTCTCGGATTTGCTCCTTACTTTTCTTAATAATCATACTCCTTTTTCTAGGAGACAATGGATTCTCATACTGTGCTTTACGCACAAATATTCCTTCCTCAGGAATCGTAGGGAGCTTTGAAAATTCAGTTTTGGATGAACTTCCCTCTTCGTAAATTGATCTATCTAATTTAAGATAGAAATCTTGCAACTTTTGCTTACCCATACTGTAACTAACAAATAATCAGTTTAAGTAAAACACATAATCACATAATAGTAATCAGGAAAATTAAGTATCGTTTAAATACTTAATTAGCTTAACTCAGTGGCTCTGATACCACCTTGTTTCTGTCACGGCCCTCGACCCGGTTTGACCCGTTTCAGAAGCCGCGGGACAGAAACCCCGTGATATTTGTTTAATTGAGTTTAGCAGCGGAAATTTTAACATCAAGATCGTTGTAAAGCTAAAACTTTTCCGGATTATTTTTATTTTACAATTCGGGATAAAACCCCGATAATTTACAATACATAAGTTTAATGATAAATCCTTATTTCAAAACATATTTCTTTATTTTAGACTGAGCCACTATTTTAAGCTTGAAATGCTCCTTAGCACTTTTTCCTGATTTACAGCAGATCACCTGAAACATGTTTGAAAAAGGTTTTGTCAGCGGGGAAATACTGAGTGAATCATTCATTTTACTGAAAATGACACGTTTTATGATTATTCACAGTGTTAAGATCTTTTACGCATGTTTCTGATATCAACCAACTACCCACAGTATTTGTCACTCGACCGGATCTGTGACAGTGGTCATATCACCATTGGCTGCCCCAATGAATGACGTAAATCAATTAAATTAGGTTCGCCCACCTAAAATGATTTAAACTGTAGTAATGTGCACAATACCCCACATACTGGCTGTAATTTGGTGATTACATCAACTTAATCACTGTAATTATAACTCTGAAAAATGATTTGGAGTATTGTAAAACATTTGATAAAAAGAGAATGACTCACATTGCAGATTTAGTACTGATAGAATAAGAGTTTAGCCCTGTTAACCTAATTTCACAATAATGCACACAAAACAGGGTTAGTGATCAATACAGCAGTCACGATAACTCACGAGATCAAATTCTCACAATGAACGACAAAGTGCGATACTTCAACTCATTCACCGAATTAACGACAAACGACAAAGTATAATACTTCAACTCATTTATCGAATTAACGACAAACGACAAAGTATAACCCACTGTGGGCGGCACTTGGACATTCTTTGGATATATTGATCCCGGAAAATGAATCGTAATAGCGATCGAGTAATTACCCTGTTCCGCGGTAGCACCTCGTGTGTGGTGTGTGTTTAATTTGTAGTATAATTGAGCTAATTCAACGCACAGAAGGTTTCTGATCGACGTTTTAACATCAATAGTTGAATGCCAAGGTCGGCTATTTATAGTAAAAATTTGGACCTGCTTACGGACCGTATACATGATCCCTTACGGTCCGTAAAGGACCTGGTTTGCTTACGGTCCGTAAGGACTTTCCCTTACGGTCCGTAAAGGGTGCGATCTACGTTGTAGACTAGCCTAGTCAGTGGTATAGGCCTGATGAATCATTAAAAATCGAATTTCAGTAGTTTACAACACGATTTTAAAGATAAATATCAATTAGGGTTTAGCCCCCCTGAGTTTTAGGGGCCCTGATCCTGATTCCGATTATTCTGGAAATTTGTAGGGTTAGTGCGGAATTACTTGGGTGTCTCAATTAGGGTTTCCTTTTTGACTAATTATCATTCTAATTATAAATTTTAATAAGAGTTGTTACACGAGGCCTTCACACTGGCCTTGATTTCTGGGGCCAAACCCCCAATAAAACGCGCGATCCTTTTAGGTTCAGGGGTTACCAGATAAGGAACCAATCTGGATAGGGTGTTGAAACTGGTGAGGTACGCCTGGCAATCAAGGTTCTTCATAACCAAAGATAGGAATTCGGACTCTATACGCTCAACCTCATGCTGAGGGCAGTAGTTTTCCTTGATAAGAGCAACAAACTGCTGCCAAGACATGCTATACAGGGTAGCCTTTCCAGAAGCCTGGATCAATGCTCCCCACCAGGCTAGAGCCTCACCTTTAAAAGACTGGGATGCAAACTTAACCATATCCCTCTCAGCACATCCACTGATGTCTACTACCGTCTCAATCTCATCAAGCCATGTCATACAATCAACTGCCCCTTTCTCCCCAGTAAACTCTCGAGGTTTACATGACACAAAATACTTATACGTGCAACCCTTAGCACGTGGGGCTTCATCAACCACAAGCTTCTTGGGGTGAACACTGTTTTCATTTGAGGAATGATGATCCTCATCTTTCTTAGGTTTGGAAGGAGTAGGTGGCGGCTTTTTGCGAACCTCAGAATGATTCTTTGGTTTCGCATGCGGTGTAGACAGAGTTCTACTGCGGGTTTCACTGTACTCACTGTACTGTCGCGCTAAGGCTTTCTCAACCGCTTCATTCACAATAGCTTTTAACTCGGCACTAGTCACTAGGAACTTTGCATCATCACGATTCTCAACCGGATGGCTATTGGCTTCCTCTGATCTGGTCATGTAGCTTCAACGCTACATATAATTAATAGACAAGGTTTTTACTTAAAGGCTTTTTATAGTATTTTATGTTTTATTAACCAAGGTTTTAAATTGCCATTTTAGGTTAATTTATTAAAACATTGGGATGTTGTTATGATCCTATAATACTCTTATTATTAGCACATAAGGCCTAGTCACAAAGACAATTGAGATATTTAATAACCAAGATTTGATAGTATCTAGGTGTTTTAGGTCGAATCATAGTTCGTTACCATTAATTGACAGGGAGTCATAAGCTACCACTGCCCTTAGTCACGGAGGACATTTAATTATTGCCCACAGGCACTTCACTTCAAAGAAGTGGTTAAATAATTTAAGGGAACTTAAAATTAACCCAAATATATATGGCCTGTGTGACTTTACTGATTCACAGTTTGCCAAGAGCATTAACATACTAGATGTTAATAATTGGAATCTATTATGTGGGTTATACCATCTTGGCCAGGTTTGAAATAACACAAGGGCTAGGTTTAACCTCTAAGATTCTTTAATAATTAACGCAGAATAGTCCTAAATTGAGATGTTAATTATGGATCTTAACCTAATTATGGAACTACCATCTTGGCCTTGTTTTATAAATTATAAGGCTAGGTCTTGGTTCACTTTAGATTTTACCAATTAATTATAATGGCAGATCCTTTTAAATATTTCATTTATCTTCATATTTTATGCATGCAATAAAATGAAAACTTAATTAAACATCTCACAAATTGTTTTAAACCAGTACAATAATTGCCCAAACGGGACTTCTACAAAATAAATGAAATGCCCACGCAGGGGCGGGAAACAAGAACAAACCCACGCAGGGGTTAACTAACCAAACTTGCTCACGCAGGAGTGGAATACAAACAACAACAAGCTCACGCAGGAGCTGAATACTGGAATAACAAGTCCACGCAGGGACTGAATGACAACATAAATAAAATATTCAGGGTTTTCAATGACCCCTCCTATTCGACTTCCCCTTAAGCAAGTCTGACAGCCCTTTGAAGAAACCTTGCCGCTCTCTGCGGTCTTCACGAACCTCTTGTTCGACTTGGTTCAGCCTCTCAAGGACTTCCTGCTGAATCTGTGGCTGTGGCGGCTGATACACCGGTGGAGGAGGTGGCTGATGCTGGTACCCATAAGTCGGGTAACCAGTAGTCCATGGCCCTCCGTATGGTCCTTCAGGGTGAAGGGCATTGTAATCCCGAGCTACTTGATACGGATCTACCTCCGCATAACCGTAGTTGTAGTTGTAGTGGGTGTGCGTCGGCTGCTCGAATGGGTTGTATGCCACTGACCCAGCATACGTAGGAATCAGGTTATCGAAACCCAAAGGTGGCACCACAGGTACTGAGTTGACATCTGGTATAGGGCTTGTTGGACCACCCATCTGCGGGTCCTCTTCCTCCTGAAGTGGCGGGTAATGGCTGCCACTTGATGGTTGGGGAGTACTAATTCGAACTCCACCTCGCACGGACATCCGTGCGGTTGACCTTCTCCGCCTCGGTGGCTCCGGAGGCGGCTGCTGCTCTACTGGCGGCGGTGGCGGCGGCGTGACTGCCACAAATCGTTGACCCTCCGAGGGGTCCTGTTGCTGCTGATACTGCTGCTGCTGGTGGTGGGACGACGAGTGCTTAGACGGGGTGAAGTACCAGTCATACTGGTTGAACTTCTCCGTAAAACTGTCTGGTCCGCGGTATGGCGATCCATGGAATGATGACCCATCTGAGATTTCAATGGGATGATTCGGCGTTCCTGATGCAGGTTCCACGGGGTCGGTATCCTCGTCCATGTCGTTTTCCCCTGAAAAGTGGTCTTCCGGTCCAAGTGGGTTAAAACCCACGGGTTCTGGCAGAAGGTTAGCCGGGTTAAATCGGCTTTGGAAAACGGGTGTTGGGTCGCCAAAAGAGTGATGAGAGTTGGATCTCTGTAGAGGTATGAAAGCTGGCGGCTGGTTGTTGGGCTCGTTTTCTGAATGGGGCCCAAAAGAGTGTTGGTACGAAGGAGAGGAGCTAAGGGATACAGATCGCCTTCCGGGTTCAATATAGAGCCTCCATGGCTCTTGCGGGCTTGTGCTCATAGTGATGGATGGAGTACGTCGATGCGACGGCCCGGCCTCGTGATCATGGCCTGACACGGGTCATTTGCCCCTACCGCGAAGGAATCTGGGTGGCATGATGACCTGCACACAATAATTAGACAACAACAAAAATATAATAAAGGACTCAAAAATAAAACAATTCAGAGTTTGTCCTATGTTCAATGTCTAGACTTGGAACTCGAAGAATGTGCAATTTGTGCACTGAGATTAAACACAAAAGGCTAGTGTTTAATTCACTCAGTGTTGGCTCTGATACCAACCTGTCACACCCCAAATTTCCACGTGTCACCGGTGGGCCCGGTGGGGGAGTATCTTGACGTAGTTGATATCATCATTTGTCAAACAACACAAATTATAATGCACAGCGGAAGCAAATGAAAATAGATTTATTTCAACTATTAAGTGTAATATCAAGTATCACAATCAGTCGAAATAGATCCACAGGCGGATCAAAAATAAAGAGAAAGAAATTGTTCAACAGATATATGCATCCCAAAAGCTTGCGAGACTCTACGATGCTAAGGAGAAACCAACCTATTTCGTATAGCACATGCACTTAATCTTTTTGGGGAAAATACGTCAGTTTGCACTGGTAAATACAATTTAACTGACTCATTTTGAAAACATTTGAAAAATTGGTTTTAAATGCACAAGGCACAAAACATTTTATAACTTGGGAATAATTAATCAGAGTTAAACTTGTAAAAGATTTACATGTTTGTTAACCGTTCAGTCGCCCGAGTCGTATCGGGTTTAAGGTTAAATGACACACCACTTAGTATAAGTCCGCGGCGGGAAGCCAACGTTTATACCTTAATAATGGACATAATACCGGGTGTACGCCTACACCCGGGTGTCAAGGTCGTGGCCAAAAATGATGCCAAGGATATCCGGGACATGGTCATTAAGCTCCCAAAGGCATAAAAACAAACAACACCAAGTTTTCAAACGGGTCACATTGATAATACCCAACTACTAATGAGTTGGGGTCAATTTCCCGACCAAGCGGTATTTTATATACCGTACCCCCAAGCGCGTATAGGGAAAATAAGTTAAAAGTATTTACCTGAGCAAGTATAACCACAAATTCAAAAATGCACGTGTCTTTTACTGGGCTCCTATTCTGGAACGAAGGTTATAATAACCTATTAGAATCCTAACGGGTCTTTAATATAGCCTAGGCCTAGACCCGTTAGTTTCAAAGAGTAAATATGGTTTAATCGCGAGGAATGCGAAAACCGGGGAGGAATGTGATTTAGACCCTACAAGCTTGGATACTTGTATATTATGGGTAAACTAAACACATTCTGAATTTAGAGACTAAGATGATACGGTTTGACCCGTTTCGGCTAATATGTGTGAACTAGTCACATAAACCGATCCGAACGCGAAAGTGCGTAACGAGTAACCATATAAGTCATATGCAAGTTTCCTGAGATTATATGCACCAAATATATGGTAATATCAGAAAGGTATGTCCAAATATGCCCCAAATGTTTTTAAACGCCAATTACACCTCATAAGGGCATTTTGGTAATTTTACTTAGGCTAAAAGGGTAAAAACAGAAAATCTGAGTTTCTAACTTTAGTTTACTGATATAATATAAGTTTTTATTAAATACATCAGTAGGTATTAGACCTTTTATATATAAACTAGTTTCGACATATACTATGTCGTAAAAATGCCTAAAAAGGCGATTTGGAGCCATTTCCGGGTTTTAAAAGAAAAGCTGCTATTTTTATATTTCCAGAAGGCTCAAAATATTATATTTAACATAACAAATCAGTAGAAAAAGGTTTGGGGTCAAAAGGTTATGTAAAACTCATTTTATGACCAAAAAGGGGTAATACCGGCATAAGCCGAATTAAGCTTAGAACCTCTAGTTATGCTCACCCTAAAAATAAATAAAAATCTTTAAAATTCCCAAAATATTATTATATAACAGTGGGTATAAAGTTTTGATATAAAATTCGGGTTTAAATAGGTTATGTGTTAATTACGAAAATTATTCATTAAGAAAGCTTCTAATTACGCTAATGAGCATAACTCTTAATCTTGACCTCAAACTGATGTCAAATTTTGGGGACAAGTTTATATTTCAGTAACTAAGGTGTCTACCCTTTTATATTTTCAAAAATCATAATTTTTGGACATTTGGGCATAATGGTCAACATATGGGCATTTAACGGAAACATGCATACGAACTAGATATCTAATGAACCACATTGTATAATCACAGGAGGATATACTAACATGTTAATAGGTCCAAAAGAAGCTCTAAGGCAATTTTAATCTTGACTAAAACGGGTCAGAACTGAAAGTCAAGCGAAAGTCAAACTATGCGACTTTCGGTTCCGAACCGGGTCTAAACAGAAAATTGTCGAGTTGAACATGTTGGAACATGTTCTTATACTTATTACCAAGTTATATTAATGATCAAACAGGTTACATACAACCTAAATTGCTAATTATGCGTTAATTCGAAATTAAGCATTCTGTTGACTTTTTATAGATAGCTTTGACTCGACAATTAACATGCTTAGAGTGGGAATCTGGAAACACCCTTTTAAGGGTTTGTTACCCACTTAATTACCTTCCTAAAGGTATCTTTAATTCGTGATTTGACAAAGCACATTATGCTTAATCACGAAGTCAAACCTTAATTACGACGGTTTGACTTTTACTTAATTAGCTAAGCTAGAAAGGATTAAAGAAGGTTAAGGACACTTACAAGAGTCCTAAGATGGATTAGAGAGCCTAAGAAAATGTGTTGGTGACTAGAGGAGTTCCAGAGAGCTTTTAGCCAAAGTTCCAAATGAGCAAGTTCATATGGTCACACTTCAAGCTCTTTATATAGTGAACTAGAAGCTCCAAGATCTTGACAAGCAAGTCTAGGGTAGTTACAAGATCACCCCAGATGTCCCTAAGGGTCTAAATACTGCCTAGGAAGCCCATAGAATCGGAAATTTACGTTTTAAGTCGGTTAAACGGGCTGGACAGGCAGCTGTCCATTTTCTGCTGCCAGCGACGGTCTTACGGACCGTAAGCTTGAGGCCTTACGGTCCGTAAGGACCTCTTGCGGACCGTATGCTACTGGAGTTGCGGTCCGTAACCGACCTTACTGAAACATGGTTCAGGTGCCCTCCTTACGGACCGTAAGCCTAAGGCTTTGCGGTCCGTAACCGATCCTTGCGGGACAATTCCCATGCACCATGCTTATGGACCGTAAGTCAGGGGCCTTGCGGTCCGTAAGCGATGGCCAGAAGACAAAAGTTTGCAAACTTTTAAGTCTTGACCATGCAACCACAATACCCGAAACATGCTGTCTCTTTTCAGATGTGGGGCCTTCAAGACCAGCCATTGCATGCCTTACTTCTTCTTACATGTTCCCCATTCATATCAACTCATTAAGGGACTTGTATTTTGACGGAGATTCAAAGAAGTGAGTCTTGGACTTTCATAGGAGTTGGCCAAGCTTATAACAATTCTTATTCATAAGAATTTTATTAAATTAGGAGTAGTAACAACCTATAATTCCATAGCCTTTAATAAAGATGAAACTTTATTTATTCGAGAGCAACCGGTTATCGTATGAGATGATTATCAATTGATTTAAGGATCTTGGGATTTATAAAATTTGGGTCGCTCAGAGGTGATTTAATAACGTGTCGCCCTTGGGTCGTTCAGAGGTATTCTAAATAACATGACACCCCTTTTTATCAGAAATCCTACCACATATCTCTTTATTAAATCCGGTTTCTCTGACACGTCTGTCACACATGACACGTATCTTTATTCTAATGGACAGGAATTTTCGAGGTGTCACAAACAGCCACCGATCGAAATCCACAATGACCATCTGGTTTCACGTCCTTTATTCTAACGATGTATGGATGGATCACTTTGGGAATCTGAGATGCGTAGTTGCGGATCGCTATATCCGTCTTAGGACCGAGCTTGATATTCGGGAAATCAGGGTGTAGGTTGAGCGGTTTGGTATTCTTTTCTCTTCTAGAATCTTCGGCTGATATGTACGAGCTGTGACGGGGAAGATCGTCTGAGGCATCGACCCAAGTTTCTTCTGACGGAATGTAAGAGCTTTGTCTAGCGGTTTCAACCTTTCTTTCTTCCTGCGTTTTCAATGTCGGGCGACCACGAGTTTTCTTCAGAACAGCAGGAGGTTTTTTGTTATTGTTCCCTGGATTGAGGATTTGCTGAAACTTTTCAAAGAAGCTCCTTTTCACTTGAGGGGGTGTTGGATCGATCTGTTTTTTCAATTTTTCAAATTCCGCGTCTACATCGATATCCTCTATGTTATTCCTTGCAGGCTTGAAGTCAAGCTTCTTCCAAAACACGTCTATGTGTGTGATCCGGATTTGCTGACCTGTGGATGAAAACAAATTAGGTGGCAAAATCATAACGAGAAAGGTCAAAAATATTAATTACCTTTATTTTCCAACTTTTCCAAACGACAGGCACATGGCAAACCACAGCTGGTAAAAAGTTGGCAACCACAGCTTGCACCATAGGCTCTCAACCCGTCTTCCTTACGTTTTAGTTCCATACTCAAAAGCTCAATCGCATATATTGAAACCTTTCTGAGAATATATGCAAGCATGGGCTGATTCTTGTGGTGCGTCATCACTTTTCGGAGGCTTGTTTCAAAGCTACTTCTAATCTCGGCGTATTGTCTATCAACAACATGAGCAACATACAGTACAAGTTTATCCAGTGTGTTGCGATGACTTGGAAAGTGACTTTTTAATGTTGCATGCATGCCCTCAACCCTGTTGGTCGTAGTTTGGTGAAAGTTGATAGTTTGGTTAATCCAGCAAGATACAAACTTTTCACGGTACAGATCCAACCAGGATTTCTTCAAATAATCAAAAACCTCTACAATTAAAAAACGTAAATAGTCAGTTTTTGTTATTATATAAAATTTGAACATAATTATGTAAGAAATACTCACGTTCACGGTCAGCTTCTTTCAACTGTGCTTCAAGGTTTTCCAAGTTATACCTGTATATTTCCTCGGTCGTAGACTCGCACAATGTCCAAAATGTACGTACGAATTCTTTCCACTCCTTGTCAGAGAATTTCTTCTTGCTGTTCTTATTAATATTTTGTTGAATATGGAACCGACAAAGATACTTATGCGCTTTTGGAAAAACTTGTTCACACGCGTTCATTAGCGCAAAATCCCTGTCTGTTAAAATCACGCGCGGTTCCATACATCCTGCCAGCATAGACTTGATCCTCTGCAACACCCATAGGTAGTTCTCTGACTTCTCAGTGGAAATTACCGCACAAGCAGCCGTAAACGATTTGTTTGTCGACGTCATGCCTACGACCTGAACAAATGGCAGGTTGTACATGTTCGTTTTGTATGTGGCGTCAATCAATAGCACATGCGGGAAGGCACACCACATAGTGAATGATTTTTCGTGAACAAAGAAGACGTCTTCAACTTCGTTCGATATCTCATTCGTGCGCATGTAATAAGTGTAATTTTTTTCGATAAGAATGTTTTCAAGTTTTTGCATCGGAGACTTACCGACATTTTTTTCGGCGTTGATCTTCTGAACAACGTTGTGTATATCTTTCGGAATAAGCTTTCTAGCCGGATTGTTTTTTGTCAGCGTTCGCCAGATACTTTGGTTGGGAATATCTTGCTCTGCCAACTCCTTAACCAGTTTTTTGTCCTCCGAAGAAAGCCTTCTCGCATACGCGTGACCCTCGAAGTTTTCAATAGGAGTGTGGTTATGCTTCGCCTTCGTCACCTCGATCCTCCAAACACTTCCGGATGATTCCGAAAACCCGATCATCTCGAACGGGCATCCTATTTTCTTGCTACCCGTTTTCCTCTGTGTAGCTATACTCTTATGCTCCCCACCAAAAGTACATTGAAACCAAATCTTGTAATTCTCTCCTCTTTTATTCGACCTCTTAGTCACAATGAGGTAACCATTGTCTTTTGCCGTGTCTTGTACCCAACGCACCAACTCTTTACGTGCCGAAAAGGTCTGCGTTGTATCGAACGAAAATGTAACCGGGTAACAACCTTCCTCGTCAACAGACACATCCTCCGGCTCACCATCGTCACCGAGGTTCGAATACACTTGATGTTCAAAGCTCTGTTCACAACCGTAACTCTGCTTTGGATAACACTCCTGCTGTACAAAGCTTTGCTCGCCACCGTAACCGAAATTCGAATAACCTTGTAAGCTCTGTTGACAACCGTAACTGTCGTTTGGATAACACTCCTGCTGTACAAAGCTATAGTCGCCACCGTAACCGAAATTCGAATAACCTTGTTGTGCGTAAGGGTCCTCCACATGGGTATTCAAATCCAGCTGCACCGTGTTATCACAATAACGAATGCCAGATACAACCTCTGTCTCCCTCAAGTTGGACGACACCGGTTTCTCAAACGAGTCAGAAATAGCGGTCCCCTCGTAAGAATCAGGAACAACTGACTCGTCAGAATATTGACCGAAAAGATAGTTACTTAACCGCGACATCGTTTTTTCAAAAAATGTAACTAATAGAGCAAAGAAGATCGACAAAAAACAATCCGAATTATGAATGTCGAGTCTGGCCAGGGATTTAAAGGCAGCATTTGGGGTCGAAGCGCCGCGCTATGGCCAAAGCGCGGCGCTTAGGGTTCACGGGCGACTGAAACCTCGTATCACCTTTATGTCTCTCTGTCAGTCAGTCAGTCAGTCATTCGAAACCTCGTATCAACTTTTGTCGCCCTAAGCGCCCCGCTTTGGCCATAGCGCGGCGCTTAGGGGTGTGAAAATTATTTTTGCCGTGTGTAATTAGCATGCCCCTTTAAAAATACTTGCTCATTTAACCACAAAAATACCGTTATAATGAGGTTGAGAAATTATGATGGGCCAACCTACTCACGACCACAAAATATCATTATAAAGAGGTTGAGAAATTATGATGGGCCAATCTACTCACAAAAATGCCCCATCATCTCATAATAGTGCCCGTATTTGTTAATAAAAAACCCCTAAATTAACAAAAAAATGAAAATTTTAACCCTTTGTTGGTAAAGCCAAAAATATCAAAAAAAAAAAATGAAAAATTTAACCTTTGTTGGTGCTTAGCACGGGGCCTTTGCCCCCTTCCATCTACACTAGATCTACCATTGGTGCGTCACCACAAAGGTTTTTAATTAGATTGGCATGGTTTCCTTTTTATTATTATTCGGTACTAATTGGATGGGCAAAGACATATATGGAGGAAAGGTGGGTTGCCTTTCGCCATACACGTCTTACACATACAATCATACACATACACCTCGATAGTTCTACAAAACCATGAGCTACCACAAAGGCCTATCTGGCAAATTTTAGTGGTCTTACACATGCAGAGTACACAGGTCTCTATTAAAATTTGCCAAATGGGCCTTTGTGTAGCTCATGGTTTTGTAGTTGTAGTGGTGGTTGTTTATTAGTTTTCATGATGGATTCCATGGTGGTTGTGATGTTGATCGAGTGAGGTTGTGGATGAAGATGAATGAGAATTGATTAGAGGGTGAGGAGGGTATTTATAACGTTTTAGGTGGCTTGGAGAATGATGACGTGGATATTATTGTTAGGCACTTGAAAGTGACTTGGTTTTTCCAAACCCCGTGTATGTTTAATTCATTGAGAATAGGGGTGTGCACAGTTTAGTTTGATTATTATCATTAACCGAGATCGTAATAGAAGTCATTGGTTTGGTTTATTCGGTTATTTTATCGGTTTTCGGTTCGGTTAATTTTGGTTAACAACCAAACTAAACAAAGGCTAAAATTTATACTTATAAATACATGTAATGATTGTATAAATACATGAAATTGAGTTATAAATACATGAAATGGAGGTACAAATACATAAAATGTAGGTATAAAAGCTAGAAATATATCAAAAATATAAATGGTTCGGTTTGGTTAATTTCGGTTAACCGATGGTACAAAAGAATAGCCAATAACCGATTTTCAGTTAATTCGATTTCGGTTCGAATTGGTTAATTTTGGTTAACCGATGGTACAAAAGAATAACCGATTTTTGGTTAATTCGATTTTGGTTCATTTCAGTTCGGATTCGGTTGAGCGTTCGATTATTGCTTACCCCTAATTGATAATATGAAATTATTTCTTTGGGCCATTTCCAACCTTTGCCTCATACCCCTTAATATGGAGAGTTTGAAGGTTTGGAGTATACGTTTTACTCTATATTTGGAGAAATCTCATATTTCCTTTAGTAGAAAGTGTACTTTCGTCTAAAAACTATTGTTATTTTAATATGCTTTTTTATTGATATATCATTAGCATATTCGTATTGTATAAGGATACTCTTAATATGGAGGAGTTTGAAGTTTTGAAGGATACTTTTACTTTATATTTGAAAAAATATGAAGGAATTCATATTGCCTTAATGGAAATATACTTTCGTCTAAAACCTAATTTGTTATTTTAATGTTTTTTTTATTAATATAGTATAAGGACTAATGGGTTAATGGTGAATTTTAAGTAAAAACATTCTAACTAAGTTAAGTATTTCATAAAGACAAGTTAACTTGGCGTGAATAATACGAAAATATTACACACAGACAAATAGAGATGAGTAACATCTATATATATATATATGAGATGGATTTGGGCTAGGTGGCATTTGTATTTGGCCATCTTGGCTTATGTGGCAATTTAGTTTAGGAGGGAAATCACATTTTGGTTCTATAATCACTATTTCAAGATAAAAAAACACGGGATCCGTTTGTTATTCGGGTCGAAATCCTGAATTCGGGTCAAGCCTAACGGATAGTATATATTTCCTTTTTTTTTCTTATTCTTCTTGCACACACTTTACAAACCCTAGAAAAACTAATTTGCAGCCTCTCTCCCACCGCCACCACCAAGATCCTCAGTTCAAAACCATAGCCAAAAACCTCTGCAACATCATCTTCTTCACACAAATCAATCCTATTAATCAATAAAAGGTATGTTTCTATGTTTTTGATTTTATTGTTTCTGATTTCTTTGTTTTACGATTGTAATCTACACAATCGATCCTAAATCTGCTTTATTTATGTTATTCAATTCTATAGAAACTTGATTTTATAAAGATTGCTTCGAATGCTATTAACTTATTCTTTGTCCTAAACTTTGTAGACCTGATCATAAAAATTGAAGGTATGTTGTTTTAATTTGTTGTTTATCTATTGTGTATCTTTAATCAAGCGATTGAACATTTATCTTTTTGTTTTTTTGCAAACAAAATCAAGATTAGAGGTTTTATTATCATCATCTACATTTATCAAAGTTACTGATTTTTGTTGATTTTGTTTTTCATGTGGAACCCTAAATCCTGGATAAAATCTGACTCCGATCATTCGTGAAACAACAGAGGTTAGTTAAATGTTATAGTTGTTTTCTTTTTTTTAAGTTTGTGTAGGTTTGATTTTATCTTTTCTGTTCGGTATTTTTTTTCAAAAATTAATAACATATGTTCTGAATGTTTTATGGTTTGTTTTTCTCATGATAAACCCTCAATCTTTTGTGACGATCGGACTCGAATTGTTCGTCGACCAAAACAGGTTAGTTCAGTTTTGTTGGTGTTGTTTGTTTTTTGATATGTATAGTCTTTCTTTTTTATTTTTGTCTTTAGGCGTTAATTTGAAATTTTATGTGATTATCTTTTGAAGTTCTTATGGTTTGTTTTGTGAGTTATAATTTTTTGTATTTAGTTATAATTTTTGTATTTAATTAGTTTTTAATTCTTTAAATATGTCTTTAATTTCTTTTTAAATCTGTTTTTGTTTCTATAAATAGATTAGTGTTGTTAAAGATGATTTTTGCATTCGAAATTATGATTCGGTTTCTGTAAATAGACTTTGTTTCTATAAATAGATTCCCGTTATATTTTTTTTAAACAATTGTTACTTCCTTTGCAGTTATGGATCATGAAAACAACGCTCCTTCGTTGTTAAAGTTGATTGAGGACTATGATCCTATATTTTTCGAATTGTTCGTCGACCAAAAACAGGTTAGTTAGTTCAGTTTTGTTGGTGTTGTTTGTTTTTTGATATGTATAGTCTTTCTTTTTTATTTTTGTCTTTAGGTGTTAATTTGAAATTTTATGTGATTATCTTTTAAAGTTCTTATGGTTTGTTTTGTGAGTTATAATTTTCTGTATTTAGTTATAATTTTTGTATTTAGTTAATTGTTAATTCTTTAAAGATGTCTTTAATTTCTTTTTAAATTTGTTTTTGTTTCTATAAATAGATTAGTGTTGTTAAAGATGATTTTTGTATTCGAAATTATGATTCGGTTTCTGTAAATAGACTTTGTTTCTATAAATAGATTACCGTTATATTTTTTTAAACAATGGTTACTTCCATTGCAGTTATGGATCATGAAAACAACACTCCTTCGTTGTTAAAGTTGATTGGGGACTATGATCCTATATTTTTGTATTCGGAGTTATGATTCGGTTTCTGTAAATAGACTTTGTTTCTATAAATATATTACCATTATATATTTTTTAAAATAATGGTACTTCCTTTGCAGTTATGGATCCTAAAAACAACTCTCATTCGTTGTTAAAGTTGATTGAGGAATATGATCCTATATTTTTGGTATGTTTCCTTAGTGATTTGATTTTTAAATTTTAAATTTTGAAATCAATCATTATTTTAAATTTAAATTTTGAAGTAAACCATTATTTTGTTTGATTTTAAATTTACAATTACGAAGTCAATTATTATTTTAAATCTAAATTTGAAAGTTTTCCATTAATGTGTTTGATTTTAAATTTCGAATCTGTAAATTGAATTTAAATTTGAAAGGTTAGACTTTCCTAATAAGTTTGCTTGATTTACGGGATTGGATATTAGTGATTTGATTTTCAGATTTTAAATTTTAAATTTTGAAGTCAATCATTATTTTAAATTTAAATTTTGAAGTAAATAGACTTTGTTTCTATAAATAGATTACCGTTATATTTTTTTAAAACAGTGGTTACTTCCTTTGTAGTTATGGATCATGAAAACAACGCTCCTTCGTTGTTAAAGTTGATTGAGGATTATGATCCTATATTTTTCGAATTGTTCGTCGACCAAAAACAGGTTAGTTCAGTTTTGTTGGTGTTGTTTGTTTTTTGATATGTATAGTCTTTCTTTTTTATTTTTGTCTTTAGGTGTTAATTTGAAATTTTATGTGATTATCTTTTAAAGTTCTTATGGTTTGTTTTGTGAGTTATAATTTTCTGTATTTAGTTATAATTTTTGTATTTAGTTAATTGTTAATTCTTTAAAGATGTCTTTAATTTCTTTTTAAATTTGTTTTTGTTTCTATAAATAGATTAGTGTTGTTAAAGATGATTTTTGTATTCGAAATTATGATTCGGTTTCTGTAAATAGACTTTGTTTCTATAAATAGATTACCGTTATATTTTTTTAAACAATGGTTACTTCCATTGCAGTTATGGATCATGAAAACAACACTCCTTCGTTGTTAAAGTTGATTGGGGACTATGATCCTATATTTTTGTATTCGGAGTTATGATTCGGTTTCTGTAAATAGACTTTGTTTCTATAAATATATTACCATTATATATTTTTTAAAATAATGGTACTTCCTTTGCAGTTATGGATCCTAAAAACAACTCTCATTCGTTGTTAAAGTTGATTGAGGAATATGATCCTATATTTTTGGTATGTTTCCTTAGTGATTTGATTTTTAAATTTTAAATTTTGAAATCAATCATTATTTTAAATTTAAATTTTGAAGTAAACCATTATTTTGTTTGATTTTAAATTTACAATTACGAAGTCAATTATTATTTTAAATCTAAATTTGAAAGTTTTCCATTAATGTGTTTGATTTTAAATTTCGAATCTGTAAATTGAATTTAAATTTGAAAGGTTAGACTTTCCTAATAAGTTTGCTTGATTTACGGGATTGGATATTAGTGATTTGATTTTCAGATTTTAAATTTTAAATTTTGAAGTCAATCATTATTTTAAATTTAAATTTTGAAGTAAACCATTATTGTGTTTGATTTTAAATTTTGAATGCTTTGAAATCCTGATGTTTTTTATGAGATGCTTTGACTATATTATTTGTAATTTTAGGAATGTTTCGAGTCTTCGACTATTGTATTTGTACTCGAGTTGCATGTTTAATTCAAACTGTGTTTTGTAATTTTAGGTGATAAACTTCTTTCAGACTCCTTCCCCTACAAGGAACTCTTACATGAGATCCTATAAGAAGTTGAAGGAAAGGTATATCTTGCACCGTTCTTTATCTATATCTATATATCTTGAATGGGATCCTATGGGAAATTGATCTTTATTCGATTAACTGATGTATATTCTTTTCCTCGCCAATTTGTTCCATTAATCAACTCATGTGTGCTCTTATGTTTGATACCCGATCTTATTCCAGTGATTAATATCCGCTTGAGTAACCCAATCTGAGTTTGATTTTTTTCGTTAACGATTCATGTAAACTTTCCCGATTTGGGTTTTCTGCAAGGCTAATCATCTAAATTAATTTGTTATTTTTATGGTTTACCATTGCATAAGTTAGTATAATTTGTTGAAAAAGTTTTGTTTTGTGGGATAGTAGTCATAAATTGAGTAATATTCAAGTTTTATGTGTTTTTATTTTGATTCATTAGGTGTTTATTTTGGATGGTCCGGAGTTTTTGGCTGCAACTATGTTGGACAGAGATATGCTTGCTATGGCTGTAAATTGGTACCATGCCGGTTGGTTTTGCTTGGCAAGGTTAGACTTTCCTAATAAGTTTGCTTGATTTACGGGATTGGATATTAGTGATTTGATTTTCAGATTTTTAATTTTAAATTTTGAAGTCAATCATCATTTTAAATTTACATTTTAAAGTAAACCATTGTTGTGTTTGATTTTAAATTTTTAATTTGGAAGTCAATTATTATTTTAAATTTAATGTTTCTGACCTTCATAAACCATTTTTGTAGATGACCAATGTATATCTCTACTTGAGGAATTCTCCAAAGATCCAGAGCCTATTGTTTCATAGAGCTGTGAAGTTGCGTTAAACATACTGGATTTTAAATGATCCGACAAACCATTCGAGGTACTTGGAAGATTAAGTCTCTTATCTGGGTGGTTGTTACAGGTTTAGGATGTTAAATGATTTTGGATGTACTCTGCGATGTCGATGATGCAGAGATGTTGGTGAAGCTCAGGTTAACAACTTCATGTGTATATTTTAATGAATAAAGTTTTTGTTGTTTATATTTTCTAATTTAAACTTTTAATTAATTTCTAAATTTAATTAAGTGAGTTTGTTTTGCAGGTTCGAACAACTTCATGTGTATATTTTATTATAAAAAATAAAAGTTTTTTTTTGTTTCATGGGTCGTTTAGAGAGGCAAGTTTCTGTCTCCGGTTCCTGCCCGAAGTTTCTGACCTTACTCGCAACCCATTGACTACAACTTTCAATTCAAAACAATTATAAAAAAAATTACGTTCGAAAACATGTATTTTTATTTTATTTAATGACATAATTCGATTAATATAAAGTAATTTTTTCTACCCGCGAAGTTCGCGGGTGATAACCTAGTCTATATATATATATAAACATGATAAATAAGGGCTTATGTGTCATGTTATGAGGGCTTGGAAAATGAGGTGGCATCACCATAGGGCTTCTTGAAATTGGTTTTGGCTCCAAAAAGTTTCATCTCTTTTTTATCGTTTGGACACGTGATCCGGTTGAATTCGGGTCATCCGTTGCCTTGAATTGGATCTGTATAAAAGGCAATACCTCAGAACATTTTCTCTCTGTAAACCCTAAACTACATCGCCGCTTTCATTCTTTTCATATCTCTGTGTTTTCTCCTCTCCATTGAAGACTCTTCGATTCTTTGAGGTGTGTTTAAGGTTTCCATTTCATAATCCTTTGCCTTTATTGACTTACAGATTTGCTATTTTTTTTCACATAGAATTGAATCAGAGAGAAGCAATGCAAAATAAGGGTTTTATTTGCCAGCTTCCTTAGCAAACCCTAACACGCCCCCATCTTTGCAATCTCTCCATCTATCATCTTCGCCATTTCTTGCTGTGCTCGATCGAAGCTGATTTAAGTGATTTTTGTTATTTGTTATTGTAACGTTTTGTGAATTGAATTGTTTGTACGAATTTGTAAATGAATGAAGTAATAAGTTATTGGAGTTGTTGACTTGCTGTGCTGATTCAGTGTGATTTCGTTTGCACAAGCATTGTACACCAACTGTTCGATGATATGTTTTTGAGAGTTTTGCATTTGGGTTTTGTTCTAAGGTCTAGGAGGGTTATGCAGTTAATTATTTACAACTTTCTAGATAAAAATCATAAATTTATTTTGGTGTTTTATGCAGCTTTTTGGGGTAATCATGTTTTTGACAGCAAGATCAGAGGCTTCTGCAACTGGTACAGTTAGAACTGCACATAACCCCCCTTGAGCCTCTTCTCATACCGCTAATTTTAGGTATGCTCATTTTCTTGATTTCGTTTTAGTTGTATCATTATTCAATTGTTAATGATTATTGAGAATTTAGGAGAAAATTGCCTATAGGTGTTGTTGATTGAGGCTTTATGAGGGTGAATTAGTGAAATAGCTACACCTGGTGTTGATCTATGTATTATGTTGATGTTGATTTAGCTATTAGTGGTAAACTCCTCTCTCTCTCTCTCTCTCTCTTGCGATTCTAGATCTGGATCTATGGTTCTTCTACATCATTGGTTTCATTTGATTTTGTAGTGAATATTGTTATCATGCTCATTCCTTTTGAAGGACTTCCGATCTGATCTTTGTTACAGGCCTACAATCGAATGGACAAGAGGCGAAGAGGCGTCGATTTTCTCATAATGGAGAGAAGGATGAAGGGCAGCGATGAACTGGGTTCTGATAGGAGTTTCAAGGGTAAGTTTTTGATTTTTCTTTTGCTTATCATTCGAACAAAGCCCTAATTCGCGACTGGTGTCAGCATTGGTACCCTAATTCTCTTCTTTGATTTGTACATAAATGGACTGACTCTAAAAGTTTCTTTTCATTTGGATTGAAAATGTTGTTACTAATTCTTTACGTTTGGTTAGTGTACAAGTTGGTGGAAGTAATTCAACAGGTCAGAGTGGTGGTCTTTGCGTGGGTGGGGGCTGAATCTTGGGTTTTGGACTGGTTGTGTCTTGGTGTGGGTGTGATTTGGTGTCTAGCTGGTTCACCACTTGGGGAGTGGCTTCTGTGTAGTGTGTGTTTGGGTGCAACCTTCTGGGTGGGTGCTGTTTTGTGGTTTGTCTGGTATTGTGGTAGTGTGCTTATTGGTTCTCTATTGGCAAATGTATGTCTAACTACCCATTTTGTTAGCTAAATCTGGTGATTAGAAGTTATTTATTGAACTTTTTGATGTAGTATTGCACTAAGTTTTATTCTAGATCTATCATTTATGAGGTATTTCCTGTAACCAGACAGTTGATATTCTTGCAAGTGAATTTTACGAAGACAAAGCAACCATAGATGCGATGGCTTACAGGGTATTGGGAAGCAGGTAAGACCTAAAGTCCTGAACTGAAACCACAAGATTTAACATTTTTTTGCAGCACCAATGACTAATGACTAAATCCATTTGTTGGTCTTGGTTTAACTTTTTTCCCAATGAGGCTGGAATATCTTATGCTGACCCATTTGTTTATCGGAGTGAAAAGTTTGACAAGAAAGACTCTGAAAGAGAAACGAAACCAATTTTACTAATTGGATGTATGCATTATGATGCACAACTGTGAGCTTTCGTTTCTTTTTCCGACTTTACAAGACCTAATCTTTTTTGCCGGTTATTTGTTTCAGGCTGTCCCACCAAGAATTAACATATTCCAGGTTCTGAGTCATTCAGGTTGTTTGTGGTGGGATAACAACGCCATCAGGACAACCAGTGATGGCAACCGATTACACTATGATCAAGAGATTAAAACCGGCCAATATGAATAGAGTAACGATAAAGTGGATGTTAAAAGGAATAGGTAAGATTTTTGTTAAGAGTTTCTTGAATTAAATGGAAGGTTAGTTTGGGGTATATGCTAAGATTTGACCATGTACTTTACTGTCATCGGTTTTAAGTTTAGTTGTCTTATTGGCACATTAACAATTTGATTAGCTTGAGTATGTTTAAATGGTATTTAGAATTTATTACATGACATGAATATAGCATAATGTCATTAGCTTGACTTTGCACAAACAATTTGACTTACGTTAGTATGTTGAATGATGTTTGGAATTTAATACATGATGTGAATATGGCATAATATGATTAGTTTGATTTGTGCAGTGGTAATCAGTTATTTGATTAGTGGGGGTAGAATCACCTTTTTGTATATATAACCAGTTAGTTTAGTGGTTGTTCCGTGGATATAGTTTTTTCAAAATTGATTAATAAGAGCTCTTCCAAATTCGGAAAAGTTAATTGATGAATACAAGTTACTTACTATATGAATATACATGAAAATTGATTACAACAATGCCTAATATGATCACAAGTTGTATTGAGATGAACTACTCCTGACTATCTTTATTTTGTCTATAGAATGGTGTCATTCTAAGGCGATTACCAGAGCCATAGATGGTTCTATTGCTGTTGACAAAAAGTGTGTGGAGCTGGAGCTGCTGATACAGAAGTCGTGACAAGTACTAATCTGGTCACATAATCATCTAGACAAAGGGAAACTTCTTAGGTAAGAAGTGTTTACTTAAAAATAGGCATTTTGTATGGATAACGTGCATATTCTTAATCCATAAACCCCTCTCTTTTTTTCCTATAAATCATAGAATCATTTTAGATAGGGATTAAGGATATAAGGAATCAGACACCGGTCTAATTCAATCATAGAATCAGTTTAGTTAACTCCACATAAGTACATATATATTTAGTTTAGAAATTTGGATTGTGCTTGATGTGCTATACTATTGACAGCCAGTCTTCGACAATTCTTGAACCGACTTTTCAAATGGATCAGCTGCATGACCCTGCAGATTTTTTGCAGCCTATGAGAAGTTCGAAAGTAAACTACTCTTCTCTAATCTTTGTGATTCAATGTTAATTGATGTTAGATAGTGTGACACTGTTACACCACTAATCTATACCATTTTAAAATTAATTTCCAGACACACGTAAAGAATTGAAGAAACAGAGAGGTGAAGACCCAAATGAGCGCCAAATTCCCACTACTGCTAGGGAACGTTGACCTGAAATGCCACGGTACTATTGCAAATTTGCAATACCGAGTTTACTTTTTTATTTTACTAAATTGTGTTCTTTTTAAATTCTAATGGTGTAAAGTTAATTTCATACTTCAAGAGAAGAACGAGTTATCAGCATCATGTCTACTCCAGTCAACCTGAAAATGATGTGTTATCTTCTCAAGAAGCACTGCAAGATACTGTTCACATAGTCAAGCATGCTATGGAGATCATTCATCTTCTAACCACAAAACAGTATTACATCTTTACTCATGTTTCTGTTATAACATGTTTGCAGTTTGCCATGCTAAACAAGAGTTTTTATTAACAGGCCAAATGGGTTTGTGACAAAACGGGTTCTTTCTGGTACCACTTAGTTCAAACATACTTAAAACAAAAGGTCGGTGGGACCAAAATACAAACAGCCCTTCAAGTTTTTTCGAAAACGAACAGGGTTAAATATAATGCGTTTTCACATTTTAGTATGTGTGTCGTTATAAATTCACGTTTCAACGTAAACAATATAAATTCATGTTTCGACATAAGATTTTTTCCAGAAACGAGTCGGGTTAAATATAACACGATTTCATGCTTTACGATTTGATGTAAACTGTGTTCGGAAATGATTCGGGTCAAATATAATATGTTTCATTCGATGGTATAAATTCAAGTTATTGTATGTTTTTACACCGCTAAGTCTTGATGCAAAGGTAAGGATGGTGTAGTGGTTAGGTGGAATGCTTGCTAAACGAACCAACTCGGGTTCGATTCCGTTTCTTTTGTAACCGCAAAGCTTTAGATCAGATATGTCAAACACACATTTTCATATGATTAACACAACACATAACGTGTGGCAAGATATAAACATCTAAGGCGTCGTCGCCGCAACACGCGGCATACGACAACAATGTAATTCTTTTTATTTTTAAGAAGTTTATTTACTTGTCAGTCCAATATTATTAGGAGGGTTATCATGTTTATTATTAGCATCTTTTCAGAGATTAAATATATAATCAATATTATTTTGATCGAACTTGCTACCTATGAAACATATTTTGCTTGCAAATGTAATTTGAAAGACGTGTAATATATTTGCTGGTAAAACAAGAGTTTTGTGTGTTTTTTTTTTTGATGACTAAAGTTGTATGTATTATAGATGATGTTATTTATTACATGCATTGGACCAAGAGAAGATGCTACTAGAATTGGTTCTGCTTGTGTTGTTAGGTGTCAGGTCGTTGATATTTCTCTGTTAAGGCATGTTAACCAGGCTATCTATGGCTATCTATCTGCTTACCACTGGTGCATGCGAGTATGCGTTTAGGAATGTGAAGACTGTTGCTGAGCGTCTAGCTAATAAGCTTATCAATGCTGGCAAGGGTTCTTCAAACAGGTGCCTTTTTTTAAATAAATTTACGTGTTTTATTGTTTTGTGGTTAGATTTATTTTTGGTTTTTCTTTATTTATTTATTTATTTTTTTTGTTGATTTGGTGTTGGCTTGATTTGTTGTTTATATAGCTATGCTATTAAAGAATGATGAGATTGAGAGGGTTAGCAAGGCTAATCGTTAAAGACGAAGATTTGATGTCAGGGTATTCGGTTTTGGTTGTTTTGTTTTGGT
This sequence comes from Helianthus annuus, assembly GCF_002127325.2. Taxonomy (NCBI): domain Eukaryota; kingdom Viridiplantae; phylum Streptophyta; class Magnoliopsida; order Asterales; family Asteraceae; genus Helianthus; species Helianthus annuus. Next base: position 157,708,559 of record NC_035444.2, read on the forward strand.
GTTTTAATGGAAAGTAGTTTATTATCAAACCTTTTGGCTGTTTGTTATGGATTTGGTTTTTTATGAAAAATAATTAAAGAAATCGTATATGCCTTATTATTTCATAAATTTGGACCTTTCATATTGTTGGACAGATGACTCATTACTCATTTATTATATCATGAAAACTCACCATATTGCACCATCTCATATCTAGGACATGAGGCAACAAGCCAATGTATTTTTCCTGCATCGGGTCACATTTAGGATTCACATATGAAGGTGCATGCAAAGAAAGCATGAAGTGGTTTCGGGTTATTGTAAGATGCTTAAGTGTCTAACTACACCATGACGTCTGTGTCTTTGCTCAACAAGTTAGTTGTTAACAAACATTGCAAGGCTCTACAACTCCAATCGACACCTTTCGGGACAGAAAGAGTGCGACTGCTCAATGGACGAGTGTTCCAAACTCTTCTACGAATTTGCAAAAAGCGTTTGTATCAACTTCAGTTACAAAACTACTGCGTGGATATAATCCAGACGTCAAGGCACTGGACCATTCGATTGGTCTGTTGTCCACCGTAGACGCTAAACGTTCGAACTTGACGGGTTCTCTGAAAGAGTACCTGTGGATGATGACCAATACTGGGAGGGCCCACCTGTGTATCATGTTAGGCGGCCCATAGATGTTATATCTTTAGAAGGATGGGGTGCCATGTGGAGGGGTATACGATCAGGGTTAGTTCGTGATTGTATATTTGGTGGTGTGTTTTTTTCCAGCTGGCAATTCACCGCGCGATGCTCGACTGGAAAGCTGTTGGGATGGACCCCATACCAAGGTCTGTTTACGTATTTAACATTGTCTTACAAAGAATCATTAAATTTTCCTACTCGGGTGTCTACCCGGGTGATAACCTAGTAACTATATATATGTTATAACCCGAAGAATATACAACCTTCATTCACATCTAGGGTTTCTGTTTCTTCCATCATACACTCCTCCCCCTATGGTTTCATTCTTCCAGCATACACGTCTCTCTTCTCCATCTCTAATCTTCATTCACATCCTAGGGTTTCTGCAACCTCATTCGCACCTCTCCTTCTCATCCAATCGCATCCATGAAGATCATGTTCATCCCCAAGGTCAACCCAAATCTATATTACCAATCTTCTGCTCTAATTCTCTCTGCCGTCCTTCAGCCTTACGAAATCTTCATCACAAATGTATGATTCCATCTCTTTGGTAACAATCAATCTTGGTTTTCTTGCCTTTTCTTTCGATTTCTTACTTTTTATTTACTGGAACCAAATTAGGCTTTTTATAGCCTTCATCTACCTTACTTCACTAAGTTATAGATTGATAACAAATTGCAACCGATCAAAGTACATCACTTCACTAAAATATCCCCATTGTTTTTTTTATAACCTTCATCTACCTTACTTCACTTTAGCGCCTTCGTCTTCCTCCTCTGCTGCAGATTCCAAACCCTAGGTTCCTATATCTCTCTCTCTCTCTCTCTCTCTCTCTCTCTAACACACACATCTCAGTTGATCAATCTGTTATCCATTGAATCAATTCGTTTCTGTATTGATCATAGTTTTCATGTTTAAAATCGATTCAGAACTGTTAAATCGAATGCTAAATTACTTTTCGTTTTTTGCAGGTAAGGTGTAGTTTTTAGAGGTGAAATAATGGTGGAGAAGACGAAAGGAATGAAGGAAGAGGTGGTGACGAAAGAGTACACCATTAATCTTCACAAGCGGCTTCATGGATGGTACGTTTTGTAGCGGTTGATTTTGATTATTCTGTTTTTGTATTGAATTTATGATGTTTTGATTGTGTCTAAAAGTTTTGTTAGTTTAAAATTGCTGTTGTGATTTTGTTATAATGTAGTTGTATGTGAGGATTAGCTGAATAGAGTTTATACTGTTTTGATTTTTTGATTGGTGATTGGTAATGCACTATTGATTTTGATTTGAATACTCTGTTTACCGAATCCGCCGGAGTAGGTTTCTCTGTCTGAATAACATACCTTGGATTAGCTGATTAACAGATCTCAAGGAGTTGTTCAAAAGGATACCGTAAAATAAAGGTCTTTTAAGTTTTTCAATCCAATTCTCTTTTTTAACATATTTAGCCAGATCCTTTTCCTTTTCTGTAGAATGGATTTACTTGATTATTCGTTAGATCAAAAATGGAATTTTAATTATTAAGTAAAGACTTTCATGGATAAAATGTGTGGCTGCGAATAGTTGTGGATTACTTTTCCTTTGGAATAAGATTAAAAGGTTAAACATGGCATCTTAATGGAACCCCAATGGTTTAGCAGGACATCTAGAAAAACTTACGAAAAAATTAGAAGATTACATATTATTGTAATTAATAATTTGACTTTTACAAACTAAACCAAATGGTAAAATAGTGTGATAAAAATCTTTGTGTTTGATTAAAATATAGAAAAAAACTTGAGTTTGGCATAACTTTATCAGGAACAAAATGGCACTTGAGTTGCAAGAAGCTTGAAGAGATATTAGCACAACTGATTCACTGGTGGTGAGAATTCGAAGTCTAATCATCTAAACAAGATCCATTCCTGCAGTAGCCAGTGAAGTTATTGGCAAACTGCCAAAGGGAATCGGTGAGATGAAATTAGAGATGACAAGTTGGAAAAGGTTGTCCTCTGTTGAGCTAGTCAAAATTGTATTTAGATGAATGTTATATTTTTTTTAAATGGATCTGTACTCTGTTTCTCACATGATTTCCTTTGCGTTTTAGGAAATGTAGGAAAAAATTTGGATGGAGATCAACTGAATCTAGACATATAATTGTTACTACAATTGGAGGTAGAAATGGTCCCGAAGACGGTATTCTACAATCACTTACCTTGCCTAGATATTCTACCATGATTCGATAAACCTAATTTTATGATATGGCGAATGATAGAGAAGTAGCAGTTTGTATTTGTAGAATTACAGGTTAAGTTTATTAGAACTGACACATGTCGGATGTCGAACTTTGTGTAGGGTTTCTGCAACTTCAATCTTATCTCTGCCTCTCCTTCATCCCTAAATTGCATCCTCAAGATCTCAAATCTTCATCAACAAGGTACGACTTCCTCTTCTATCTACTTATCAATCTTTATTTTTTTTCTTTTTCTTTGAATTCCTTCAATTTTATCATCTAGATAAATAGCCACCTTAGTCTCTTTACTTCTGCCATATCAATCTTGACCACCCACCAGCTTTGTTAATTATCTTATTTTGATACATGTGTTTTTGCTCAACACTTTCTTTGAATTTTTAGTTGGTTTTCGTCTAAATTTGCGATCTTGATTTTGCAGCAATTGAGAAATCTTGCTTTTGGCTATGCTCCTAACGAAGAAAAGGGCAAGGTAGTATACGTTATTGCTGTTCATCATGTAGTATAATGCTTTGCTTTATTGGCTGGAAGTTTGTAAAATCTTAGAGACAGATGCATTGACTAATTGTCATGATGTTGTTCAGGAGCCTATAGCTACGTTTGGGGGTTTTGGAAACTATGCATCTGCATTAAAAATCATCCGATTGAGTAACGGGTCGTGGTGAATATGTGCAAAATATTTTTGTGTAAGTTGAAATGGGCAAGATTGGGCTTCACCAAGACTCTTCTTTCATGCATAAGTGTGTTAAAATATTTTTACAAAAAACAAAAACCTAATCAATCTATTTGTAAGTAAATAGATCTAAATATTCATGTATATGTGTATCTTATAACTTATGCTACACTTGACATTTTTTCTTCTTAGGCAACATGCTCTCTACAAATCGAAATGATAAAACTATTGCAGGAGCAACTTGCTATGGCATAGAAGAAACTGGGTCAGATTACGGGACCACTTTGGTTTATATATGCAGGTCCGATTTCAGACTTATATTTGATATTTCCTGTTGTAGTTGCTTGATTTATCAAAACTGAGACAAGGGGCCCATGGCTTTATAGCCTAGTGGCATCCTGTGGTGGGATAAGACTTTGAGACCAATAGGTCTTGGGTTCGATTCCCACAAGGGGGGTTTTCCCATGTTTATTGGGTTTCCTCCTGAATTGGTGTGACATTATGCCTAGTGGAGATGGATATGATCGGGTGGTTCCTCTGGTGGCACGATGATACTCCAGTGGTCCGTCAGTGATCCAAATTTACCGTTCAAAAAAAAAAAACTGAGACAAGGGCAGGATACAAAGATAAGGAAAAGCTTAATCTAAGTAACAAATTTGTTTGACAGAGCAGAATTGAAAGTTACTGAAGGAGAAGCCTTGAAAAAAATTGCATAATACAACATTGGTATGAATTTTCTTTTTTGTAAAGGTGGCAAAAAAATGGATGGGTCGAGCGAGTTTGGTTTGAGTCAAAATGAGTAATATTGGTATGGGTCAAAATGAGTCCGAGTGGGTTGAATGGGGACACTATTTGTCCAAACTTTACGACATTCATAAGCAAGTTGTTTTTAGTATGATCGCGAAAAAAAATTCTAAAATGTAATGGGTCGATTTAGATATTGTTCCAAGTTGTGTAGATTGTCGTAGGTACACTATTCAAATTTGTATAATTGTTAATAATGTGTTGTGATTGTTTCAATCATCCTTTTGTGGTTGATGTGGATCGTGTTTATATACTTAGATGTTGGTTTTAATCTTTTCTTATTGGGGTTTGAAATTCGTTGGTTCTGTTTTGTAGGGTTTTTAATCTTTTGATTTTTTTTATTTTTGCTTTCTGACTCATTAACAAGCCCTAAAGATGGCAGAAAGTGTATTATAAAAAGCCTTTTGATCATGACAATATCACATATTTTCCCCTCTATAATTTTACAACTTTCATTCCTCCTCTAAAATTACTGTTCAATTTTTTCTTTCTTTTCATTGGTCTGCATTTCACCATTCTTTCTTTTCATTGGTCACCACACCACTTCATCCAACATGTCTCTCTTTCCTGAAACCACTACATCAACCGCCACTTTTTCTTTCTCTTTGAAGATCTCACAACCACCATCACAAATGTTACACCACCACTGGCTACAAGGGGTAGCGGTGGCTAAAGGGTGGAGGTATTAAGGTGGTCCGTGGTTTGTAGGGAGAAAGTTTGTAGAGATAAACAGGCCGGTGGCATTAACGTGGTGGTGCGGTAGCGGTGGTGGTTAGATGTAGGTTGCGGTGGTGATTGGCACTGATCGAAGGTAGTGACGCTCGGTTACATCTGGCTGGGACCACCAACGCCGCAGGCTCTCACGTATCTAGGGTTTTACGGTGTTATATGTGAGTCCGAGCCGATGGTTGTGATGATCTTGGACGATGAAGAGTTTAGGGTTTAGAGAGAGAGAGAGAGAGAGAGAGAGAGATGAAATGATATACGTGGTTACAGGGTTGAATGCGAAGGACGGTGCTGTGGTGGTTGTGTGGCGGGTGCTGTGGTGGTGTGGTGGTGGTGGATGGTGGTTAGTGGTGGTGGTAGTGGCAACTTTGTGGTGGTGGTGATTATGGCAGAAAAAGAGGGGTATGTGTGTTTGTTTGTTTACTGTAAATGGTTTTTGAAAACCATTTTCCAGTTGTACACAAAATTCACTCTTTAATATTTTATTATTTAAGTATTAAAATTGTGGGGGTAAACGTCGTCGTCTGATGTCATGTGAGGTATTCTTTTGCAAAAAAAAATTATTTTAGTTTTGTATTTATTTTTATGTTGTGATAATGGTTTTGTGTTGTGGGTGACTTTTGAATTGAATTAATCCTGATGAGATTCCAGTTTTCATATCTTTGAATATTTTTATTTTCATATATATATTAAATTTTTCATCATTTATTTTACTACACGTAAACAAACTTTTTAATATATGAATATAAAAAAACTTTTTTAATATATGCTTATGTTATTTGAATTCTCCTATAATCTGTGTCGACAACGGCAGGGGCGGACTTACGTGTAAATTACGGGTTCCCGGGAACCCAGTCTTTTTTTAATTTTTAGTGTAAATATATATAAGAAGCTGAAAAGGAACCCATAAGTATATTATAAAAGGAACCCATAAACATAAAAGGCCTTGGTTCCACTGGTTATAATCCCGCTTTTCTTCCTAACCCACCCGGGTTCGAATCTCGCCACTGCATATATTTTAGTCCGGTTTTTTTTTTTAATTCTCTTTTAGTTTTTTTTTCTTTAAACTAATAAAAACATTAAAACCCATTTAGGGTTATATTGTAAAACATACGCCGCACAAATACTGAAATACACAAACAAGCGAACACTCGAACAGCAGCAGGCAGCAGCGAACAACATTATCTCCGCCACCAGTCCGCCTCCGGCCTCCGGCCTCCGCCCTCCTCCGCCTCCGGCTGCTCCGCCGCCTCCGGCTCCGGCTCCTGATTATCATCATCTCAGTTCGATTTCCGGTTAGTTTTACAGTTAGTTTTAACTTTATATCTCTTTGTTTTATACGAATTAATTGATTATCATCATCTCAGTTCGATTGATTACTCGATGATTACTTGATGTACAGCTTTCATCTGTTGATTACTTGATTACATAAAAATTGGGTTTAAAAATTGGGGTTTTAAGTTAACAGTGGGTTTAAAAATTGGGTTTAAAAATTCCATTAAGTAGTTTTTAATAAAAATTGGGTTTAAAAATTGGGTTTCATCTGTTCATCTGTTCTGTTGATATCGCTTACTTGATTAAGTGGTTTTTAAGTTAATGTTGCTTACTTGATTACAGAACAGTTCGATTAAGTGGTTTTTAAGTTAATATTGCTGCTGAGAGTTAATATTGAATTTGTTTGGTATTTAGGCATTATCAGTTATGCAGAAGAATATTTCAAGTTTCTTTCAAAGGCAACCACCACCTAACATTGAATCGTCGTCTTCAACTAGTAAACCCTTGAAAATCGTTTTGGATGATCTTCCGTGGGATCCTTCCGAAAGGAAACCAATTTCATCTTATCACCCTAGTCAAAAAGATGAAATTAGACGAACATATTTGCTTCGAGGTCCATGTCAACCGAAAGGGAAAAAAACAGATTTTCCACAAACACTTATTGGTAATAGTGATAAGTTAAGACGGTTCAATCCAAAATGGTACACAGAAAAGCATGGAAATTGGTTGGAATATAGTGTCAAAGCGGATAAAGTGTATTGCTTATATTGTTACTTATTCAAAGAAAGTGGACAAAAAGATGCATTTGCGAGTGAGGGGGTACAATGTTGGCATAGGAAAGAAGAAAGATTCGAAATTCATGTTGGTAAAAGCAATAGTTTTCACAACAGGGCGGTTCAAAAAGGAGAAGACTTACTTAAAGAAGCCCAATCTATACCAGCGGTTCAAAAAAAACCCGAGCAAAACAAAGAATATAGAATCCGATTAAGTACTTCGGTTATACTCGCTAAAGGATTGTTGAATGGCGGATTACCTTTTCGGGGTCATGATGAATCTGAAGCATCCTTATATAGAGGACATTTCATAGAGTTTTTAAAATTGTTCGAACAAATAAATGAAGAAATTGCAAAGTATATATTAAGTAATGCTCCGAAGAATTGCCAAATGACGGCTCCATCAATACAAAAAGACATTTGTAATTGTTTTGCAGAAGAAGTGTTAAAGATGATATTTGAAGAGCTTGGTGATGATGTCTTTTCTTTATTAGTTGATGAATCGAGGGATATTTCTAAAAAGGAACAAATGGCCGTGGTTTTGAGATTTGTTGATAAATTAGGATTTGTGAAGGAGCGATATATTGGTGTAGTTCATGTTATGGAAACAACCGCTTTATCTCTTAAATCTGCAATTGATGAATTATTTGCTCACCGCAATTTAAATTTGGGTAGGGTTAGAGGCCAAGGATATGACGGTGCAAGCAACATGTCCGGTGAGTTTAATGGTTTGAAAACTTTGATTTTGAAAGAAAATTCTTCGGCATATTATGTTCATTGTTTTGCCCACCAACTTCAACTTGTTGTTGTGGCCCTTGCAAACAAGCATCTTGAAATTTGTAGATTTTTTAAGGAAATAACAGATTTAATAAATGTTGTTGGTGCATCGTGCAAACGAATAGATTTGCTAAGAGAAAGTCAAAGAGAGCTTTTGGCATTGAATCCGGAAGTTGTAATTGGAAGTGGAAATAATCAAGAAATGGCACTTACAAGACCCGGAGATACACGTTGGAGCTCTCACGAAAAAACACTTCTTCGTTTGCTTACCTTATATCCTTGTGTTATTGAAGTGCTTGAATATATAGAAACTTCGGCATGGGAACCAATTCACAAAACTCAAGCAAATGGACTTCAATTATACATGAAAAGTTTCAAGTTTGTATTTTATTTACATTTGATGAAACATATCTTGGGAGTTACTAACTTATTGTGTGTCGCTCTTCAAAGAAAGAATCAAGATATTTTGAATGCAGTTGAGTTGGTTAGATCAACCAAAGAAGAATTACAAAGGTATCGACTTGAAGGCTTTGACTCACTTTTAAAAGATGTCACATCCTTTTGTGACAAGTATGATATTGAGATGATTAACATGGAAGATGAGTATGTTGACCCGAAAAACAGAAGAAGAAAGACCAATATCACCAATCGTCATCATTTTGTGGTCAATAATTTCAACACGGTTCTCGACATGCAAATTCAAGAGCTTGGAAACCGTTTTAACGAGGTAACCACTAACTTGCTTACGTGTATGAGTTCTTTGAGCCCGCATGATAATTTTAGTTCCTTTAATAAACTAAACTTGCTAAAGTTGGCCGAAATGTATCCGTATGATTTTACTTTTGATGAAAAAGATAAGCTTATCGATGAACTCGGCCACTACATTTCTAATATGAAAAGAGATAGTCGGTTTGATAACCTGAATGGGGTTAGTGATCTTGCCAAAAGGATGGTGGAAACAAGGAAACACATTGAGTATCAGTTGGTCTATCGTTTAATAAAGTTGTCACTAGTTTTACCGGTTGCAACGGCTAGTGTTGAAAGGAGTTTTTCTTCAATGAAGCTTGTGAAGACAGAATTGCGTAATAGGATGGGTGATGGATACATGAACGATTCTTGCATTTGTTACATTGAAAAGGAGTTCTTACAACAAGTTTCCGTTGAGAGTGTAATGCAACGTTTTCAAAAGAAGAAAACCCGTCGTCAACAACTTTAGGTAGTTTTTTTATTTGTAAAGACTATCGTATTTTATATTGTGTTTTTAAATTTCTAATGACGATTTTCTTTTCATCGTTGTATCGTACTTTTATTATGTGATGAACCTTACCCGATCCGAACCATCGAACCGACCCGAAATTCTTTATGTTCGGTTACATGAAATTGGAGTATCTAAAAAAGTGAACCCAGTGAAAAATATTCCTGGATCCGCCACTGGACAACGGTATTCATTTTTACATTTATCGATACATGTAATTATTTTGGGCATTTGGGTTTTCTCTTTCGGTTGTTGCAGCGAATGTTCGTTCCGTAGCAAACCTATGCATGGTTAAACACTTTAACGTCTTTTTTGTTTGGTTTAATGTTCCCGCTACAACGTGCGGGTTTTGAAAACTCGTTCTTATAAATTACAGGGTTGCTGCAATTTCACTGGCCAATAGAGTCAAAGCTAATCCATATGTATAAAGAATTAATCCATTTTCACACCATGTATTTAGCATTTGTACATTTGTAACTGTGAAATGAGCAAATATTTGTTTTATCCTAACGATAACTTCATACGTGTTCAGAGACCTTGCAACTATATCTTCAGGGGTGAAGCATTGAAGGGGTCGGGGGCGACCCCCCGAACTTTTCGCTCAGTAGTGTTATTTATGTACGTTTCGTATGGAATTTTAGGTATATACGTTTTCGACCCCCGGTTTTATAAAAAAAATTTAGGTATATACTTTTAGGTCCATTGACTTCCGACCCCCCGGTGGAATTTTTCAAGCTTCGTCACTGTATATCTTTGGGTGATTTTGGAGCTGACTATATTGTATAATCTTCTGGCATTTTTACGACGGTTAATTTGAAGTTAAAAAGTTTAGTTTGGTTTACCTTAAAACTTTTAAAGGACATGTGTACCCCTAAGTTGGTATTTTTCTTCGTAAATATGCAGGGTGGTGCCAAGAAGTTGGTGATCTCAGCTCCATAAGCCGATTCACCCATGTTTGTCGTAGCAGTAAAGTAAAGATGAGTCTTGATCTCCTAAACTGGAGATTGCAAAAACGATGAGTCAGATGCCCCTCTGACCATAGTCACCTAATTCGCTAGAAAAGTGGCGAATTTCGTATTGGTACGTTTCGTACCGTACGGAATTCGTTTTCTTAAAATACGGTTCGAATTCGCGAATTCACTCCCTGAATTCAGCGTTTCATTCCATTCAATTCTGTGAATTTCCTGCACCAATTCACTGAATTCCGTTTGCAATAATAGCGAATTTTAAGGGTCAATACGTATTAGGGTTGGATACGGCGCCAGTACCATAGTCACCTAATTCGCTCAATTCAGTGCATCATGTTCATCAATTCAGCGAATGGTGATGAAGATGAAAAAATTAAACCTTACCTGTGATAATGATGAACCCTAGTGAAAATGGAGAAGAAGATGGAGTTGGAGGCTGTACGCTGCGTTTCTTTCATCTCTTTTAACCTAAAACCTCTTTTATTTACATATTTCATCCTTTATGTTTATGTTATTATAAATATTAACCTAAAGCTTTTTTTATTAAGTTACATATTTCATCCTCAAATCTCTATATTTTTACCTTTTCGACTTTAACCTAAAACTTTTTAAGTTGTTTACTTATTTGGATTTATAAAATTAGTAATTTTTGTTTTAATTTGTGTATACCGAACGGAACGGAATGGTACACCGAACCGAATCATACCGGACCGTACCGAAATGAACCTACCCCCTTCCGAACCGAATTCGTCCCAACTAGCGAATTGCGAACCCGAACCGCGTACCCGAACCGGAGCGAACCGCGAATTAGGTGACTATGCCTCTGACAAGTATCTTATCTTAAGCCATTTAGCAAGGGTAACATATCTTTATTTTATAATATTTAGTTTGAATTTTTATATTTCATCACCTAACTAAGTTTCTGGAAATGAAACCAATGATGGATTTGAGTATGAAGCTGCAACAATTTTTTATTTACAAATGTTGTTATTTTTTGCATGTTTCTGCTGTGAAAAAGGCACCAAGTGTAAGAAATAAGTTAAATAGAAGGGATTTAGCACTGCTATAACTAGATAGGCACCAAGGAATGTATTTGGAAGCTACACTTTTGTTCTTTCAATATATGGAATAAAGTATTTTTGTAACATTTTTGTTTACATGATTACATTTAATAATAATATTTTATTTTAGTATTTACATGTTACACGTATTAATTTATTGTTTTATCTTTGAAACACCTTTTGTCCAACGTGTTAATGCACGACTACAAAATTGCATTATTCTTCTTAACCATCTTATTTGGTTATTTCTGAAGTCAGAACGCAGACGTGGCAAGGTCTCCGATGGCGATTTGATTTATTTAACTATCAAATATTAGGTAAGATTGGGCCATATGGTGAAGTTGGGGATTTAATAACCTATTTCTTAGTTGAGGCATAATGAAAGTCGACTTGAGAAATAGATAATATCGACTTTGTTTATGTTGAGTCAAGCAAAACTGTTTAGACTTTTAAGTTATTGAAAATTTTGCTTTGTTTTATAATTCATACATCTAACCTTAACCTATTTGAACCGTCAATTCCCTTTTGTTACATTTATAGTACGATGTTTCGTTTTATTTTAATCTTTAAGTTCATATTGCCATAATAAGTTTATGCGTACAGTAAACGATAAGTAACATAAAACTTTTTTACCAAAAGTACAAACATATTATTTTTCAACCCCACAAAATTCGCGGGTATTAGCACTAGTATTAAATAAAAAAAATGAGGATAACATGTGGTGGAAAGTGGCTGTTAAAGCCAAGCCAACGATTTTTTTTTTTTTTTTTTTTTTTTGGAAATGAGTACAAGAACTAAAAAGCATTAATATATTAATTGGTTGGTTGTCCATGTTGTTCACTTGCGAAGACAACTTTTTTTTTTTTTGAAATATATTAGGAATTACAACAAGTGATGAATTAGTGATATCTCTAAATAGACCGGATTTTGTTATCAAAATAATTAGGTTGGGTCTTGAAACTTAAGAAATAATTAGGACGTCTAATGGGTAGAAATTTAATAAAACCCATACGTGCGTGGTTTAGTGTTTGCAAACCGTTAATCTTTATAAAAATATAGGCACACGTAAAAATATAAAGGTTAAACCAGATCATAATTAAATGTATATTATAATATTTTATGCATGAAAATAAATATCTCAAACATTCTCTAGTCATCCGATTAATCATCATCTACGTTCATGCGTGTTGGGTTAACTCGTATAGGACCCGGTAATTTCTAATAATCACCGATGCAAGATGTGACTTCAATGGACTTTGCTATTCATATGACGACCAAATTAATAAAATTGAAGTCTAAAACTTAAGATCACGATGCGTGCGAGTTTCTGGCATGTGAGGATGTTAGCCTAATTTTCCGGTTGTCACATCAGTCTAACTTCTTTGCATTAACACGCCGGAACTTAGGCGTTGGTGTGACATTGGTGCTATTTGGCACGATTTTACGCCCCCGTCGCAACACGAGGGTCTTGCTTAAATACTAGTTAGACCATAGGGTATGGTGAGGTCAGTCCCCAAAGAGACCACCCGCCACGTAGGCGCCACCTCACCAATGGTGGAGGACCATCCCCTTGGGGATTACCCAAGGGTGTGGAAGACTACCCAACCCTACAATAAAAATCAATATAATATAATATATAATAAAGGGAGAGAGAGAGAGAAGTCAGAGGGGCCCCACCACATTGGCTCGTCTCCAACGTCTTGGAGAGGCCGGCAGCGACGCGACGGAGCAACCGGGGGCGGTGTGCGACGACCCGGGACGGAGGCGACGGGGGGAGACGAGGCCCATACCGGGCGGTCTTATATATAAAATATACTAGGATTGACTGTTTTTTCTCCACTAGTTTTCCCATCAAGGTAAAGATACCAATTTCATTTGCTATTCCCACCAATCAACTATGGCGAATTAGTCAATGATTTGTCTTTTTACCCTTAAACAGCCACACCATAATATTTGTATAGGTTCCCTGTAGGTCTTGTAATTCATAATATTTGTATTATTTTTAATTTTTATAATTTATATTTGTATTATTTACAAATAATATTGTTTTTTTATAAATAAACATGGAAATACCCCAAAATACACACAATTAATTTTTTTTTATAAATAAACAAAGGAATACACAAAAAAAAAATACAAAGATGGAGCTTTATATACGCTGCGTATAGATCCCTACGCAGCGTATGAGACAAAAATGACACAACTACCCTTGTATTTGGCTTCGTATAGCCTCAACACAAGGGTATAAAGGACATTTTCAGACCTTTATATACGTTGCGTATAGGTCTATACGCAGCGTATATAAACCTTGTGAAAAACTGATGCTTCTAACCCACCAAAATGACCCCCAAAAGTTCAGATGGTTTATATACACTGCGTGAGCAAGGAATTTACGAGTTCCATCTTCACCGATTCTTCTTGTTTACTATTTTTCTTGTTTAATTCAATGAATTCAGATTTTGAACTTTGTGCTTTTATTTTTAAAACCATGATACTCGGCTAAATACTTTCTACTACCTAGGCATGATGATTGTTTAAACAAAGTTTGGATTTTTATTCGATTTTAATGTGATTATGGATTTTCTTGAATTGTAAACGATTATGGAATTTTAACTTGGTGTATATGCATGCTTGATATTGTTTGATTACTGTTTATCGCTTCGTATAATCCTTGGTGACGGTCTATATCACATAATAGGGTTGTGCTAGGGTTCTAGATTTAGGTGAGTGTCTATATCACGTAATAAATCTTTAATTCTTTAAGGCGAAAATCTAGTAAGTAACCTTAGAAGTAATATTCGGTAATCTCATAAAATCAAGTGTTCTACTAATCTTGTCGCTGTAAGGCTCGAGATTGTTAATAGGTCTTGGTTTGGTATATAGCTAGGTTTAGGTTCTGTAAGAAATCGGTCTAGTTCCCTAACCATTCTCTTGCCTATTAAACCAAGTTTGAAACCCATAGTTGCCTTAGACTTTCGCGCTGTAAGGTAGATTGTCACATTAAGGCACTTTTCAAGACGTTAGAGGACTGTAAGGAAGTCTAACAACCGGTATTCGTAACAGCCTAGGTAGTGCCATAAATTTCACCTCGAGAAGGGTTGAGGGGCTTAGTTGGTGTCTTAATAGGTTTAGTATCTAAAGATCTCGGTTCCATATCACATTAGTTTCGAAAAGAAATCAATTCCAAGTTAAACATGAGTCTAGCCTAGGTAGTCTTCATCGCCACTGGTTCAACTCTTCATCCAAGTTCGTGTCTAGTTATTTTATTATTATATTTTAATTAAAGATTTTAGGATTGTTAGAAAACCCCCCAAAACAATAAAAACAAGTCATTTAGTTAGAGTCCGTGTCAGTCTAAGTCTAGATAGAGTCTAGTTAACGTAATTAGAGAGCCTCGTGGGTTCGATACTCGGACTTACTTAGGCTATACTACATTGACCGGTACACTTGCCGGTTGTGTGGTCTAGGTTTTAGAGAGTCTTAGTTTATAAATTTAAAACTTAGTGTGTCTAGTTTACGTTAAAATTAGTTAGTTTTAATTGACCACTTTTAGCACATCAGGGACCATGTAGTATAACCTCAGAGGGTTATACTAACATATAATATGGTCACAAAGGAACCCTAACGCATAACTAAATTAAGCTAATCCGGGCCATAACTGAAAGTCAAAGCAATAGTCTACTTTTGCGACTTTCGGTTGCGAACCGATCCTAAACTCAGAACTGTCGGGTTGAACATGCCTAGACATGTTCAATTAATATTTACCAAGTTATTAAAGTGACAAAACTGATTTTATAGCTTCTACATTATCAGTTATGAATTTTATTTAAAAACTGACCCGTTTGACTTTTATTTTAATTACTTTGACCCGACAATTAACTAAGTAAACGTGATAATTAGGAGGTGCCCTTTTGAGGGTTTAACACCTACCTAATTACGATCACGTAGCCATGTTCGTTGCGAACAATGGCTTGACCGTTTATGGCCTAGCTAAAAGTCAAAGCGTTTATCGCAAACGCTTGACTTTTCGGCTTTTTAAGCCAAATAAAATACACTAGTCACGAAAGGACACTTACAAATGATCCTATCGACTGAAGAAAACTCCATGGAGGTTCCCAATTGCTTAGGACCCTCAAATATTGAGAAGTATAGCAGATTGGAATTGAAAGTGCAAATGATAATGTGAAAGTGGAAGCCTATTTATAGTTTTCAAGCCCCCACATGATCTTGCCAAGTGTAATTGGGATTTGGGATGCAATGAGATGATAACATGTGTAATATATTTTTATGTATATTTTTAGCCCTTTTTACACTTTAGTCAAGTTTTAAATTTGTAAAGCACGATATTTTACTAACACCAAACACACATATGGGCAAGTGCACCCATCGTGAGCGTAGTATAGCGTTGGTAAGATACCGAGGTCATCCAAGGACACAAGAGCTTTTAATACCGGTTTATCCTCAACGTCTAATCAAATCAAAAGTTTAGAAAAAGGTTTTAAACTAGAAAATAAAAACTAAAAATTAGAATACTCTGATTTTGATACCGAGGTCATCCAAGGACACAAGAGCTTTTTGATTGGTGATTGGTAATGCACTATTGATTTTGATTTGAATACTCTGTTTACAGAATCCGCCGGAGTAGGTTTCTCTGTCTGAATAACATACCTTGGATTAGCTGATTAACAGATCTCAAGGAGTTGTTCAAAGGGATACCATAAAATAAAGGTCTTTTAAGTTTTTCAATCCAATTCTCTTTTTTAACATATTTAGCCAGATCCTTTTCCTTTTCTGTAGAATGGATTTACTTGATTATTCGTTAGATCAAAAATGGAATTTTAATTATTAAGTAAAGACTTTCATGGATAAAATGTGTGGCTGCGAATAGTTGTGGATTACTTTTCCTTTGGAATAAGATTAAAAGGTTAAACATGGCATCTTAATGGAACCCCAATGGTTTAGCAGGACGTCTAGAAAAAGTTACGAAAAAATTAGAAGATTACATATTATTGTAATTAATAATTTGACTTTTACAAACTAAACCAAATGGTAAAAAAAAAAAAAAAATAGTGTGATAAAAATCTCTGTGTTTGATTAAAATATAGAAAAAAACTTGAGTTTGGCATAACAATGGCACTTCAGTTGCAAGAAGCTTGAAGAGATATTAGCACAACTGATTCACTAGTGGTGAGAATTCGAAGTCTAATCATCTAAACCCCACCAGTTTTCCCATCAAGGTAAAGATACCAATTTCATTTGCTAATCAACTATGGCGAATTACTCAATGATTTGTTTTTTTACCCTTAAACAGCCACACCATTTTACATTTCTTGTTAACTCAGTTTTTTCTTTGTTTTTGTTTGCATCTTCCTAAATAACATCGGCCCCTTAATAATATTTATACAAACCTTCAATGCTGATCTTGAAACTGTCATGGATTCCTCCTCAACACCTCACCTTCCACGGTCAGTTTTTACCTTTTTAGCATTCAACTTATGTTGTATGTTTTATTTGTGAAAATTTGATCCGGGTATTTGTAATGAAGATTGTTTTAAAAGGTAATAGTTTTAAGGGTTTGGATATTCTAAAAACGCCCAAAACGTTAGGAACGATTTTGGTGCTGATATGTTACAGACATTTTAAACTAGAAAGCAATGCGACATTTAGAATAAAATCCGGTTTTTTAACAGATGAGAGAAAACAACCATGCATGGTGAAGTTGTAATTTGCTGAAAACTAAGTAGTATCAGCAGCCGCCAAACGCTTGAAATCCACGCGAAAGTAGGAACACATTTTAGAATAGAATGATATCTGATACTCATTCCATCGAGTAAGCGTGGTCTGAGGAGGTAACCGCGGTGAGCAGATAACAAAACTTAAGATCTTGTAAATCTCAAATATCGAGAGTACAAAAGCCTCATCGTTGCTGCTAAGCTTCGTCTTGTGCTTAAACACAGGATTCTGCAGCCAAACCAAATAATAACAATTTATTTATTAAGCTTTAACTTGTTGGTTGATGATGATGACAATTATATTGTCCTTACACGCTTGTTCGATGGGATCTTGTCAACCCACTCAAAATATGGTATTGCCAGTAGTGAGATCTTGTCAACGCACTTATTACTGTTGTCACCAAAAACACAATATTATTAGTCAATAGAAAACTAACATTAACATTAACATTAACAATGACAATACTAGTAGTAGTAGTAGTAGTAGTAGGAGTACCTGCGAGTCATCAAAACCACATCGTCCTTGGAAGCAGCCTCTAGATGCAGATAATCGATGCCAAAACAGGAACATAGTTTACAGTAGAATGACATCATACCCTCATCCCATTGCATAAATTTCTTTGGAGTAGGCGTTATCCGTGAGTAAATAGTTCTCATAAGCTCAAAAACCGTGCTGATAGATAGTCGTGCGTCATCATCAAACTCATTAACATACGGATATGTGAGATAGGTATAGCCTGAAATATCGTATTTAGGCAGAGAGGTGTCGTAGTCCGCAATAAGGGATGCTGCATTCTCCTTGTCGCTGCAAAACATCGAATGACAACAAGAATAAAGAGTAAAATGCCAAAATGGTACCCGAGTTTAGGCCATTGTTGACACTTTGGTCCAAAGTATATTATTTTAATTAATCGAGGAGTTAACAGAAAATTCCAACTTTAATAATAACAATAACAATACTAATAATAAAGAATGATGAATTCTTTTTTTTTTTTTTTGAACGGCCAACAAACTCAAGCCCTCCACCACTTGATCTAGAGATCATTGGCAAGAATGATGAATTCTACTACATTAGATAAAAACTTACTATTTCCAGCCAACTGGCAGATGAGAATAGAAGAAGTCACAAAAGAAACTAATTTTTTTGTCAACTAGGGCTGAATCTAAACCCCTCTGCATAAGATGGACTGATTCCTTAATCAACAAGTATAGATGATATGGAATACGACGAGGTTCAGTCCCAGGAGCATAAAACCCGATTTTGAATGGTTTGGTAAACCTTCTCCGCCGGCAAATCAATTCCCTATTCTTTGGCTAAACAGAGAACTCGATTAAAACAACAATAATAGACGAAATATATATATATATATATATATAGTGTTCGATCTTACCTCGTACGTTCTTTCCGCACGGCTCATCTTACTGTTTGTTCAACAAAAACAAAATCATGAGAAAACAATCAAAAACATACATGCATGTGATTCAATTCAGCTTACCGTTTCTTCTTACGATTGCGATTGCGATTGGTATTGGGATTGGTATTGCGACTGCCCATGATGCGATGCGAAACCCTAAGAACCGATCTGTTTTCAGATATTTTGATTTTTTTTTGTTTTAGGGTTTCTTCTGATAACCTCCTTAAAAAGAGAAGATGATAATTGGGCTGGGTTGGGTTTGACTCAAAACTGCATGCATATACTTTCCAAGAAATGTGTTTTTTTTTCTTTTTTTTATATCTATTAATTAGAGAATGGATATCGTACAATATAATAGAGTTGAATATGGCAACTTTTATTGAATAAACGCTAAAAATGTATAAGCTATAAATGCTAACAATATATTGTTCATAAAACTCATAAGATACTTTATGGTCATTTATGACCGTAATTGCACAAGTCCAAACTATTTGGAAAACATATGTAATTTTTTTTTTAACGGCTGACAGAAAATTTTTTATTCATTATAGCAAGATGTTACCATCAAAAAATTACAACCAAATTTACATATACACCAAGGACATAAAACGTTACACCATCTTAAACTAAATCACTCTTTTTTAACCAAAACATTTAAAACGACACCAATCATACCATGACAACTGCGCCTCCTTTGATCTGTTTTTTACCCATAAGTACGCCATTGCTTTAATTTCCTCCAAGACCTTAACGGTATTCGGGGAAAACATATGTAATATTTCTGTAAATGGACACACAACAAATATTAAAAGATTCTACAATCTAAAAAGACCCTTATTAACTACTTTTGGTACCTCTAATGACAACAAACGTAAATGGGAGGGAACTTCAAGCAAGGGTTCAACTTCTGTGCAATCTCAGTCTCAGCAGAGAAAGACTGATGACTACAAGAGCCCCAGTCAGCAATCGTCTGGTGGTCAAAGTCATGGTGGGTACAAGGGGAATCACCCCAAGTGCAATCGCTGCCACCTACACCACAGTGGGCCATGCACCAGGGGTAACTGTCATCGGTGCAACAAGCCTGGTCACGCTGCAAAGGATTGCAGGAGCTTATACCCCGCCAATCAGAATCGTCAGCAAGGTCAACAGAATCAGCGACAGCAACAGGGTAACAACAAAGGGTGCTTTCAGTGTGGAGCTGAAGGCCACTTCAAGAAAGATTGTCCCCAACTGAACCAGAACCAGAACAACAACAACAACAACAACAATCAGGGGAATGGTAACAATGGGAACAACAACAACAACAACAATGGCGCCAGGGGGCGGGTGTTCGTGATTGGCCAAGGTGAAGCGAGGAACGACCCCAACGTGGTGACGGGTAAGTTCCTTCTCGACGACTTTTATGTTACAGTTTTATTTGATTCGGGCGCCGATACTAGCTATGTGTCACTAGAAGTTAGTCAAATGCTTACGCGTATTCCAACACCCTTGAGCAACAAGCACACTGTAGAGCTAGCTAATGGTAAGAGTTTGGAGGCCTCACACGTAGTCAAAGGTTGCAAACTTATTCTCGCTAACCAGACCTTCTCTATTGACCTTATTCCTATCGTCTTGAGTAGTTTCGACGTTGTCATTGGGATGGATTGGTTATCCCAACACCGAGCAGAGATCCTTTGCAACGAGAAGATTGTTCGTATTCCTGGTTCCGGTGATGAACCTCTCATAATTCGCGGCGACAAGAGAAGTGCTGTTGAGAACATCATCTCTCTCCTTAAGGCCCAGAAGTGCTTGCGAAAGGGCCACACTGCCGTTTTGGCTCTCGTTACTGACACCTCGGAGAAAGAAAAGAAGATAGAAGATTTTCCTGTTGTACGTGACTATCCTGAGGTATTCCCTGAGGAATTACCTGGTCTTCCACCCCATCGCCAAGTCGAGTTTCAGATTGAACTAGCTCCTGGTGCTGCGCCTATAGCTCGTGCACCTTATCGTTTAGCTCCATCAGAGTTGGAAGAACTCTCTACGCAACTACAAGAACTCTTGGATAAGGGTTTTATTCGTCCTAGCTCATCGCCCTGGGGAGCTCCAGTACTATTGGTGAAGAAGAAGGACGGTACCTTCAGAATGTGTATCGACTATCGTGAACTCAACAAGGTGACTGTGAAGAATCGTTATCCTCTACCACGTATTGACGACTTGTTCGACCAGTTGCAGGGGTCGAGCTACTATTCAAAGATCGATCTGAGATCGGGATATCACCAGCTGAGAGTTCGAAAAGAGGATGTCTCTAAGACAGCCTTTAGAACTCGTTATGGGCATTATGAGTTCTTGGTCATGCCGTTTGGGCTGACAAACGCACCTGCAGTTTTCATGGACTTGATGAACCGAGTGTGCAAGCCTTATCTGGACAAATTCGTTATAGTCTTCATCGACGACATCCTAATCTATTCTAAGAGTCAGGAGGAACATGAGCAGCATCTACGACTTATTCTGGAACTCCTTCGAACCGAACAGCTTTACGCAAAGTTCTCGAAATGCGACTTCTGGCTTCGAGAAGTCCATTTCTTAGGCCACGTGGTAAACAAGGATGGGATTCACGTTGATCCATCCAAGGTAGACTCTATTAAGAACTAGCCTGCACCTCGCACACCAAAAGAAATTCGCCAATTCTTGGGATTGGCAGGTTACTACAGGAGATTCATTAAGGATTTTTCTAAGATCGCACAGCCTCTCACCTCGCTAACACAGAAAGGCGTTGTTTATCGCTGGGGAAATGCGCAGGAGTTAGCTTTTCAGCACCTAAAGGATAGACTTTGCAGTGCACCTATCCTTTCACTGCCAGAGGGCACAGACGATTTTGTGGTTTACTGTGATGCATCAATTCAAGGTCTTGGCTGTGTATTGATGCAACGAGATAAGGTCATAGCCTACGCCTCACGCCAACTCAAAGTTCACGAGAAGAACTACACTACACACGACTTAGAGCTGGGAGCTGTTGTCTTCGCACTTAAGTTATGGCGACATTACTTGTACGGTACCAAGTGCGCCATCTACACCGACCACAGAAGCTTAGAGCACATATTCAAGCAGAAAGAACTGAATATGCGGCAACGGCGATGGGTCGAGCTACTGAATGACTATGAGTGCTCCATCAGGTATCATCCGGGTAAGGCCAATGTTGTGGCTGACGCCCTCAGTCGAAAGGACACCGCGCCTAAGCGCGTGCGAGCTTTACAACTCACGATCCATTCTAGCCTACCTTCCCAAATACGAGCTGCTCAGATAGAAGCACTGAAGCCAGAAAACGTCAGGGCTGAAGCCCTACGCGGGTCAAGACAACGCTTAGAACAGAAAGAAGACGGTGCCTACTACGTAACAGGACGCATTTGGGTTCCACTCTATGGCAACCTACGAGAACTTGTGATGGATGAAGCACACAAATCTCGCTACTCGGTACACCCTGGTTCGGATAAGATGTACCACGATATTAGAACTACGTATTGGTGGCCTAGCATGAAGGCCCACATAGCGACTTATGTCAGCAAGTGTTTGACTTGTGCGAGAGTCAAGTCTGAATATCAGAAACCATCAGGTCTACTCCAACAACCAGAAATACCACAATGGAAATGGGAGCAAATTTCCATGGATTTTGTTACCGGCTTACCTAGATCTCAACGAGGTAACGATACTATCTGGGTAATCGTGGATCGACTCACAAAGTCTGCTCACTTCTTGGCTATCAAGGAAACGAATAAGTTCTCCACTCTAGCAGACATATACCTCAAGGAAGTTGTTTCGAGGCACGGGGTGCCCACCTCTATTATCTCGGATCGAGATGCGCGTTTTACTTCAGAGCTGTGGCAAGCAATGCACAAATCCTTCGGCTCACGCTTAGATATGAGCACAGCGTATCACCCACAGACGGACAGGCAGTCCGAACGCACTATTCAGACCTTAGAAGACATGCTTCGTGCATGTGTAATTGACTTTGGCAACAGCTGGGAAAAGCACCTGCCACTTGTGAAATTTTCGTACAATAATAGCTACCACACCAGCATTAAAGCTGCTCCGTTTGAGGCATTGTACGGACGTAAATGCCGGTCACCTCTTTGTTGGGCAGAGGTGGGAGATAGTCAAATCACTGGTCCAGAACACGTGGTGGACACTACTGAACGGATTGCTCAAATACGACAACGCATGGCGGCGGCTCGAGACCGTCAGAAAGCCTACGCCGATAAGGGCAGGAAACCACTTGAGCTCCAGGTTGGGGAGCGGGTACTACTCAAAGTTTCACCCTAGAAGGGTGTGGTTCGTTTTGGAAAACGGGGCAAACTTAACCCACGATACGTTGGACCTTTTGAAATCATCGAGAAAATAGGCAGGGTGGCCTACAGACTGAACTTACCAGCAGAACTCGGTGCAGTTCACAACGTTTTTCACGTGTCGAATCTGAAGAAGTGTCTGTCAGATGAGACCCACATAGTTCCTCTGAAGGAACTCACTATCGACGAACAGTTACGATTCGTCGAGGAACCGGTTGAAATCACGGACCCGGATGTTAAGGTCCTCAAGAGTACTAGAATACCTCTCGTTCGAGTTCGTTGGAACTCACGTCGCGGCCCAGAGTTCACCTGGGAGCGCGAAGATCAGATGAAACAAAAGTATCCCCAACTGTTCGTAAACAGTACAACCACTACTGAGGCTGAAGCTACGGAATTTCGGGACGAAATTCCAGATCAACGGGGGGTGGATGTGACACCCCAGGATAACCGGGAAAACCATGCAACTTAACTAGCTTCCTCAGTGAGTGCTACCAAATTTTGGGACGAAATTTCTTTCAACTCGGGGATGATGTGACAACTCGAAACTTAGAACCTTTCGTTGTATCTTGATGTAACATGCTTGAACACTATGTGACTAGTTAACGTGTCAATTTAGTAAATGATATAAGTGAACCTTTTATGCGATTATGTGTGTGCTTGTATGTATAGTATGTATAAGTACATGTGAGCCGAGAACCCAACTCGAGACCCCTAGGTCTCGAGTGAATAGTGTAACCGGTTGGGCCGGTTGGGCCATTCGATCCACCCGAAACCCATTAGGGTGCATCAACTTGAACTAGTATATAATCCTTAGTGATAGCCACACTTGTCATTTTTTGGACAAACAACACACACACACTCTCCATTCTCCCTCACTAAAACCCTAAGCCACAACATCCTTCTCCTTCATTCTCGGATTCAACCATAAGGAGCTCTTGGATCGGCACACACACACACACCCATTTGGAAGCTTCATACACACCTTTGAAACCCATCAACCGGTTAGTGTTTCTTGATGTTTATTGTTGATGATTAGCATTTCTTGATGATGTTAGTGTTTTATGATGTTCTTAATGTGTATGATGTTCTTAATGTGTATGATGATGATAATCGGTTAACATGTCTTGATTTCGGGTATATTGCATGATAGACTAAGGATATCTTGTGTTTAAATGTGATTTAAACCATTTATTGTTGATGAACATGAAACCGGCTTGCATATGTATTAAATAATGTCATAAAAATCGGTATTATGTGATGATTGAAACCATTTAATGAGTATGTTCAAGTGTTTTGATGGTTATTCATGTTATGACTATGATAAATGCTAAAAACCCTAAAATATGATGAAAAGTTTGAATAATGGTGATGAATTATTTGAGTATATGAAGAACAACATGAATGTGATATGAATGTGAATATGAATATTTGAAATCTGAATGTTTGATCCATTTTGGTTATATGTTAGACAAGAAAACATGTTTAGTGGATAGTACATAATGTTGCATGATCATGAAATTCTATTGGTTTAGTACACTGTGCAGAATCAGCAGATGTCCAGTCGAGACCTCCGGTTTCGACTCGAGACCATAAACATGACAACTCGAGAACATAGATTGCGACACAGGTTGCGAGTCGAGAACCCCTAGTCTCGACTCGAGACCATACATGATCATCACACAAGCATGACCCGAGACCATGCTTGCGAGTCCGGTTGCGACTCGAGACCACGCAATGACAGCAAAAGCAGCATAACTCGAGACCAGGGTTGCGAGTCTTGTTGCGACTCGAGACCTTGTAAGCTGCACTAGAGACCGCACAGTCTCGACTCGAGACCACGCTTTTGGACTTGCATAGTTACGGGCCTAAGTTAATGGGCCGGACTTATGGACTTCTTGCGTTACTGTTAAATGCGTGTTTTGGGCTTGCATACCATTACGAAACCAACTGTTTGGGTCACACTTAGACTGTTATGTGAATGTTACTGTGAAACTTGTTGTGCACTATTGTTGAACTGCCATGATAGACACGTATGCCATAATCATTACTTGCGTATGAATACGTGTAGATACTACGTGCACTACTTGGGTTAAACCTGACTTGAATGGTATCTATGTTAGGACGTAGTGACCACTTACAACTTGATTAACTTTTCTGTGTATCTGCCGAGCAAACCAAGGTGAGTTCACACCCTCTACAAAGCATGGGATTCCCTGGGTTGGGAATGGGGTTAAGGAACGTGGGTTCCTCGTCCTCCTTGGGTAGGACAGTAATGGTTCAGGAATGTAATTCCTCGTCCTCACGGACAGATAACTCGTACTAGACCAAAACTCTATCACAAAGTCCCTCCTTTTTATATCGACTTAGTCGCCGGGCCAATGGCGAGCGGGTCATTAGTTAGATAGCGCTATTTAGGTCTGACAAACCTCACACCGTGCCGTAGAGGACGGGCGTGAACTAATGGATCTGGGGCACGTCAATGATGATAGACATTGACAGTTTCAGGGCACATAAACATGACTACAGTCAGCAGTCGATATGGTAACGAGTCTAGTGTATACATGGGGTAGCCCCCACGGCCGAAATGCCAGATAACTAACACGGGGTAGCCCCCACGGCTGGAATGCCAGAGTAACCGGGAATAAACAAGTCACGTTTTTAACTATGGGGTAACCCCCACGGCAGGATGCCAGATAAAAGAAACTGTTTTCGAAACAACTTAAAACGCCATCAGGACAACCAGTAATGGCAACCGATCACACTATGATCAAGAGATTAAAACCGGCCAATATGAATAGAGTAACGATAAAGTGGATGTTAAAAGGAATAGGTAAGATTTTTGTTAAGAGTTTCTTGAATTAAATGGAAGGTTAGTTTGAGGTATATGCTAAGATTTGACCATGTACTTTACTGTCATCGGTTTTAAGTTTAGTTGTCTTATTGGCACATTAACAATTTGATTAGCTTCAGTATGTTTAAATGGTATTTAGAATTTATTACATGACATGAATATAGCATAATGTCATTAGCTTGACTTTGCACAAACAATTTGACTTACGTTAGTATGTTGAATGATGTTTGGAATTTAATACATGATGTGAATATGGCATAATATGATTAGTTTGATTTGTGCAGTGGTAATCAGTTATTTGATTAGTGGGGGTAGAATCACCTTTTTGTATATATAACCAGTTAGTTTAGTGGTTGTTCCGTGGATATAGTTTTTTCAAAATTGATTAATAAGAGCTCTTCCAAATTCGGAAAAGTTAATTGATGAATACAAGTTACTTACTATATGAATATACATGAAAATTGATTACAACAATGCCTAATATGATCACAAGTTGTATTGAGATGAACTACTCCTGACTATCTTTATTTTGTCTATAGAATGGTGTCATTCTAAGGCGATTACCAGAGCCATAGATGGTTCTATTGCTGTTGACAAAAACTGTGTGGAGCTGGAGCTGCTGATACAGAAGTCGTGACAAGTACTAATCTGGTCACATAATCATCTAGACAAAGGGAAACTTCTTAGGTAAGAAGTGTTTACTTAAAAATAGGCATTTTGTATGGATAACGTGCATATTCTTAATCCATAAACCCCTCTCTTTTTTTCCTATAAATCATAGAATCATTTTAGATAGGGATTAAGGATATAAGGAATCAGACACCGGTCTAATTCAATCATAGAATCAGTTTAGTTAACTCTACATAAGTACATATATATTTAGTTTAGAAATTTGGATTGTGCTTGATGTGCTATACTATTGACAGCCAGTCTTCGACAATTCTTGAACCGACTTTTCAAATGGATCAGCTGCATGACCCTGCAGATTTTTTGCAGCCTATGAGAAGTTCGAAAGTAAACTACTCTTCTCTAATCTTTGTGATTCAATGTTAATTGATGTTAGATAGTGTGACACTGTTACACCACTAATCTATACCATTTTAAAATTAATTTCTAGACACACGTAAAGAATTGAAGAAACAGAGAGGTGAAGACCCAAATGAGCGCCAAATTCCCACTACTGCTAGGGAACGTCGACCTGAAATGCCACGGTACTATTGCAAATTTGCAATACCGAGTTTACTTTTTTATTTTACTAAATTGTGTTCTTTTTAAATTCTAATGGTGTAAAGTTAATTTCATACTTCAAGAGAAGAACGAGTTATCAGCATCATGTCTACTCCAGTCAACCTGAAAATGATGTGTTATCTTCTCAAGAAGCACTGCAAGATACTGTTCACATAGTCAAGCATGCTATGGAGATCATTCATCTTCTAACCACAAAACAGTATTACATCTTTACTCATGTTTCTGTTATAACACGTTTGCAGTTTGCCATGCTAAACAAGAGTTTTTATTAACAGGCCAAATGGGTTTGTGACAAAACGGGTTCTTTCTTGTACCATTTAGTTCAAACATACTTAAAACAAAAGGTCGGTGGGACCAAAATACAAACAGCCCTTCAAGTTTTTTCGAAAACGAACAAGGTTAAATATAATGCGTTTTCACATTTTAGTATGTGTGTCGTTATAAATTCACGTTTCAACGTAAACAATATAAATTCATGTTTCGACATAAGATTTTTTCCAGAAACGAGTCGGGTTAAATATAACACGATTTCATGCTTTACGATTTGATGTAAACTGTGTTCGGAAATGATTCGGGTCAAATATAATATGTTTTCATTCGATGGTATAAATTCAAGTTATTGTATGTTTTTACACCGCTAAGTCTTGATGCAAAGGTAAGGATGGTGTAGTGGTTAGGTGGAATGCTTGCTAAACGAACCAACTCGGGTTCGATTCCGTTTCTTTTGTAACCGCAAAGCTTTAGATCAGATATGTCAAACACACATTTTCATATGATTAACACAACACATAACGTGTGGCAAGCTATAAACATCTAAGGCGTCGTCGCCGCAACACGCGGCATACGGCAACAATGTAATACTTTTTATCTTTAAGAAGTTTATTTACTTGTCAGTCCAATATTATTAGGAGGGTTATCATGTTTATTATTAGCATCTTTTCAGAGATTAAATATATAATCAATATTATTTTGATCGAACTTGCTACCTATGAAACATATTTTGCTTGCAAATGTAATTTGAAAGACGTGTAATATATTTGCTGGTAAAACAAGAGTTTTGTGTGTTTTTTTTTTATGACTAAAGTTGTATGTATTATAGATGATGTTATTTATTACATGCATTGGACCAAGAGAAGATGCTACTAGAATTGGTTCTGCTTGTGTTGTTAGGTGTCAGGTCGTTGATATTTCTCTGTTAAGGCATGTTAACCAGGCTATCTATGGCTATCTATCTGCTTACCACTGGTGCATGCGAGTGTGCGTTTAGGAATGTGAAGACTGTTGCTGAGCGTCTAGCTAATAAGCTTATCAATGCTGGCAAGGGTTCTTCAAACAGGTGCCTTTTTTTAAATAAATTTACGTGTTTTATTGTTTTGTGGTTAGATTTATTTTTGGTTTTTCTTTATTTATTTATTTATTTATTTTGTTGATTTGGTGTTGGCTTGATTTGTTGTTTATGTAGCTATGCTATTAAAGAATGATGAGATTGAGAGGGTTGGCAAGGCTAATCGTTAAAGACGAAGATTTGATGTCAGGGTATTCGGTTTTGGTTGTTTTGTTTTGGTGTTTTAATGGAAAGTAGTTTATTATCAAACCTTTTGGCTGTTTGTTATGGATTTGGTTTTTTATGAAAAATAATTAAAGAAATCGTATATGCCTTATTATTTCATAAATTTGGACCTTTCATATTGTTGGACAGATGACTCATTACTCATTTATTATATCATGAAAACTCACCATATTGTACCACCTCATATCTAGGACATGAGGCAACAAGCCAATGTATTTTTCCTGCATCGGGTCACATTTAGGATTCACATATGAAGGTGCATGCAAAGAAAGCATGAAGTGGTTTCGGGTTATTGTAAGATGCTTAAGTGTCTAACTACACCATGACGTCTGTGTCTTTGCTCAACAAGTTAGTTGTTAACAAACATTGCAAGGCTCTACAACTCCAATCGACACCTTTCGGGACAGAAAGAGTGCGACTGCTCAATGGACGAGTGTTCCAAACTCTTCTACGAATTTGCAAAAAGCGTTTGTATCAACTTCAGTTACAAAACTACTGCGTGGATATAATCCAGACGTCAAGGCACTGGACCATTCGATTGGTCTGTTGTCCACCGTAGACGCTAAACGTTCAAACTTGACGGGCTCTCTGAAAGAGTACCCGTGGATGATGACCAATACTGGGAGGGCCCACCTGTGTATCATGTTAGGCGGCCCATAGATGTTATATCTTTAGAAGGATGGGGTGCCATGTGGAGGGGTATACGATCAGGGTTAGTTCGTGATTGTATATTTGGTGGTGTGTTTTTTTTCCTGCTGGCAATTCACCGCTGGCAATTCACCGCACGATGCTCGACTGGAAAGCTGTTGGGATGGACCCCATACCAAGGTCTGTTTACGTATTTAACATTGTCTTACAAAGAGTCATTAAATTTTCCTACCCGGGTGTCTACCCGGGTGATAACCTAGTAATTACATAAATATTATCTAGTATTGAATCCAAATATATAAACTAAATGTCTACACATGTTTTGATTTTTACATCTTTAATTGAAAACACGATGAAAATCATATATTTACTTTGATTTCAGAAGATAAGTTTTAACCTTTTTTTAAATACATAAAAAATATAAAGGTAACACAATTTTTTTAAATAATCATATTAGAAAAAGACAAGATAACCTAGATACCTAAACGCCTAAGTATCCAATTCTTATATTTTAACTAGGGTGATTCCCCATGTTTTGTGATAGCTTTCGTCTAGTCTGTATCAGTTCGGTTCATTACAGTATTAATATGATACTAGCACTTAGTATAGCATATGAAAGAGATAAAAATGACTATCGATATTAGTACCAACTTTGTTCGGAGTGACTGTGACTGTCAGTTTCGCACGGATCGGTAAGATACCGACACTTTCTATAGCTTATGATAAAAAAAAAAGATACTCTATTACAAATACAACTCCGTTTTCAAACATAGAGAAAACAAAAAAAAACGAATACCGACTGATATTGTTTAGGATGTATTGGTTCAAATCAATATACTTGACTTTTACAACTCCGTTTTCAAAGAAATTTATATCTAAATGTTGAGAAAACCGTAAAACGAATATCAGCACCAATGTTCGGACAATATCGGTTTGGTTCGTCACGGTAAAGAACAAAATCTGTAACATTTAATCCTTACAACTTCGTTAAAATCAGTAACATTTTATCCTTGCAACTTTGTTTTTTTTCCTCAAAATGTAGATAAATATATAGACATTGCAACATATATTATTAGAGAAAAGGGAAGCAACGATGCTTTACATAAAATAAAAAAATAAAATAAAAACTAAACTGCGAGGAGGATTTGATGAAATGTGCATCCGTGCTTTGATCACTCGTACACTACTATTATTTTGAGTCAATTTTATATCAACCCGTAGATAACAAGCAAGTCGCAATGGCATGTTAAAAACTTTATAAAATATCGAATCTTAAAGGTACTAAGAGACCACAGTCCGTTTTTCTTCTGTTACTTTTGATTCATGATTGATAGTTTGACGGACTAGTTGATTGATTCTAGCTCTCAAGTCGGTTTGTACTTTCCATTTCGGATTTGAATTGCGATAACTTTTAAATTCATATAGATTCTTTGTATTTTCGAAATGTAATTGGTTAGTTAACAATTGTAGAAAAGGTGTTCACAAAATTTAAATTGATTTTTGGCTGAGGCAAGTTGAAAATGCTATAAGAGCAATTGGTGACTCGAAGAATGCAAACACACATGATCATTATCCATGGCCACAATATGGCATTTTGATGACACACTTTAGACTTCACACCACCATGAGCGGGAACCACCTCGATGGTTTGACACGGGCCTCACGAACAATTACAATAGTTTGTTGAATCATGCATGTTACGGGCAGAGAACAAACAATCACAAACTTTGGTTTACCGTTCATTTGGTTATGTTCGAAGAGATGTCATGCCAGAAATCGCACGTGTTGTGTTCATAAAGATGTCTTAGGCCTTGTCCTGTTGCATGTACCCATCTCCTCCTCATTTGTTGCCACAAAAATATACTAAACTTCCCACCACTCATAGTTCACTCGAACCGTCACTTTATCTTTAGAGACCATTGGCTTAAAGGGTCAAGCTAAAATGAGTCATGGTCAGAGCGGGTCAAAACATAGTGAGCAAAAGATAAATCGATATCAAACCAAATCAGCCAATCTATCGTCAACTTGAATGGAAGTATAAACCGAAGCACGTCATGCATGGACGCAAAAATTACAATCCCCCCAGATGATTTAAACATATATGAGTAACCACAATGTATTTCACAAGTTAAACTTTGAGGGACACCACAACCATGATGCCTATATTTTACGACATGTACACTTCAACACCGATGCTTTTCACACATTGGCACACGGGACAAACACTCAAACCCCTATCACAATCTTTACACAGACTCAAATGCCTACACGGCATCACCAGAATCGACACCTCATTCGCATTGCATGCTTTGCATATCATGTTATTATCACGCTCTTTACGGGGCCCACCATTAGCCAATCCAAGGTAATTGTTCGGGTCTATAGATGAAACAGCATCGTTTTCTAAATCTGTATCACCAAACCCTTCTTTGACCTGGTCAACTCCTTGTGCTAATGCCTGTTGTAGGTTTGACCTTAACATGTTGACTATTGACTCGTTGTATTTTGCTCTGTAGTGCCAATTTTGGGCTTCGGTTGCCACTTGTTTGATTCTTTCCACAAGTTCTTTGTTTTTACGGTTTATTGTCTCTATTTCGAGATCTTTTTCACGCATCTGCTTGTCTATGCTTTTACCGATAGAAGCCAGAAATGAAGACATGTGTCTTTGTCTAATGTCCTTTACTCCTTTAACCATAATATCTCCCTGTTAAGCATCAGTATATAGGTAAGTTATAAGCGGGCATTTGAGATTTGCTTACTGATAGGTGTAAACAAGTTGACCCGTTCATAAAATACATAAGTTGGCTAAGCTTAAACGAGCCCAAGCCAGAGCTTCAGCCTAGAATGGCCCTAAGTATGATAAAATATTTTAAATAATATAAACTAGGGTCGTAGTAACCCACGCGTTGTGCCGGGATACGATTGGAATTCGCTATGTATCGTACACCATGATAACCGATGAATAGATTCGTAAAATCAAACAAAATAATAACATATAAAACAATAAGGTAAATAACAAAGGTAAACATAAAAGAAAATGATAAGAACTTGGTCGGTTTCGGTGCACTCGTTATAGCAAACGAAAAAAAAGGCTTAAAGTTATGTCCAAAAGAGCATCTTCGCGCATTCAGTTCGTTAAAAAAAACTCAAAAGTTAAAAGCGGTTTTCTGTACCGCTATTGGTTTGGTTCGTTAAAAAAACTAAAGTAGAAAAAATAGGCACAAGTTAGCAAAGCACTAAACTCACAAAAAAAGGTTCAAGTTAACAAAGTCTCCAAGGCTCATGTTAGCATATTAACACTATTCAACTTCTCTTCTTTTATATAGAGATAATACATCTAACTACAAGATGCATTTAATTAAACAATATATACAAGTATATAGCTAGACTTGTACTTGATGTTTTAAATGTGATATATAAGCGGTTATGTATCCAACTACTTTTCTCTCCCATTATGTCTTACCAAAGCTACATACAAGTGCTTATTGCAGTTCTCTTCTCAAATTGGTTATGTACTAAACCTAAGCAGTCAATAGCGGTGCTATAGAGGTTAGCGGACCTCAGGGTGTGTAGCGGTCCAAATAGCGGTGGCCTATAGCGGTAATAGCAGTAACGGTGTTTAGATTGTGTTAATTCTTAAATTAAATACTTCAAAGTTACTAGTATTTGATTTGCAACAGGTTTTTAATAATGGAATAATATTACTATGAATTTTGAGATTACTATTAATATTTTTCAAAGAAATATTTATATATATATATAAAAATACACAAATTATGCATGGTATAAAAATTACCGCTATATCATATAGCGGACCTTGACCGCTATTCGATTTTGGACCGCTATAACTGCATAAACGCCCACATATATAACTACACATATATATGAATAGATGCTTTTTCTTGAAGTTTTTGGTTTAATTGGTTATGTTAAAAATCAATATAATTAAAACCATGATTATATAAAAAAAAAGTAATATGAAATAGAAATATCAAATTAATACCTGAAGCATAATGTATCTTTCGAGTTCTTCATTTTGTCGATCAAGTTCAGTTGTGACACTCTCACCAAAAGAAGACATAATTGATGGTGCTGCTGGCATGCTTCCACTTGCAGATGTGATTGATGAGTTGCGTTCCTCATCATCATATGATAACTTTAATCCAGTAGATACATGATGTGGGTTTTGAATGGTTGATGGCCGATCAGATTCTTCATTATAAAAATTCTGGTTCAATGATATCTGTAGCTTCTTCTGCATTAAATTAGCTTCAGCTTCCCTTGGGCGTTTATGGGACCGGAATACAGGGGTATTATGGTCTTTACCGGAATAATTTATCTGCTCAACATTATGGGCGGCTGGTACTCCTATAGCAAAGTTAAAAGCGAAATCAAAGATCAGATTACATGGTAAAGAGTAACTCGTTGAGACCAACAAAGCGGACCAGACATTACCGGGACCAGTTATATGCGGTTCGGTTCTCCGTCATGGTATGAATAAAGTTCAATTATTGGTCTGGTCCGGTACATGTGCAGTTCAGTTTTGGTCCAGACCGGTTCAAAACAGGATATTTTTATTTTATTTATAGTATATGACGGTGTCTATTTACGGAAGTAAGCTTGAATCACTAACCCAATACTTTGAATCCAGTTCATGGTCCGGTTCTTATTAGCATTAACCGAAACCGTAACCAAAGTCATCGTTAATCAGCTTGGTTTATTCGGTTAATTTATCGGTTCTCAGTTCGGTTTGGTTAATAACCAAACCAAACAAGGGATAAAATTTTTACCTAGAAATACATGTAATGGATGTATAAAGACATGAAATAGATGTATAAATACATAAAATGGAGGTATAAATAAATGAAATGGAGGTATAAAAGCTAGAAATATATGAAAATAAAAATAGTTCAACTCAGTTTGGTTAATTTCGGTTAACCAATAGTACAAAAAAACGATAACTGGTTTTCAATTAATTCGGTTTCGGTTAATTTCAGTTCGGTTCGGTTTCAACGTTTTCGCTTCGGATTCGGTTAACAGTTAGGTTATTGCTCACCCCTACTATACAGTCTGGTTGTAACTTCTAAGTGCAAATGTTTTCGAATTTTGGTTTCCGCCAGGTCCTGTTTTGGACAGTGCGCAACAGTCCAATACAAGACCGAACCAAAACGGAAGATTTATAGACATTGAAACCAAGACCAGATCGTATAGTACCGGTTCAGTCCGAAACTGGACCGGACCTGTCTGGAAAGAAACCAACTGGAACATAAACTGAAGCTATCTCGAACCATGGACCGAGAATTGGTTCGGTTCGGTTGCCGGTTCAACATTTTGTCTGAGTGTTGTACACCTCATACTCATTAACATAATTTAAAATAATTAAAATGAGCTGTAAGTAATAAACAATAATTCAACCAAAAAGAATCACAACCAATTACAACAAAGCAAAAATCTAATCATTTATGGCTATTGTAATAATAAGACGGTTGCAAATACCATTATAGCCTGAAGTGACTAAAGTAATGGTGAGACCCCAGCAGAACAGTTAAATTAGCAAAAAAAAAAAAAGGTTCATTGCAAACAGACACAGTGGAGCTGTCAAACCAAGAAATGAAAGATGCTTAATCCTGACAATGGAGCTTGCTCATTATGTTTTTTAAATTATTTTTTTCTTTGTCTGAAAAGCAGGCTATATGTGATCATGATGTGACAGGCAGAATAATTGAAGGTTGCTCTTCAAGTAAATCAAAATAAGGTTTAATTCTCAAAAACCCCTATACGTGCTTTCACGTTGCAAGCGTAATTTTTTTTTGTGATTGATCAACTCCTCAAAGTTTGTTTGTTAGGTCAAACATATTGCATACATGGGCATTTCCTTTAAATTTCGTAATCTTAGGGCATAACCTAAGAAGGCATGGGTTAAAAAAACATACAACGATCACATCTTCTCAATATAATTCCATACCCTATGTGTTAGAAACAGGAGGCAGTGAGTAATCAGTATTATGAGAATGATAATATCTTCTCAATCTAACCTCATTTACGAAAACACAAAATAAGCAATTTAAGGTACACTTTATGTTTCAAAAGCAAGTAGCATATAAGTTATAACCTTATAATTATAATATGTTTTAAAACTAATTCCATCTACAAGCAAAATGTGCAAGATTAACTACATATGATGTGTCAGGTTTAGAATGCCAAATAAGACAGAAAAAAATTAGCCGATTTCCATAAGAACGAATCCAGTAAGTTAATTGACTAATCTAACAAAGCCACAGCAACTTACTTGCAATACGAGAAAACAAATTAAAGCAATTGATCAAGTAATACAGCAAAGACTTTGCGGTAGCAACAAATCTCGAAAAGAAATTATTTGAAACCCTTATGAGCAGCTTAAAGAAAATGGCCCACTTGAATTGTAGTACATCATGAACATAAAAACCATGATAATACAATGAAGATTAGGTTCAGCGGATTAGGATCAAATACAAAGGATCCTAATTGTAAGAAGTGTAAGAAAGATTTATAGAGTGACAAGTGTCCAATAACCTAAAAAAACCCACTACACAAAAAAACCCCACTACAAAAAAAAAAAAAAAAAAAAAAAAACCCTTAAACATCCACCACCACCAAAAACCTAAACCCCCCCCCCCTAAAAAAAAATTTTTTTTGCCGAGGGGGTGGGGGTTTAGGTTTTTGGGTGGTGGTGGGGGTGGGTGTTTAGGTTTTGGGTGGTGATGTAGTGGGTTTAGTTTTAGGTTATTGGACACTTGTCACTCTATAAAGCCTTCTTACACTTCTTACAATTAGAAGCCTTTGTAGAATAACTTGACCCTAGGTTCAGCATAAGTCTATTAATCTTGGGTATAAAAATAGTAGAACTCACCGTTACCAAATAGCTGCAATTGGTTTGAAGGATACTGAAAGATATTCTCATCAAGGAAGACAGGGACTAATGAATTGGTGTTACTTCCTCCCAACATCTTTAAGTAAACAGTACACGGACAACCTGCTTACAATTAAACCATTGTTAAAATCAGTTGGTGGTTTAAAATTACACACATGTACTATAAAGTAGATTGATGCCAAGCCAGAAACGAGTGAGAGAAGCGCAAATTTGGAACTGAGCTATAAACCGATAGCTATGAATAAATGCTATGATTAAAAAGTAGAAGCATAATAATAAACAAAGAGAAAGTTGCAACTCAACAGAATAGCAGAACTGACGGTGGAATCATTAATAACATGTTTCATATTTTACGATGCATTACATACTAGTTATTGTTTAGTGAAATCACGTTTGTGCTTGTTATATGATCTATTCTAAAGTACACTGATACTGAAGAAATCACCGGCCTATGTGCTAACCAATAAATAGTACAGTTCTAACAGTCAAGGGTTCAACACTGCATTTTACTTAGACCATGGGGTATGGGGCAGGGGTTTGGGCGTGGGTTGGGGGAAAACGCCCAAGCCACCACCCCGGGTGGGCTTGGGTTGGGGCGTGGCCCTTGGGGCTTGGGTTTCAAGCCGGGCGTGGGGCGGTCTGGCCATCCTAGCTGGCTTGCTTCCATTCGCTGACCCCGCCATGTCATAGCGGGACATATGAAAAGTTTGTAATTTTTTTTTTTTTGAATATTCTGCCACGCAGTGCACCCAACCCAAGCCCCGCCATACCCCGCGGACACGTAACCAGGCAGTGGGGGGCTCCCATTCCACGTGTCAACAAATGCCCCAACCCAAGCCCAACCATACCCCACGGTCTTATGAAAAACCTTTTTATGGTGTTGTTTCTTCCATCATCTTTTTTGGAGCATAATTTAAGGTATTAACCATATATTTCATTATTACTTTTATAAAAGAAATATAGTTCCCTGTGTCTTGGCTATCCTTTAAAAATTAAGAACCTCAAATCTAAACTAAAATGCTTGAATCCATCTTTTTTGTTGGTTAAACATAATTGGCAAATAAACATATCCTTGATAAATGGTTGGTCAAAATTGGCTATATGGTTGATATGAACTTGCCATTCTAAGGCTATGCGGTATGGTGATGGCCCATCCTTGGAGGATGATCCGCCACGTAAGCGCCACGTAGATCGGGTGTGAGGATGGGGCAAAGAGGATGGAGGTAAGGAAATGGGGGATGGGCCTAATATATATATATGAGTTGCATGTATGTGTGTGTGGGGCGTTTGTGTTTTTTGTGGATCGTCTTCACCGTCTACACCCCGACGATTTGGACGACGCCGCGGGGGGGGGGGGGGGGGGGTGTTCCTCGACGATCCCAGGCCAAAGCCCACACCGTGCAGCCTAAGATGTAGTAGTTCAAGAGATGACAAACTATAGTGTATGCACTTTCTACAATTAACAATTAATCAAGAGAAAAAAAAAAGACTGACTGGATCGATAACTATTCATAAGACACAAGCAATCAAACTCTCTTTCAACCAAACAAATTAGCCGATCAGAAACCACCAATGCCGGAAAAACAACCACATAATACAAAAACTGCATGATCGGAGACTGCAAACCCTATGTTTGACCAAAATCCAAAGTCTCAACAACCAAACACATCACAGATAAACACAACAAATCCAAATCACAAAAGAATGCAACAATCAGAACATCAAAATCCCTATGTTTGACCAAAATCCAGAGTCTCAAGAACTAACACGTCACAAATCACAAAAAACGCAACAATCTAACACAATCAGAGCATCAAAATCCCTAAATTAAACCAATCAATCAGTAACAGAATTACCTGAGAGAGAAAAACGTCACAAGATACTGCAAAATCAGACGCAAATTAGATAAAATTAGGGCAAATCATCAGTTAAATAAAGAAGGATACGAAATCGATGAATGGAGTGGAGAAAGGAAGATGTAATACCGAGTGGCTGGCGATTAGATGGAAGCGTAGAGGTTACGAATAATAATGAAGGTGGTTTTAGAGAGAGAAAGTGGTGAATGAATATAGAGAGAGAGAGAGAGAGTAATTGATTGAAGAAGTGGGATGGTGTGGGATGGTGTGGCATAGGGAAAGGTGATGGGGGAGAAATAATTGAACGGTGCGGTGGTGGTTACGCAAACGGGGAGAAGATGATGGATGGAGGTTGAGAATTTTTTTCTTTTTTTTATTTAGAGTTTTTAAATAATATATTAACTACTAATAATAATAAATAAGTTAAAAAAATTGAAAAATAGGAAATACGTAGATGGTGGGATCCACAGAACACGCGACCCAGCAAATTTCTGAAATCACGCTCCTCGATTCATCGGCCTCGTTTGACTTTAATATTGGACGTGATGTATGTGTTTTAATTTTCTTTTTGGTTTTTAATTTGTTTGTTGGAGAGGCCTAACCGATAAGTATTCTAACTAGTTATAATCTTCCGCGCTTCGCGGCAGAAAGTCGGTATTAGTTCGGTTCGTTATAGTACGGACACTCGTTATTGTAATCCAAAGAGAAAATCTTACATCGATTGAAAACAATAAAAACATATATCGATACTGATACTAATACTGATGTTGTTCACTTTATATTGGTTTGATTCGTTCGCGTTCTTGCTTATTTTTTTTTCAACAATGCGATATAGATTTTATTGCAAACGAACACCATGCTGCTATCATACCAAATCGAACCGAAAGTGATTGAACAACATTTGCATCGATACCGGTATTTATTTTTATTGTTTTTGCTTTGGATAACCTCACACCGTATCACTACCATACCGTACCAAACTGAACTGGACAGCATCAATACAGGTATGGATTCGTTGTTATGGTTTCCTGTTTGATAATGGATACTGTGCCGCTAACGTAGTGAACCGGACGAACAACAACAGTTTGGTACTGATATTTATTTTATTGTTTTCTATTTCGAAAAGCTGATGTTGTATCGCTACCATACGGAACATCGGTACCGGTACCTAGATTCATTTTTATGGTTTCTGGTTTCATAAATTTTCATTTATACAACTATATATTCGACGATAAATGAATATCGGTTGCAGTAGCGTTACAATCTGAACCGGCGTTCAAACAACACTGGTGTCGGTACAATTTTCGTTTTTATAATTTTCGTCCGATGTAAAACACATGGTAATTTGTATAACGAATGCATATATCATACCGGTAAAACGAACCGGATCAATATCGATCCAGTGCTTGCGGTAACGTACCGTCACAACGCGCGAGCAAATAATTTGGAATGGTAAAATGATAGATAAACATAGTTGCAGATTTAGTATTTTTTTTAATTACTATAAGTTCAAATTAAATAATAATAATAATAATAATAATAATAATAATAATAATAAACAATATTCACGGTAACGTGCCGTCACAATGCGTGAGCAAACAACTTAAAATGATAAAAATAAAAATAGGTGCAGATTTAAAATTACTCAACAATCAATAACGAATGCATATATCGTACTGGTACTGTAACGAACCGGCTCAATATCGATCCAATGCCCGCGGTAACGTACCGTCACAATGCGCGAGCAAATAACTTGAAATGGTAAAAAGATAGATAAAT
The DNA here is from genome assembly GCF_002127325.2 of Helianthus annuus. Taxonomy (NCBI): domain Eukaryota; kingdom Viridiplantae; phylum Streptophyta; class Magnoliopsida; order Asterales; family Asteraceae; genus Helianthus; species Helianthus annuus. The sequence goes on from NC_035444.2 coordinate 157,748,098, forward strand.
ATAATTGCGGATTTAGTATTTATTTTAAAATTACTAAAATTTCAAATTAAATAATAATAAACAATATTCACGGTAACAAATCGTCACAATACGTGAGCAAACAACTTAAAATGATAAAGAACAAATAAAACTAAGTAAAGATTTAAAATTATTATTAAAAGATCAAATTATAAATTACTATTAAGAATTAAATACTTTAATATATAATTTTTTTACTATTCATCATCACTTTATTTTGATATGTATAATTTTGGGGGTTTTCACCTATTATTGAATTGATTTTTTTTATTAAATTATAGAGTTAATTGCTCGGATGGACCATGTGATTTCACGTTTTTTCACGTTTAGTCCCCACATTTTGAAAATAGCATGTATGTTCCCTATGGTTTGTCATTTTGTTACTCGGATAGCCCCCCAACATTTACTTTGGGGACTATCCGAGTAACAAAATGACAAACCATAGGGAGCATACCTGCTATTTTCAAACTAACTGACATCTACTCAGGGACTATCCGAGTAACAAAATGACAAACCATAGGGAGCATACCTGCTATTTTCAAAAGGTGGGGACTAAACGTGAAAAAAGTTGAAACCACAGGGACCATCCGAGCAATTAACTCTAAATTATATGTGAAATCATTTGAAAGTGTAACAGTTTATGTTACGTTAATCTAAACTTTTAGAGTATGGGGTGTTTTGCTAAGTTTTTTAACACCTCCTTATAATTTATTGACTTTTACAACAAGCTAATAAGGAGAAAAGGTGTTTGGCAAACTCATAAGCTCTTTTCAAGATGACTTCTTGTATAGAGATGAAAAGTTAGTAAGGATGACTTTTTGAAGCTACTTATGACTTATTAGTTTTTCCCATATTTTTTTAGTCATTTTACATGAATAAGCTAAGCCAAACATTTTTTAAAAAACAACTTATTGACTTATTGGCTTTTCACACCCCATAAGCTAATCCAAACACTTTTTTAAAAACTCGTTTTCAAAAAGTTATAAGTCAATAAGTCATTTTAACAAAAAGCCTTTTTTGAGTTAAATAAGCTTAGCCAAACAAGCCCTATGTATGCATCTAATTGGTGGAAAGTGGTGGAGAAGGGGCTCATGTTCATCATTGTGGTGAAAGTTTGGTGTTGCCTCGTAGTTAAAAAAAAATGGTGGTGCTTTTGGTGCTGATGTGGAAGGGCATTGGCACGCTACGGCGAGCCTTGATAAAATGTTAAAACTATTGTTTTAAAAATCGAATATGTGGTTCAAACTGATAACTCTAACGGCTTCAAAATCAATCTTAAAATTAGCTAGTTAATAGAAGGCAAGCAACAATTGTTTTTCATTTGGTTTGATTCGTTTAAAACATGTCGGTTCGATGTAGCAGGGACTGAATATATGATTCGTTTAAAATAGATCGGTTGAGTTTAGCATGGAATGATTATATCGTGACTTAACTAATGAAACTTAAGAATCCATATCATCATATCATGTCCGTGTATTCACATAGTATGCATTGAAGTGTTTGTTAAGTCTTGAAAACATGTTCAATTGAGAACATTGGTAAATTGGTAAAAATTCAAAAATAGCATTACAAAGGTATCTTGTACATAGACGGAATATGGATTGGTGAATCTACAATTTTGTCAGGATTCGTTAATAGAAAGTGTTTTGAAAACTTATGAAACGTTTTAGCAAATATATAGTAATCGTGAACTATAAGAACTTATCAACTTACATGGTTACTTCCCAAAATTCCTAAAAATATTTTGGTTTAATCTTTATCCTCTTTCTTCTCTCTATCTTGATGTGTATCTATCTCAACATCAATTCAAATATCTAAACAAGTATATACTTATAAGAACTACATGTATTTTAGTAATAACACGTGTTCTTAGAAGCTTAGATGAACTTATTATAGAGATTTTTAGTAATAACACATGTTCTTAGAGGTTTAGGGGTTGTTTGGCAACTTCTATATTATTAAGTGTTGAACCATTGAGTGTTGAATCTGTAAGAGGTCTGAACCATTAAGATCCAGTATAATGCTTAACCGTTCAAAGACAAATGTCTAACCAATTCAGATTAGGGGTTTTAATCATTCAGACTCAGCATAATGCTTAACCATTCAGAGGCAAATGTATGAACCATTCAGACATCTACTTGCGAAACAAATAGTCTGAACCATTAAGAGGCTCATTAAGAGCTAATCAAACAACCCCGATCAACTTATTATTATAGAGATTTACATATCATAATTGGCTCCATCCAAGCACTCTAAAATAACCATTACTTGTTATAATCAATGTGAACAGTGTGTGGTCCAATTGGTTTTGGGAGTGAGAATTTAGACAATATACAAGATATGCGGGTTATTATCACAAAAGGGATAATGGTAAACCTCTATCATGTAATGCATGACGCTAAAATAATTAAATTTTCATTTATAACAATTTAATAAACATATTATCTTCAGGTCAACTTGATTAATCTGTTTAATAATACAAGTCAACGCACTTTTTACAAGTTAACCCGTCTATGATCCGTTTAACTAGTTTACAACCCGTTAATCCAGTTGAGTCTTTAATATAGACTAGTGGAATCCTCATGCGCTTCATGGAGGGCTTTTGGTCGGCATCGGTTTAGTTCATTACGGTATCGGTATGATAGCAACACTTGATATAGCAATCAACATGTGCTTTACATTGACCGAAAGCCATAAATAAAAATACAATGTGAAGTGTGTGTGTGGTTGGTTTTGCGAGTGAGAATCAATGTATGATTTGTTATATAATTTTGTTTTATCAGTTTATGTTATAATAAAAATTATATAATCTTCACATAATTAAATTGTATACAAGTTGATCCTTGAAGCTTGTTTATTATTTATCATCACCAACATCATCATCATACTCAGTAAATCCCATCAACTTATGTCTAAGGCTTGATGCAAAACTACTATCGAGTTGGGGTCTAACTGGAAGCAGTATCTCTATTCCTACGAGGTAGGGATAAGGTTGTCTACCTCCTCAAAGTGTATATTATCTTACTAGATAGATATGTTGGTGGAAAAAATACTATAGTGTTTAAAAAACTATTGTTGTGTCACTTTGATATACAAGTCAGTAAAAAAAGATGGCATAAATGGAATTCCTGTAAATAGCTTTCAAAATAAGCGGCAATTTATCTACTGTAGCTAAGGACTTTATCTTTATATATATGTATATAACGTGTTACATGTTTCGCGTTTCGGAGTACACGATTTTAAATATGTCTGGATCATGGTCGATATTAACAAATATATCGGTTGTGTTTGAGTTCTTCAATTCAACCTGCTAGCACGAAACTTGTTAACTCCACAATTGAATAGTTCACATTCAAGAAAAATATCTTGTTGGTTTGGTATAGGGATAGTTGGGCCAACTAGTTTAAAGCAACCATCATTTTATTAGAAAAAAATATTCATTTAACTAATATACATGTATCATCTTTGTTATGATACAGGGACATAAAATAATAATAATAATAATAATAATAATAATAATAATAATAATAATAATAATAATAATTAATATGTTTGTATAACAAAGTAGAAATTATAACAAGGCATGTGGCAAGTCATTAAAGCCGGTAATCATATTATTGAGACCGTTGCATTTGCATTTGTCAATTAAGGAAGGCCGTGGGTGGTCACGATGCATAACGTTGAATCGCAGCAGGCTTATTGGGCCAGTGGGCCCACCCTCTTTGTTTGTTTTATTTTGGCGGGTAATTTAAGAAACGACATTACCTTCACGTTATCGTCTTTTCAGTTTTCACTATTATTTGTTTACCAACTTTCTCATGATAGCACGACAACTAACCCTCGACTATTCTTATTGCCAAAACTGGTCTTCAAATTTATATACACTACAAATCACTCACATTGAGGGGAATAGTGTAGCCGTGGCAACACTTTCCTATTAATCTAGTTAAATTACGAATTTGTTATTTTTAAATTTATAGTTTTGTCATTAGTTTCTTTTTTCTTCCAGTCAAATTGAGGGTTTGCTCTCAGTTCAAATTTACAGTTTGTCATCATTTTTGTTTTTTTATCTGTCAAATTACGATTTTGCTCCCAGTGTAAGATTACACTCTTGCGCTCGTTTTAGTTTTTTTTTTTTTTTTTTTTTTTTTTTTTTTTTTTTTTGACAAAACTATGGTAGTGTTTTCGGTTTTTTTCTCGGTTTGGGGGTTTTTAGGTCGGGCTATTCGGGTTTTTGGCTGAGAAAAAGTGACCTGATAACCGAACCACTTAAAGCTCGGGTTATTCGGATCGGGTTGTTTGGGTTTCGGGTTTAAATGTAATATAAAAAAAATCACAAAATATAATTAAATTTCATCATCCTACTTAAAAAATATCATCAAAATTAAAACAATATTTGACAATATGATAATATTCAAATGTCCTAAAACATAATACTTCATATACCAAAAACTCTAAATCAAACAAATCTAAAAAAAAGACATTAAATGTTCAATATTTTTTTTTTCACATTTGGGTTTTTCGGGTCGGGTTATTTTGGTTTTTGGTGGAAAAAAGTGACCCGATAACCAACTCATTTAAGGTTCGGGTTTTTCAGGTATTCTCTAATTTGGGTTCGAGTGGCTTCAACTCCGGGTTGGTTTTCGGATAAAAATGAACAACCCTATTACCTATACATGTAATTACCAAATAGGCATGCAAATAAATTAGTTATCATTATGCATATCGGGTGTAGGGCAATGGTAAATCTAAGAGATTTTTTATATTAGGGTTATTTTTCGAATATGTGAGGTGAATCGAGTCGCTATTTATATATTACCATAAAAAGACGACTCAAACAATGGATTACACTTAAAATGGTCTTTGGAATCACTCGACTCCGACACCCAACATTTGATCCGTCATGATTGAAGATGTGACTCAAATCAATTGAGATAGGGGAAAATCCCCCACTAAAGTTTGCTTAATGAGGAAAAAGAAACACATATATATAGTTTTAAATAACTTGGTATAAACTTGTTTAGTTTTATCACCAAATGTCAGAATTTTGTTTTTATTTTTTATTAGGCAAAATAAAAGTTCAATTTGCAACTATCTTATTAGTAGATGCTGATTTGTTTTAGGGCTCCCACTAATGAAAATTTATAAACGTGAATAGGATAAATAAACAATCACTTATGGTGTTAATTCATTCTTAAAGTATTAGCTATGTGCTACATAAATATAAAAAAAGGTATTTAATATGAACAATACATGTGTCATGTGTGTATGCATAACTTAAGGTCGTGGTGACATGTTATTTTATTCGTTCAATAATGTGGAGACAGTGGAATCGAGTTAAAAAGCCAATAATTACAAAAACCAAACTAAACCCTACCAATATTAAACTTTGAAGTTGATTCGTTTATAGTGTTTTAGGGAATGGTTGTGTTAATCTTGAGAGTGATGGGTCCACCATCCCACCATTTATTGAAAATGGCTCCACCATAAGTTGGAGTTTGTCAACTAATTTAAGTTTTTCATACGTTCCTACTTCCTACTACTCATAGACTTGACAAACATTATATTATCACCTAATTATGTCTAAACATTATTTAATGGGCATGCACCATCATGCCAATACATACTCTACACTTGTATATGTATACACATGTGTATGTGTGTGTTATGTAGGCTTTTAAACGCGGAAAACTAGCCTAAAACGAAGTCAAGATTAGTTTACACGGTTACACCCAATTCAGGTTTTAGGGGTGACCATGTTTTGGTTTGTAGATTTTTATAACCACTGGTTTTGCTTAAAAGAACAACACAGTTGTTACCAAAAAAAGAAGGTTTTGGTATTTCGCTCAACTGCTGATAATGGCGGACATAGGATTTATTTTGTGGGAAACAAATGAGAGATTGACCCAAACTTTCAATGGGGTGATTGAGATTTTTTGCCTATAAAATAAACTAACCTTTCTTTTACGGGAGGCGCCCGACCCCCCCCCCCCCCCCCTCATATGGGTCCGCCCATGACTGTCGGTTTGAGTGTTAGTCGATGATAAATACAGTTATATTTTTGGAAAATGAAAATCAGATATAACATGCTACTTTATAATTTATAAATGTAGAACAAGATATATTTGATTTATAGAAAAAGTAGCAACTTCTACTATATATATAATATATTATTTATAAAAAAGAGTTGGTTTTAATGATGATTCAATACGATTAGTTCAACTATTTTATATACATACATATAAGTATAATCACAAACTATTTTGTACATGTATAAGCATAATCAAACTATTAAAATCGGTTATAAAAAACAAAAATGAATCATCTCTTTGTTAATTGGTTCTATATTTTGTCAAATTGTGGTTGGATTTTTTTTTTTTTTCAACCTTATCAAGTTTGGTTGCCGTGGGCTTCAGGTCACTTAGAGAGAGAGCCTAATTAACTCGAAAACATATGTCATACCAATACATTATTATATTTAAGACTAGGTTATTACCCGGGAATGCTTCCCGGGTTCGAGAAAGTTATATATTTAGCACTTATTATTTATAAGCAATAAATACTTAAATAAAATGATAAAAAATAACTAACATGTTATCACCCGGGAATGCTCCCCGGGTTGTTTATTTTTATTAGTTAATAAACATGTTTTTTTCGTTAAAATGTAAAAATATTATTTCATTAAACTTTTACACAACATTGATTAATTGTTAATACAATAATAAATTAAAAAATGTCTTCATAGATGTTAACAATAATAACTTAAGTAAATAGTGTCATTCAATGACATAAAAATGCCAAAAATTTAACCAGCTTCATTTGAGTGATCAAGAAATTAAAGAAAAACAGAACTCCACTACTTATCATCCTAACCAAACCCAATTCCCACACGGGATACATTTAATAAACAAATGACCCGACGCGACCCAACTCGAACGTACCGACCTTCAATGCTGCATCACTTGTGATACCAAATTCAGCAAAAAAGCAAAAAAGACGGCTAAAATCTTGTTAGTGTTCTCTTTCACCTCCACTCCTTCATCTTCGTTTTTGAAACACGCAACTGCACAAAATATTCTACACACACATTGGTTTATCACATAAACAATCCCGTATTTCAACTAATTTCAAAACAAAATGATTGATCGATGAACAAAGTTGATTTTACACAATAACTAACCCTAAATTGACACTGAATTTCGGCTTCCAAAAATCAATCAAGAACAATTTCTTCATTATTTCTTCTAATATGAATAAACTCGCTGAATTAAAAAAACACGTAAGAACCCTAAAAACATATATAACGATTAAAAGATGAATACAAACCTAGCAAGTCGAATCTAGACTCGGATTCTCATCATCTATGTCGCATCCCACCCTTATTTTTGAAGAATATGGTGCGGAGCTAGGGTTTTCAGAGTGGAGACAGAGAACCTCTATACATAACGCATCAGAGAAGCCGGACATTACACGACAGACACTTTGATATTCATCAGTGTCGGGATCATAGCAAGCCATTAGAAATGGATTGTACCTGTTATTAAACGTACGTAAGATACATAATTAAGAACTAAAAAGGGTAAAGCTAGTAATTTAACGGTACTATATTAAGTTGTTACCATCCAACATTCCTTCCATTCCCGTACCAAGCACCAATAGGAACCAAGCCCAAGAAATCATTTAAACCTTCGAAATAATTTCACTTCACCTGCAAATGATATTATACCAATTGAGTATTAAAAATAATTTAACACCGACTCATAAAACAAATACAAAGAAAAACGATACAACTCATTCGATATTAAATAGTATTACAAAATTCTGATTTTGAAAAATAGTAAAAATTATACATTACAATTAACACTTAATAAGATATCTCGTTCTCTCGCCTTCTTCCATGCAATTTCATTGTTTGTTTTAATTTGCAGATCAGCAAGCATATCACAGGTCTTTTGATCTTGTTTCAGCAGATGTGTGATAAACTCTTCTGTTTTTTCTTTAAACTCTGATGGAGGAGAACAGACCACTTCATCCAGCAGTGCAATGCTACTCCAGGTTTGCTTATAATATTTATCACTCACCATAGCAACTTTTTTGTTGAGTTCTTCATCTTTTCTCTGTTCTTCAAGTGACCATCCTAAAAATTCAATTTTAAGATCGGCAGTTTCAGACCAGTGGTAGAAGCTTTTGCTTGCCATTTAGAAAGAGTGTTAGTGTTTTTTGCACAGTTTGTTTTAGGGTGAAGGGTTTTTTAAAAATGAAGTGTTGATGTTTTCAAATAAAGTAATCATGAACCTTTATAGTGTGTAAAATGTTTGATGTGGTAAATGAACAGACATTTCCTAATTATGATAACCTTTTTTGAAGTTTAAATTTTATTCTTTGGTTTTCTAGATATTTAATTTTACTTGCTTTCCCATTAAATCATTAAATGTACATGTTTTTTTAAATATAAATTTATACACGTTTTACCATTAAATCATTAAATTTTGTTCTTTGGTTTTCTAGATATTTAATGATTGCATTTAAAAATGACCTTTTGCCTGTTTCAGATTCTATATAATACGATTGATAATTAAAATGTTGTTTTATCATACACAAATTCATTCACTGAAAGCCAAAGATCAATTGTTATTGTTTGCTTTAGTTATTATAAATACATTAAAATGGAGTCATATTCTGACGATTTCAAGAAACGCTTTATTAAACAAATCGAAGAGCAAGTTTTGGCTGATAGGTCTACTCTTCAAGAGTTGAAGAGGTGTTTTAACGGACTACAACTTGGTCTCCTGACAAGAGACCAGGTTTCGAGAAACCTGAGGGCGATGCCAACTACTTCCGTTCGTGACCTATGTATTGCGAGTAATATAGAGTGTGGAGATAGAGACCTAGAGTTCATGAGAAAGATCAATGACATACATCGTGAAGTTCAGTGCTCCATGGAGTTGAAGTTAAAGTTTCTTGATTCTTGCTATTAGAGTTTAAGTGTCTGATTAGTTTTGTTTTTTATATGTAATTGTTACTTTTTAAATACTTTATATGGATGATCGTATTATTTTTACTTCTTTTTAAACTTTTCGATTTAACAATGTTTAATCTTTATTTAATTTTCTCCTTTAACAATTCTCGAAGCCAAACAGTTTCAACAAACCCGAGTAACTTTTATCTGAATTTGGATTATGTTAAGATTGTTTGGTAGTTGTATATATTATTCTAGGGCAAAAGTCGAAAGATCCATTAGGGACAGCAACACTCAATATGCTAGCTAGTCTTATAGAGCCAAGTTTATATCTTTTAATATATGTTCGTTTATTTAACAACATATTTTGATAACAAACGAAGGTGAACACGAAAATAATTTTATAGCACTGAGATTAGATAAAGACGTATAACAGGCAAGAAAGTAATTTTATGAAACCATGTTCAGGTAAAAAGAGAAAAACAACAGTGTAGTCATTTAACATGATTTTCGTCCTAATTTACACCAAAAAAATGACAATAAAAACCCTAATGAAGGCTACCTTCAACCTAAATAATCCTAGAAATCAACTTAAAACAGTCTACAACACCCAAAAGTTAGAGTTTGTACTATGCGGCTTGCTTAAAAAAGGCCTCGAGAAACACACAAACAGATTCAAACTGAAACTAAGTTACAACATAGCAATGTTGAACTTCTACTCTAATCACATTGTTTAACACCATGAATGACAATATAAAGTTTATGCTTAAAGTACATACCAGAAGTCTTTAGGATAGAACAACCATTAGTTGTTGGAAACATGAAGCTTTGACATATCAAAAAGTTTGATAGCTGTTTTGGTATCTCCAATGGCCTAACTACACTTTCAACCCATTAAATAGCTTTAAACCTTAACATAGCTACAAAAAATGAAAAAAAAATCAAATAATCAACAACGTTTCTATTGTTTTGTTAGAAAGAATTTGAAGGCAAATTTTTTATATATAGATAACTGCTATTTTGGCCTTACCTTGAAGGAAGAGTAACACTAAACAATACTGTTTCAAACTTGAGCGAAAACATGTTCAAGATAACCTCTTTCGTGTTCATGTGAGCAAGAAGAGAGAAAGACACAAAGGATGTGTCAAACACAGTTCACATGATACAGATTTGACACCTGAACCTGTATCATCTGAACTATGTTTCAAACCTCCTTTGTGTCTTCCTCTCTTCTTGCTCACATGAACACGAAAGAGGTTATCTTGAACATGAGTAATAAAACAGCTGTCTTCTACATCGCTAGATTCAAAGGGCAAATATGGTGAAAATCAAGAAACACAAGGTTAATAATATTTAATGTTTTGAATTTGATGGTTGATACCTTTAAGATCAAATCGAAGTGGTGAACAGTCTTACATCAGATGCAATATACCTACGCAAGAGACAACAATTAGTTTCAGCAAATAGAAAGGATCTTTAGCAGGCTGCACAGCAATTGCCATAGCTTTACCAAAACCCAGAAACAGACGTATAATTTGCAAACTTGATATGGTATTGTTCATGAGAAAATAGTTAAATTAACTGGGATTATAGTGGCCAACAGGTTGATATTATTATTTTTTCCCAAAGAAACTTCTTTGACTGCTGAATTCTATTACCTAATTATTATTTTTTAAGCAACTATGATCACTCAAGCTAAACCCAGAAACAGGCGTATAATTTGCAAACTTGATATGGTATTGTTCATGAGAAAATAGTTAAATTAACTGGGATTATAGTGGGCAAAGTTGTTGTTGCAATTCATCAGAAAACCGGTTATGGCCCGAATTACTCATTCATAACAAAACATGTCGAAATTACTTCTATTAAAGGAAGAAAAAAAACTTGCAAGATAAGCAAAGAGGAAGATATCCCTCAGCTAGCATGTAAGAAAGATAAGCTACAAGTATCATGATAGCAACTTCTCGATCCGTTGAATGCCTAAACTCCATTAAACCAAAAAAGACTTGGTGTCATCGATAATGTATACGTTTGAACACGCTAGGCGGCTTTTGACCCTTGAATCTTTTTAACCCATTTTATTTTTGTGAATAATTTTCAGATTTTACTTGTTTGACCCATTATCAAGGAAACTAAATAACCAAGTTAAGACCTCTAATGCAAACGAATGAATGTTTTAGGTTATTTGAGCATGAGAAGAAAGGAATGGTAAAATCTGAAACTATTTATGTAAACATGTAAAAAACGCACCTAATCCCCGGAGACGGTATCCGAGGACCAAACCCAGAACCACCTAATGCAGGACTTCCTCTAGCAAAAAAAAAAAACAAATCAATGATACTCTTAACTAACATCAATATAAATAACCTTACAGTGCATTGTAATATTGTATATTACCTTGGTTCTCTAGGCCTGGGACGCTTAGATGAAGATCACCTCTTGAATCTTCATTCTAGTAGGTCCCATCTACATATCAAACATGGGAAATAAAACTTTCAATCAACAAACTTATACAAAATTCAGTCGATCAATCAATAAAAAATTTAAAAGGTGAAAATTTGAACCTTGAACAGGAGATGATCAAGCAGTTTCTGAACATAGGGTAAAAGCCAATCAAACTCTCCAGTTAGCTGTTGCGTACCCTATCGAACTGCACGGCTAGCTGGTGTGTAATATTGAACCACATTCCTTGTAAAAGGTGGATGACAATCTGCTTCAACTACAACTGGTGATATATACATAAAATTAAAAAACTGAGTATGTAATGCATAACATTTGCTTTACTATTGAAAGCACAAACGAAATAAAATGGTAATTTTACCTTTGCTCCCTGTTGTGTCGTTGCTGCATATGGTGCTGGACATGATAACCGGTTTGGATGCTTTCACAGTTTAAAATAAGTCGTGAAACTTTTATGCAAACTCGTACATAACATGGTGATCACAAATCAACGTGACAGGCATGTATGATGTGAAATTCCGAACATATATTCTGCAACTCCTGAAAACATATATAGCTAAGTGGTGAGACATTGACAAATCAAAAAAGACAAAATAACAAAAAGATGTACTCAAAGAAATCCATAAGAACTTACAAACTTTTAAAAAAAGAAAACCATTTTGCCTTGGGCACCTGACAAAAAAAAACCCAAAATAATAAATAATAATGAACAATGTGTCATAAAAAAAGAAACTAACAAACTACCACATAAGTTATTTTCATGACAGAAACAACTTTAGTCCACGTCTCTTACTTTACAAACACCAAATTGCAGTATCATATGTGCAAAAAATGATGGCAAATATGTCATTTATAATTAAGTACATCTTCATCCATTACACAACATCCAAAACCTTATTACAATGACCTTCAAAAAAAAAAAAAACAGTAAAAACCCTAAAACGATTAGAACTGACGAACTCACAGTAAATCATGAACAAAATTATATGAAAATAGGATATGCAACAAATCAAATCTGAATAAGAGGATTAAAAATGAAATAGAAAGATACCGATTTATGTGTTGGTGAAACCCTAGCCGCCGCCCTTTCCTTGTTGCGTTAAACCACAACCATCATAAGACCACCACTGGGAAAACCTAAATCAACCAATGTCGTTGTCATCGTTTCTCTTCAGGCCACCACCATCTTCCTCATACGAAACAGTCAAAATTTTAGAAAAAAACTGAGACGATGAAACAAATAAAACGAATAAAATCAATATCGAGTGAAGAATCCACATACTTGTAAGTGAATCGGTTTGATTTTGGAATCCTTTATCAGTCGATTCAAAGCACAAGCGACACCTATCTTTTCAGAGAAAATTAGATGTAGAAGCTTCAAGGAAGACGGAGGCTAGGGTTTGGTTGTGAAGCGGTGAAGGAAAAGAATGGGGCTACAGGAAATTAGGTTTTTTTATGTGACTTATATACCCAGGTCATAAAACGGGTCGGATCACATCAAAATGGGTATCCGCGGATGATAAAAAACTCAGCTCATTTTCCCGCTAAAATGAATCCTGAGAAGCCCTAATAACGTGCCACATCAGCCCAAATCTTTATGTTTATTATATATAATAGATTATTATTAGTTTGCTTAGTTTTATCATTTGTAAATGTAAAGTCAAGTATATTATATTTTTTTCAAATTGTATTAAACCTTTCTTTTTTCCAAGCAATTAAATGTAAAGTGGTTGCATATGAATGCAAAAACTTTCACATCTTTCTACCATTTGGAACGGGGAGTTACATACAATTGCACGGATAATATAACTATGTTACGTTCAATGATTAAATTGTCTATTGTCTACAACTACGAATATATAGTATATTTATGCAGAACGAGAAAGTGTAAACTACAAGAGTGGTTATCGTACGAAGCGTATGCGAGTAGGAGATTGCGTCGCGTGTGTCATTCCATATTTTTTATGAGATGTGTGATTAGGGTTTGAAACAACCCATGTGCAATTTTGAGTTTAACATGAGTAATTTTTATGTTTGGTGGCATGTGGGTTTTGATTTTTTTTTAACGTGCATAATTATGCATTATAACGTATGTAATTACGCAAATAATGTACGTAATTATGCAATAAAGTGCGTAATTATGTCAAGTTGATTACTATTGTGGCACCGCGTTCAATTGAACGCATAGGGTAGGTCAGATGTGTGGTTGAGATGTTCGCGTACACTTCGCACGATAAGCACTCTTGTATATTAACCGACCTCTATTTATGTAATTAGGTTTACTCCTATAAATTATATTTGGACAAATTTGTTTATTTAACTTCCAAGAAATCAAGCCTGCTTGTCTACTTGATCCAAACTTAACTGAATAATTTACTAGTTAAAACAATTCTCAAATTATGAAACCATCTAGCCCTTAACAAAAAGTAACCGACTTTGAATTTAACATTCTAGATCTTAGACATACAATTAATATATCATAAGCTCTCTGATGAAACAATGGTTAACCGGGCAGGGTTAACACACTGGTCTCGTCAAGAAGGGTTAATCCCTTCCTCTCGAGGATCGCTGGCTGGATCACCGGTGGTTGATCTCCTGCACAAGAAAACAAGCCGTGACTCGTAACAAGGAGGATGGGGTGGGGGGTGCTCCTTGTTACCACTCTCCGGCGTGAGAATTAGTAGTTTGCTTGGGAAGCAAAGTAAGATAGTAGTAGTAGCGAGAGAGTTGTGAAGAGATACCTCAAACCTGGTTTGGGGTTGGTATTTATAGCCGAGGAGTGAAGGAGGATGATGATGGATGGACTGACGACGTGCTGCACCTTTGCAGGTGTGTCAGGCTTGTCGGTTGTGGAGGTTACGCCACGTCAGTCCATTGCTTACGTAGCTCTGACAGGTAACTGCCATTGGTGCCACTTGCACTGTGGTGTCAGTCCCACTTGTTGAGTGCATAGGATGCGGTGCAAGCCGCATCGCTACGTGCGGTAACATCTGAAGTTACCGCGTCTCCTACTTGTGATCAAGGAATACGCGAGATGCGGTGCTAGCCGCATCGTCGTCCGCGGAGACTATTTGCCTGCATCCCTTGTCGTGACGAAAATGCCCATATGGTGCGGTGTCGGCCGCACCGTTACGTTCATCTTCTTCTATGCCTAAGGTAAGGCTTTCTTGTATTGATAGAAGTGTTCACTGGATGCGGTGCGATGCCGCATCGCTGTGAATACTTCCGTTTTCGTACACCAGATGTGATGCTATGTCGCATCACTCTACCGTTCTCATGTTCCATGCAAGTCCTCCTTCGTTACTAGATAGATTGGATTCAACCCTTGTGCCGACGCGTTCTCGCATGGGCACAAGTAGGTTGTTAGCTAGTGGGGGTTTTGATAAGGGTAATGGTCACTCGCGGTCGATGCTGACGCGAGATCTGGGACCATACCCCTTCACTCTCTTAGCATGAACCATACATCTAGGTAAATCGTCCAAGATTGACCAATTTTAACAATTAAGACATTTGAACATATAGCCTTCTATAATGGTTCCCTTTCAAGTACAAGTTCAAAGCATTCAAAGACCAAGTACATCACACTATTCACACACCACGAAAAAAAGAACTTCTTTTCACATATCTTCTCTAAATGAAAACTAACAAAAAAAAAGTTTGATTTATTATCAAATCACGCACTATATGTGTTTGACATATAACGGTACTAAAATGTAAGATGTTTCATAATCAAATGGTTATGGATGTAAGTCTCGTGTGGAAGAGATGTATAGAGTATGATGAATATGTAAGTTTGTCGTTTATTATAATTTTTGTATGAGGCTGATAATCTAATTCTTTTCTAATTATACCTAAAAGACTTGATTTATGTATAATTTTTGCATTCTTGATTAGGTGCACAATTGTTTTGTTACATAATAGTGAGTTGTAATCATTAGACATCTAATAATATTATAGGATTACGTTTTAGGTACGTTTTTAAAAGTGACACACCACACAACAAAACATAGAGGCGTGAAGGTGGCCCATGACTACATTGATAAATTTAGAACTATCATAGAAATTATTATGGTTTTTTGGATCATCTATGAAAAATATGCATTTCAACTTCTTTAAATGTTTAATCTTGACCCATTGATGTTAAACCGTTTCTCACAAGTCATGGGAGAGGGTCAATGAGGTGGTGGTGGAGTGGTAAGAGAGAGACTTGGTGTTCTAAGGGACCCAAGTTCGATTTCTGACCTCCCTTACCTGGTGATGATGGGAGACTAGGCGAAAAAGTGGAGATCGCTAGTTCAATTCTTGAACTGAGCGGGTTTTACCTCACCGCACTGTCGTGCCTTCGGGCGAGTGTATTCCGATGTGGTGAATTTCGCCAGTAGCCCATTTAGGGAATTCGTTGGCCGTTAAAAAAACAAGTCATGGGAGAGGTTAGTTAAGCTTATCGAGTGGCTTGTTCAGATGGAAGTCCAATCAAACTAATCTGTTAACTTCCTGATAAGAGGTCCACTCACATAATACTTTCCTCTAATTGATCAAGTATCTAAGTAATTTTTGGGTCAACTGTCCATAATCACACAAATGATTAAGTATTTAAACTTTACTTAATGTATTGATCTAAGTCCTTAAAAACCAAAGGTGTAAATGAGCCGAATTGAGCTTTAATTTGCCTAAACTCAAGTTTGTCACGTTTAAGGTAAGTTCGAGAACTTGTGCTCAACTCGTTTCGAGCACTGTGTCTAAAACTTGAGCTCGTCCTATGTGTAATTTTCAAGTTCGAGCTTGACTCATTTATTATTTATTACTAAATTAACTGTATAACTTTATATACTGTTATAAACTTTTAAATGTAACACAATACATAATCAGTTATTTCTTCGGTAATTATGTATAAAAATATTTATTTTGTGGTTAAAAGTAATTGTATAATAATATGCTTGCATAGGCTATAAGCGGTAAGTCTAGTGAAACTCGATATAGAATATCATATTCAAGCTTATTTATTAAAAGAACTCCAATATCCTCGACCTCGTTTAAGCTCATTCAAGCTTCTTTTTTTTTTTAACGACGAATTTCTTGCTTCTTATGAGATTTGAACCCAAGACCTTACATTTAAGTATATTAAAAGGCTTTGTCTTGTCACTGGACCACCAACCCCAGTGATGCTCGTTCAAGCTTTTAGCAAACTGATTTTTCATAGCGTAACTCACCAGTGGCTCATCTCGTTTATACCCCTACTAAAAGCCTACATTGGAAGAAAAAAAAAGAACTTTGACCACTTAATTGAATTGAAAAAAATCATGTTAACTGCCATTGGTGCCACTTGCCGGTGTGTCAGGCTTGTCGGTTGTGGAGGTTACGCCACGTCAGTCCATTGCTTACGTAGCTCTGACAGGTAACTGCCATTGGTGCCACTTGCACTGTGGTGTCAGTCCCACTTGTTGAGTGCATAGGATGCGGTGCAAGCCGCATCGCTACGTGCGGTAACATCTGAAGTTACCGCGTCTCCTACTTGTGATCAAGGAATACGCGAGATGCGGTGCTAGCCGCATCGTCGTCCGCGGAGACTATTTGCCTGCATCCCTTGTCGTGACGAAAATGCCCATATGGTGCGGTGTCAGCCGCACCGTTACGTTCATCTTCTTCTATGCCTAAGGTAAGGCTTTCTTGTATTGATAGAAGTGTTCACTGGATGCGGTGCGATGCCGCATCACTGTGAATACTTCCGTTTTTGTAGACCAGATGTGATGCTATGTCGCATCACTCTACCGTTCTCATGTTCCATGCAAGTCCTCCTTCGTTACTAGATAGATTGGATTCAACCCTTGTGCCGACGCGTTCTCGCATGGGCACAAGTAGGTTGTTAGCTAGTGGGGGTTTTGATAAGGGTAATGGTCACTCGCGGTCGATGCTGACGCGAGATCTGGGACCATACCCCTTCAAGTCCCCCTAGTCTAGTGTTGCTGCCACATACAAGTTGTATGTGGGAGGAGTACTGGACTATGGTGTTTGGAAGGTAGTTTGCAGTCTGGAGAAGATCCTAGACCATGTATGGTCTTTTCTGTATGTAAATCAAGCTGGAGGTCTGGAAGGGTCATCTGACGCCTCTTCCGTATCGGTGAAAGAATCTCGTCTGATGCGAAATTCTCAGCCGATTTATGTCACCAGGTGGCTTGCCACCTGTTGTTGTGCCGAAGGTCTCTTGGAGACTTTGTTAGTAATGCTGCACAAACTTCGAACCAACCTCTGAGATGGTGGTTTGAAGGTATGCAGAGGTTTCCCACCTCTGAAAGGTGGTCTTTTCTTCAAACCAATTGTTGAATTGGTGCATGAAGAAGAAAAGAAATTTTTTGATCAATCTCTGAGATCTGGATCAAAAGTAGTTGATGCTTGTAAGTGCTTTGCTCGAGCTCTATGTTCAGCATCTAGTCGTGAGATGACGATCCCCTTTTTTGTTGGGTTTTCGTGTTTGTCGTCATAGCTCTCTAGTAACCGCACGTCCTTTGCGGTTACCTCGTTGCGTCATTGTTGGCCATGTTTGGTCGAACAATGTAGATTTGTACTATGGGTAAATAAACATGGTCATAGGCAAGGGTATGCCCACCATTGTTTATTCTATGCGGCCCATAGGCGGGCAAACAAAGTCATAAGCAGACTTGTTACCGCTGTTCGGACGCTTGCTGTTCGACAAGGGCTCGTTTAGATCGCTTATCTGCGTTCGTTTTGGAGCCACTTACCTTCCCGCTCCAATACCGAGTTCGCCTTGAAGTAGCTTCGCTCGGTGATGTGGAGTTACGTTGGCTCTTCCGTAGCAACCAGTCTGCGGAAGCTATGGTTATGTCCGCAGCTACTCATGAGTGTCTGCGGTGTTGCATTCCCATATTCGCTCGAAGCGGGTGTGTTGCTTGGATGTAGCTCTTGAAGGTTTAGGAGACAGGGTTGCTGATGTGCGTTCGCGTACATTCCCTTCCTTCCTTTTGTTAAAGAAGGTGTTCGTGTACCCTCTGCGGTTGTGAACCGGACAGGAGGGATTTGAAGCTTGAAGAGAATGAAGGCAATGCGGTTTACCTGTGTCTGAGATGCGGTTCAGTCCAACGGACAACGCTGGTTCTGAGCATCTGACACACCTGAACGGGCTCGTGTGTGTCATGTCCGCATATTCCACGTGTGCTTGTGGGTAGTGAGGATAGGTATTATACCCCCTTATAGTGTAGAGATATATATTTTTCCCTATTTTTAGGGGTATGTTAAAAAACGACATGCGTTATGGGTTATGGTGCGGTATACCAGAGAAACCGCATGCCGCTTATAATTGGATAATGTAGTCGCTTTTTGTTGCATACGTGGCTGATCTCACATGTGAGTTGGTGGAAGTTGGTGAGATCTTCCTGGCATGTGCTGAAATGAAAGGACGTTTGCACTGCCCGAGGCATTAAATGCACTGTAGCAAAGAGTGTAAACGTCTCTTTTGTCAGGCGCGTGGGCGGCCACGCGCGCGTGATAACCGTCAGCGAAAACGGCGCTTGACACGTGGTGTCATACGATTCGTGTAACACCCCAAAAACTCGAGTTCGTTAGCTATTAGTATGTTATCACGTTTAAAAGAAAGGAATGGAATAACTAGGTTATTAAACCTAGTTAAAAACTTGGTTAAAACAAATAGGTTATGAAATTGAGTTAAATAATGAGCAAGTAACAAACATGAGGGGTGGTTTTTGAATAAAGGGAAAGTCTAAATATAAAACAAAAATAAAAACCCCCAAACACACACACCTGGCGTGTGTGTGTTCGATCAGAGAAGAGAAAGAAAGGGGGAAACCCCTCATGAACCCTAATCAACGAAATTGGATGCGAATTGGGCTGAATTCGAACTTGCATGAGTCGAAATAGTGATTATCTAAGCAAGTTCTAGCCAAGGTAAGTCTTAATTTTCAATTTTGATGAACAACCAAGGAGTGGGTTTTGTTAAATTCGTGGGTTTGATCTAAATCAGGATGAAATCTTGCTAATGTTATCATGTTTAAGCTGAATCTTGGTTAAATTTTAGTTATCTAGTGATTTAGAATGAAACCCATGTTTATGAGTATGATAATGATTATGATGAGCATGTGTATATGGATTATTTTGATTATGTTGATGCATGTGTTACGTATTAGGTTTTGATAGTAATATGATGAAGTTGAAAATGTGATCTTGTTTGAATAAAAGGATTCATGAGGTGAATGTGGGGAGAATATGCTTAAATTGCTTGTACAATGTGCTTAAATGTTAGTGCGCACGCCAAGTGTTCGATGAAATTGCTAGATGAAGTTAGAAAGTGAAATTGTATGCAAGTTGTAAGTTTATATGTATAAAAAAGCGATTGTGATGAAAGTAGTAGTTTACTAACTTGAAAAATGTGCCTTAGATGGAATTCGTACATGAATTCGGGTTGAAGGTATATGTTGGTCAAATTTATTCATTAGGAGCTTGTACATTGTGTTTGAACGGGTGAGGTTGCTATGTGGTCTACTAGTCCCTTAATTACGGTTAAAAGTGAACATGTACTAAATATACATAGCATATAACCTCACTAACCAAGGATGATGCTAGGATTATGCTAATTTGATTTTTGTAAGACATGGTTGTCAAATGTAGCGTTATGAAGATATGAGTATGTGGGCATTAATTATGTGTTATGTGTGATAATGAATTTGAATTTCGAAGATATTAAATATCGTGGTTGACAAATTATGTCGTATGCATGTTAGCGAAAATCGTTGTTGGTAAGAATAGGTAAATATGTGTTAATTTGGATTACCCGATGAATTATGTGTGTTGGAAAGGATATGAAGTTGATTAGATGTTTTAATGTTTGATAGTAATGACTATGGAAAGTTAAGTATGAATTATGCGAATGATATGATTGTTACATGTACAAATGAGTATGCTAATATGAGCGTGGTTTCGATGAAATGAAAGTATAGGAATCACGTCGTGACGGACTCAAGCATGAAAGGATAACGGGTCAAGGAAAGGCGAGGAATCGGATACGAGCACGGACGTATAAGGTAAGTGATTCTGTAATCACTTCTTATGTTCGGTTAGGTGATATGGCGTTTTGATTAATTAAACATGATGGTTAAGATCAAATATGTGTCGTAGTCTTATGTCGTAAAAGATGGGATTAAGTTGACCAAAATGCCCTTGATGGGTATTTTGGGCAAACGATTTTAATAAGTGGTTTAGAAACAAGTTATACGATTAGTGTAATGTTTTGGACAAGTATGGAAGTGGGAAGTATGGTTTTGCTAGTCTTAGATCAATTAATGCGCAAATACCCATAACGGGTCAAATAATTAGGAAATAACAATAAGTCAATAGAGCGTAAGATAAGAATTTCCTTAATCCGGATGTGGGATTTTAAGTTCATATGATAGAATATGAATTTACAAGCATGTAGGAAGAAACGGGAGGTTAAACGGGTAAACGGTTCAAAAGTTATGCGCGTTTTAGTGCGTACGGACGACGAAACGGAGCTGCAGAAAAATGCAAAATCTAGAGGGCGTCGCCGACGGGCATGGGGGCGTCGCCGACGGGCTCTAGAAAACCAGTTTTTGTGCTGACGGGTTAATTACCTGTCTACGGGTTTTTGGGCTACGGGTAAATGTAAGGCCCGTCGCCGACGGCCCTAGGGGCGTCGGCGACGGCCTTCCCAAGTCCCAAAAGCTGAAATCTTGTTATTTAAGTTAATTTATGTACCGTGGGCTTCGGTTTGATATCCGTGGACTACGGTGGACTTTCCAAACATGATTTTGATGGTTCCCTAGATGTTTATGGGCTATAAAGCTAAGTCTAAGACCCATGTTAATGATGTATGATTATGTAAGAGGTACGCGTGATCTAGTACGTGTTTGTTAAAGTATGTACGTATGTAGATGTGTATGTATGCATGTATAAAGATATGTACGAGTGTATGCATGTACGTAACGATGTAGGAAGGGTATGTATGTATGTAGAGGTGCATGTACGTATGCATAAAGATAGGCATAAGCATATGCGTGGATGTAAAGATGTAAGAAAGGTATACGTATGAATGTCTTTTGCGTTTAAATGTATGTATGTTGGTGTGTAGGTAGGTAGAACGTATGTATGCGTTTAGATGAATATGGGCTCACGAGGGGATCCATACACGAAGGTATGCACGTATGTAGGTTTGTGTGAAGGCATGTAATAAGTATGTATGTATGTATATATGTATGCATGTATGTATGTATGTATGTATGTATGTATGTATGAATGTAGGTATGTATGTATGTAGGTAGGGATGGATGTAATTAGGTATGCACGTACGTAGGTACGTACGTATGTATGCAGGTACGTATGTAGGACAGTTGCTATTTGTGACCGTAAAGGTATGTATCAGTTTGTATGAAAGGTATGTACGCATGCATCTAATGAAATTGAGTACTAACGGTAATAGTTGCGTGCTTGGTGAATGAAGTGTAACGCAGGAATACCAAAGAAGTCTCACTACGGATCATATGATCAGGATGGGAAAGCTGGGATGTAAAGAGTTAACGAAACGAGAAGTAAACGTGAACAAACCTTGTATGTTTATAACGCGTACTAATGATGTGAAATTTTATGTGGTGAGCGCAGGTAGTACCAGTCATGAGGATATCCAAGGATTGGAGATCGAAGATCGAGTCACTAGAGAGATTGTACGGAAACGTTGATGTACATAATGTAGTAAACATAAGCTATGTTTTTAACTAGTAAATAAGAGGATGACGGATTTATGAGAAAGAACTGTGTTAAAGTTAAATCTTAAATAAGTTGAGGTATTTATAGTGAAAGAAATTTTATGGCACGTGTTTCCGCTGCGACTTTTGACAAATACGAATTAGGGCGTAACAAGTTGGTATCAGAGCCCTGGTTTGAGAGAATCAAGTAATAGAAAGTAAATGCTTGAACTCAAACCGGTGTGCTCTCGTAATCAAGAACCCGTACAATCCAAGACTCGATCGAGGCCTAAATGCAAAAGCAAATGTAAGTATGTATTAGATTATGTATTTGAAGGAAACTAATAGTATGTTATGTGCAAGGTAAGCTTAAGAGTTTGAAGAGGATGATCCGTGAATGCAGAATAGGATGAACGCTAAGGCGGGCAAAGGTGCAAATAGGCAAATTAACCCCAGGTACACACTACTAACATGTATGAGTACCGATGTCAAAAGAAAAAGGAAGGGGTCTCCTTGGGAGGGTAATTATTAAACGAAAGACAATGATGTGGTCTTGGGGAAGTTTTAGAAATATGCACGAAACTGAAACCCATTTCTCGGGCATAAGGCGATGATTACACGAAGTCACGAAATTAGTGTGTGAATTGCGCACCTGGCCAGTACGCAAGAAGCATATGACGTTCGTGAGACCGTGGCAATTATTGCAGGTATGTCCGGTAGAACTGGGTAGCAGGTGGACGCTATGTTGTAGCGAATGCGAAAAAGCAAATCCATTGCGGATTTGGTTATGCTAACGAAGGTTATGAAAAGTTATGCGAGTCGACCGGTTCTAGCGAACAAGTCGAATAAGAATAAGCTACCATCCGTTTTTAAACGGGTGATTTTGAATGCTCTAATGAATGCTAGAAGCTTAATCCGTTATACGGATTGAAAGAAGAAGTTATGATTAAAAGCGAAAGACCCAGTTATTTGGGTAGTGGAATATCTATGCTTAACTCTCGTTGAGAGTGTTTATGCCGAAACCCAATTATTTGGGTAGTCGAATGTGTATGCTTAACTCTCAATGAGAGCGTTTATGCCGAACCCCATTTACTTGGGTAGTTGAATGTGTAAGAAAGAAGAAAGCTCCTATATGAATAGAACTAAAATGAAGTAATTATGATTCGACAACTAAGATGACTAACCTTAAAACCTTGTTGCTGAAGGTAGGTAAAACTTTAAGTTTTTGTTAAACACATGTAAAAAAAGAAAAGGTAAGAATGACATGTTTGAAACCGCTAGATGGATTCAAACATAGAAGGAATGAAGGGTATGGATGTTACGTTTAAATCCGTGGGACGGATTTAAAACATAAAAGGATGTAATGAATGCCTTTATAAGTAAGCATTAATATAGGTTTGAATATATAGGGACGATGAACTATTACTAGTCGGTCAAGGAAATGAGAAAGTTACGTGGAAGTATGGCGTGGGAAGTATAGATTTGTTAAGAAGAAGTCAAACATGATAGGTGTATGTATAAATGGAAGTGAGAAAGGAAGTATCGTTAAGAAATGCTAACCCTGATGCTCGGCTTGTTGGCCATGTTCATTTGAACAAAATGAAAGATGGCACATGATGAATGAGTAGTATAAAGTAAATCGATTTATTTTGATTAGCAAATATATGAATGTGATATGCTTAAATAGGGAGTTAGAAACAAGCCGCGTACTTAAGATTTGTACAATTTATAATTATAAACAATTGGAATAAATTCGATGAAAGAAACGTAGTAATGCTATGTGTTAAGGGCTAGTATTATAAAGTAAAAGACACTAATAAGAGCTCTGGAGAAGAGTCGGACATAAGTATAATTATGAAAGTAACTTACTTAATATGAGGGCATATGAACGATGTGTACAATTACGTTCATGCATGAATAAAACCTTTGCCAAGGTCCCGAATGCGCTTAGGTTGTAGTAAGTATAGTGAATGAACAACCTGAAAGGGGTAAGAGTATAATTGGTCTAGTTTGAATGAGAAAGGTTTCGGGGACGAAACCTCATTTAAGGGGGGTAGACTTGTAACACCCCAAAAACTCGAGTTCGTTAGCTATTAGTATGTTATCACGTTTAAAAGAAAGGAATGGAATAACTAGGTTATTAAACCTAGTTAAAAACTTGGTTAAAACAAATAGGTTATGAAATTGAGTTAAATAATGAGCAAGTAACAAACATGAGGGGTGGTTTTTGAATAAAGGGAAAGTCTAAATATAAAACAAAAATAAAAACCCCCAAACACACACACCTGGCGTGTGTGTGTTCGATCAGAGAAGAGAAAGAAAGGGGGAAACCCCTCATGAACCCTAATCAACGAAATTGGATGCGAATTGGGCTGAATTCGAACTTGCATGAGTCGAAATAGTGATTATCTAAGCAAGTTCTAGCCAAGGTAAGTCTTAATTTTCAATTTTGATGAACAACCAAGGAGTGGGTTTTGTTAAATTCGTGGGTTTGATCTAAATCAGGATGAAATCTTGCTAATGTTATCATGTTTAAGCTGAATCTTGGTTAAATTTTAGTTATCTAGTGATTTAGAATGAAACCCATGTTTATGAGTATGATAATGATTATGATGAGCATGTGTATATGGATTATTTTGATTATGTTGATGCATGTGTTACGTATTAGGTTTTGATAGTAATATGATGAAGTTGAAAATGTGATCTTGTTTGAATAAAAGGATTCATGAGGTGAATGTGGGGAGAATATGCTTAAATTGCTTGTACAATGTGCTTAAATGTTAGTGCGCACGCCAAGTGTTCGATGAAATTGCTAGATGAAGTTAGAAAGTGAAATTGTATGCAAGTTTTAAGTTTATATGTATAAAAAAGCGATTGTGATGAAAGTAGTAGTTTACTAACTTGAAAAATGTGCCTTACATGGAATTCGTACATGAATTCGGGTTGAAGGTATATGTTGGTCAAATTTATGCATTAGGAGCTTGTACATTGTGTTTGAACGGGTGAGGTTGCTATGTGGTCTACTAGTCCCTTAATTACGGTTAAAAGTGAACATGTACTAAATATACATAGCATATAACCTCACTAACCAAGGATGATGCTAGGATTATGCTAATTTGATTTTTGTAAGACATGGTTGTCAAATGTAGCGTTATGAAGATATGAGTATGTGGGCATTAATTATGTGTTATGTGTGATAATGAATTTGAATTTCGAAGATATTAAATATCGTGGTTGACAAATTATGTCGTATGCATGTTAGCGAAAATCGTTGTTGGTAAGAATAGGTAAATATGTGTTAATTTGGATTACCCGATGAATTATGTGTGTTGGAAAGGATATGAAGTTGATTAGATGTTTTAGTGTTTGATAGTAATGACTATGGAAAGTTAAGTATGAATTATGCGAATGATATGATTGTTACATGTACAAATGAGTATGCTAATATGAGCGTGGTTTCGATGAAATGAAAGTATAGGAATCACGTCGTGACGGACTCAAGCATGAAAGGATAACGGGTCAAGAAAAGGCGAGGAATCGGATACGAGCACGGACGTATAAGGTAAGTGATTCTGTAATCACTTCTTATGTTCGGTTAGGTGATATGGCGTTTTGATTAATTAAACATGATGGTTGAGATCAAATATGTGTCGTAGTCTTATGTCGTAAAGGATGGGATTAAGTTGACCAAAATGCCCTTGATGGGTATTTTGGGCAAACGATTTTAATAAGTGGTTTAGAAACAAGTTATACGATTAGTGTAATGTTTTGGACAAGTATGGAAGTGGGAAGTATGGTTTTGCTAGTCTTAGATCAATTAATGCGCAAATACCCATAACGGGTCAAATAATTAGGAAATAACAATAAGTCAATAGAGCGTAAGATAAGAATTTCCTTAATCCGGATGTGGGATTTTAAGTTCATATGATAGAATATGAATTTACAAGCATGTAGGAAGAAACGGGAGGTTAAACGGGTAAACGGTTCAAAAGTTATGCGCGTTTTAGTGCGTACGGACGACGAAACGGAGCTGCAGAAAAATGCAAAATCTAGAGGGCGTCGCCGACGGGCATGGGGGCGTCGCCGACGGGCTCTAGAAAACCAGTTTTTGTGCTGACGGGTTAATTACCTGTCTACGGGTTTTTGGGCTACGGGTAAATGTAAGGCCCGTCGCCGACGGCCCTAGGGGCGTCGGCGACGGCCTTCCCAAGTCCCAAAAGCTGAAATCTTGTTATTTAAGTTAATTTATGTACCGTGGGCTTCGGTTTGATATCCGTGGACTACGGTGGACTTTCCAAACATGATTTTGATGGTTCCCTAGATGTTTATGGGCTATAAAGCTAAGTCTAAGACCCATGTTAATGATGTATGATTATGTAAGAGGTACGCGTGATCTAGTACGTGTTTGTTAAAGTATGTACGTATGTAGATGTGTATGTATGCATGTATAAAGATATGTACGAGTGTATGCATGTACGTAACGATGTAGGAAGGGTATGTATGTATGTAGAGGTGCATGTACGTATGCATAAAGATAGGCATAAGCATATGCGTGGATGTAAAGATGTAAGAAAGGTATACGTATGAATGTCTTTTGCGTTTAAATGTATGTATGTTGGTGTGTAGGTAGGTAGAACGTATGTATGCGTTTAGATGAATATGGGCTCACGAGGGGATCCATACACGAAGGTATGCACGTATGTAGGTTTGTGTGAAGGCATGTAATAAGTATGTATGTATGTATATATGTATGCATGTATGTATGTATGTATGTATGTATGTATGTATGTATGAATGTAGGTATGTATGTATGTAGGTAGGGATGGATGTAATTAGGTATGCACGTACGTAGGTACGTACGTATGTATGCAGGTACGTATGTAGGACAGTTGCTATTTGTGACCGTAAAGGTATGTATCAGTTTGTATGAAAGGTATGTACGCATGCATCTAATGAAATTGAGTACTAACGGTAATAGTTGCGTGCTTGGTGAATGAAGTGTAACGCAGGAATACCAAAGAAGTCTCACTACGGATCATATGATCAGGATGGGAAAGCTGGGATGTAAAGAGTTAACGAAACGAGAAGTAAACGTGAACAAACCTTGTATGTTTATAACGCGTACTAATGATGTGAAATTTTATGTGGTGAGCGCAGGTAGTACCAGTCATGAGGATATCCAAGGATTGGAGATCGAAGATCGAGTCACTAGAGAGATTGTACGGAAACGTTGATGTACATAATGTAGTAAACATAAGCTATGTTTTTAACTAGTAAATAAGAGGATGACGGATTTATGAGAAAGAACTGTGTTAAAGTTAAATCTTAAATAAGTTGAGGTATTTATAGTGAAAGAAATTTTATGGTACGTGTTTCCGCTGCGACTTTTGACAAATACGAATTAGGGCGTAACAATTCGCTCTTTTTGAACGTGATGATTTGTTTTCTCCCTCCGCATTAATTGCGATGGGTATATAAGGGGAAACCGGTCGTGGTTTCCCCTCACTTGTTCGAAATTTCAAAAATTTGCCGGTGAGAGAAAACTGTTTCTTTGTCTTCTCCGACGATATTTCTTGAAGTTCCAGTGAGGTTTTTGGTTGTTCCACTTACTGTCTTCTGTTTCTTCGATATTTTCTGATGGCTGAACCATCAAATCCACACAATGTGGAGGGTGAAAACCCAGAGCCATCCTCGCCGGTGGCGGCGGAGGAAGAGGAAGGGGGGGGCCGCCGGTGGTGGTTTACCGGTGTTAAAATGGACCAGGAAAAGCTTTGATCGTCTAATGCTTGACGTTCAAATGCCCTCTGAATATGGGGCAGTCTACCCATCTGAAGGTGACACCGGTGCCGACGCTCCGGCCGGTTACGTGACCATGTGGTCGGACTTTTTTGGTGACTGCAATCTCCGGTTACCTCTGACCGTTTTTGTTGTCGAGGTTTTGGAGTGGTACAAGGTCCATATCTCTCAAATGAGTCCGTTTGGTATGATTCGGATTCGAAATTTCGAGTTCACCTTTCGTGCTCTTGGCATAGAGCCCACCGTTGGAGATTTCCGACGGTTTTATCAAATGACGGTGTCCTTGGGGTTCTTTTCTTTCCGTCAGCGGGATGGTACTCCCAAGCTGATGACTCCTCCCAAGGGGATGACGATGTGGAAGAAGAAGTTCTTTTACATCAAGGCTGCTGCCATTGTTGCGAGGATGACGTTCCGGAATGTGACCGAGACGATCATCGCAGAGACCATTGCGGTCCCAAGTGTGAAGACGGTGGAGTGGTTTCCGCGGTTGCAGACCATTGAGTCTGTGAAGTTGACCAACACCCAGTTGTGGGTGTTGCGCATGATGTTGATGCGGAGGAACAAGAAATCGAAGCCCGTGGTGCGGGAGAAAAGTGGTGGTACGCACTTTTCATTTCTTTAACTTTCTTATCCTTGTATGCATAACTGACTTTTGCATTTGTTATCAGAGGACGCTCCCGTATGGAGGATGTTTGCCCCGGATTTCCAGGGTCAGGTGGAAAAAGTTGTTTGTGCGGATGGTGAGGAGGAGTTTAATGTTATCATTCGAGATAACTTCCAGGTGCCTACTGAAGCCGCATTAGCAGTTGAGTTGCCGCGGGGTAAAGGTATGTTTAGGAATCCTTTATTTTTGTGATAACAATAAGGGTTGCACGGACTCACGTCTTGCATGGTTTTCATGCAGGTGATCTTGGGGCCTTAGGGGACCCTGATGCGAAGGGTGTGCCTAAGAGGCAGACGGTGAAAGGTGTGCGCTTTCGCCAAAGAAAAATATCAGAGGTCCCTGTTGTGCCTCATTTGGTACCGCAGGCGGCAGGTATCTCTCACTCTTCTTTTCGTAGAAACTTGGATTATGTGATAGTATCTGATACCCTTGAGGGTTTGGGTACAGCTGCGGGGAAAAGGCAAGTAGAAGAGACGGCTGCTGGTGCCGGTGGACCGAAACGTCGGAAGCTGCAGTCTAAGAGGACTGTTCCGACATTGAAGAAACCTGCGGTTACTGTTGGTAAGTGTTGCATAGCTTGTCTGAAATGTTATGTATAACTTGTTTTGACCGCTATTTGACTTTGTTTTTTGCAGAGCCTAAAGATGAAGGTTTTTCTATCTTTGATGCTCCGGAGTCACCCCCGCGTGCCACGGGTGCGGGTGCAACAGAGGTGCCGTCGACACCTCCTGTGAAGGTGGTGCCTGAGTCAACCGTGCGGAAGGAGGGTACCGCAGAGAATGTTGCGACCCAGATTTTTGATACCGTTGACTCGTCCAACAATCTGATCTCTCCCAATGAGGGAGATAATTTGAGTGTGCGGTTTGCTGATACTGGGAAACAACAGTCTGATGCCGAACCGCAAAAAACTGGTGCTGAAGCGCGGCAGCATGATGCTGAGCCGCAGAAGTCTCCAGCTGGTGAGAAGGGTACCGGCTCGTCTGCTGGTGGTGCGGGTTATGATGGGCCTCCAATTCAGCCTGGGGAGTCTGAATTGGAGTATTACTATCGCACTTACAGGCAGGGTCGCAGTACTGTGTATCACCGACCCCCCTGGACTGTTATGCAGGGGGATGATATTTCTAATGACCCTTCTGCATGCAAGGAGATTTTGGGTGGTCTGGGCACCCCTTTTGAAGTGGAACGTGCCCGTGCTGCACCCCGGGAGCTGCGCATAAACCAGCTCTCAACAATGTTGATAGGATCTTCCATTGTGGCGAATGCCATTTTGGAAGATTACAAGGTGTTGGGCCGCCGCGAGGAAGAGGCTGCTCGCATGCGTGCTGAAGCGGAGAAGTTGGTCAAGGCTGCCCGTGCGGGTGCGGAGCAGCTTGAGAAGGATAGAGCTGCTTTTGAGAAGCAGAAACAGACCGCGGAGTGGGCTGCCGCTGCTCAGCTTAAACAGGTTCGTACTCTTGCCAAACTCCTTTCTGATGAACGCAAGACTTGGAATGAAAAGTTGTCCAATGAGCGTAAGAAGTGGAACGAATCCTGGGCTAAGCAGAATGACACTCTGTTTTATGCTCGGCAGGACTGGACGAACGCCAAGGCAGCGAACGTTGCCTTGGGTAAAGAAAAAGCTGCAGCAGAGGCCATTGCTGTGAAAGCGCAGCAGGCGAAGGCCGAGGCCCTAAAGGCGCTTGAAGAGGCCAAGGAAGCCGGGGCGCGTGCGGCAAAGGCCCTTGAAGAGGCCGCGGAGAAGGAGAGCCGTTCTTCTAAGGCTCTTGAAGAGGCGAATGCGGAGCGCATTCGTTTGGATAAGGTTGTTGCCAGCTTACAGGTATGTGTCGTTACCTCTGTTGTATATTTCCTTCAATGTTTTGAAGATGCCTATTGGGTGAACTGTTTGTTGTTTTTTGATAGGCTGAGGTTCAGGCCCGGGAGGTCGCGGTTACAGACCTTACTGCCCGCGTGTCTGTTGCGGAGGAGCGGGCTGATGCCGCTGTTGAGGCCAAGGATGCCTTGGTGTCCTATTTTGACCAGCTGTAGGCTGACCGTGAGTGGTTGCGGACTAACGGTATCGCGCGTGTAAGTATCCGTTGCCTTTATATTTGCTTGGATTATCATCCGAGACTTATGATCTTTTTATTGCAGATTGTTGAGGCTATCATGGATGCCCCTGAGACCGCAGCTGGCTTGGACTTGGTCAAGCAGCGTGCTCGTGACGCTGGTTTTAAAGCTGGTTATAACCGCTGTATTTTCCATTTGAACGTCATGTCTATAGGCGGTGAGATCGAGGAGCGATCCGGTTTTAGGGACA
This sequence comes from Helianthus annuus, assembly GCF_002127325.2. Lineage (NCBI taxonomy): Eukaryota > Viridiplantae > Streptophyta > Magnoliopsida > Asterales > Asteraceae > Helianthus > Helianthus annuus. The sequence continues at coordinate 157,779,018 of NC_035444.2, forward strand.
CGGATACCGAGTCGCTTCTTAAAGCGGCCGAAGTCTCCTTTTATGATACGTCCCTTGCCTGTGTAGAGGAACTGGACAATTGTTTGGAGGCTGCGGACTATGTTGATCGCTTGCGGATGCTTTATCCAGATGCCGAAGAGGAAGAACCCGCTGGTGGTGGCGGAGGAGATGCGGGAACCAGCGGTACAAAATAGGGTTTAGGTTGGCTAGTGTGCCTCCTTTTTGTGTTCCTCTTGTATAGAATAGGAACTTTATGTAAATTCATTGAGCATCGTGTGGGTGCTTTGAATTTTTTGAATAGAAAGTTTTTTGTTCAGTTTGTACAAGTGTTTTTAATTCTTGCATGTCTGAACGTATGTATGCGTAACTTTACCCATTTGTGAATGGGGTCAAGTAGACTCCATACTTTTGTCGTATGAGGACGCGTCAATTCTGTTATTTACCGCGTTAGGGTTTTAGAATTGTGTAAGCTTTGTAAAAGCTTGTATACCCGGAACTCCATACCTTTGTCGTATGAGTACGCGTCAATTCTGTTATTTACCGCGTTAGGGTTTTAGAATTGTGTAAGCTTTGTAAAAGCTTGTATACCCGGAACTCCATACCTTTGTCGTATGAGTACGCGTCAATTCTGTTATTTACCGTGTGAGGGTTTTAGAATTGCTTAAGCTTTGTAAAAACTTATATATCCGGAACTCTACCCATTTGTGAATGGGGTCAAGTGTACTCCATACCTTTGTCGTATGAGTACGCGTCAATTCCATTGTTTGCCTTTTTGGGCTCAGGAATTGTGTTAAGTGTTAAAAAAAACTTGTTTATCCGGCCGGATAAATATGTAAGTCTTTTTACCTTCTGCTGGCCTATTACAATATTTGTGTGTGGTTACCACTTTGTATGGGTATCGCGAATGAAGATTTTGCCAATCTGTTTTTGGGATACCGCAAAGTGGAACACGCATTTGTAATAGTAATAACAAACAATAATGTATAAAATTGCTTATTTATTTATTTGCAAATGGCCTGCGGCCCGATAGGTTACATAGAGAAATGTAAGAACATGGCTTACATATAACAGCGTCGAAGCTGTTGAGCATTCCATGTTCGTGCGATAGGTTCGCCTTCTAGCGTTTGTAATTTGTACGCGCCTTTCCCTAAGACCTCTTTGATGAGGTAGGGTCCTTCCCACTTGGGGGCGAGTTTGCCTGGGCGCTCGGCATTAGATGCCTCATTGTCGCGTAGGACGTAGTCTCCTGGGTTGAAAGTACAAATGCGGACGCGCGTGTTGTAGTACTTTTCAAGTTTGGATTTATATTTGGCCTCATTGATGGCAGCGTTTTCGCGCCTTTCTTCCAAGAGGTCCAAATCGATCCTGCGTTCCATGTTGTTGTCTAGTTTTTCAATAGCCAACATTCTAGGAGAGGGGAGACCTACTTCTGCGGGGATCACCGCTTCTGAACCATAGACTAGGCTGAAGGGTGTTTCCCCATTGCTTGTTTTTGGGCTTGTACGGTGAGCCCATAAGATACTTGGGAGTTCATCGACCCAGCCACGCCTGGCCGTTCCCACCCGCGCCTTGATCCCTTCGACTAGGCTTTTATTGACACTCTCAACTTGGCCGTTCCCTTGCGGGTGTGCGACTGATGAGAATATGTGCTCAATATGTAGTTCTGTTAGCCATTTTTGAAATTCGTCGGCAGCGAAGTTGGTGCCGTTATCGGTGACAATGCACATTGGTAATCCGAAACGGCAGATGATGTGTTCCCAAATGAACTTTCTTGTTATCATAGCAGTGGTTGAGGCGAGCGGTTTTGCTTCTACCCATTTTGTGAAGTAATCGACCGCTACTATGATAAATTTGACCGCACCCGGAGCGTCAGGGAATGGTCCCACAACGTCAATTGCCCATTTCTGAAAGGGCCATGCGGTTGTGACGGGGACTAAGTTGTTCTTTGGCCGCAAGGTTTTTGGGGCATGACGTTGACAGTCAATGCACTTGCGCAACTCTTTGACGGCGTCCAGGTGCATGCCGGGCCAGTAATACCCGGCATTCATGATTTTGGCCACTACCATGCGTGGTCCAGCATGTATGCCGCATATGCCCTCGTGTATCTCTCGGATGAGGTATGTGGCATCCTGGGTGTCACACCCCAACCAATGGCGGAAACATCGGGATGAGACGAAGTGTGAAGATTGCTAGAGACATCATAACGCTATTTGTGACAATATTTAGAAAACGCTATTTGTGACAATATTTAGAAAATCCCAATTTCATTTCATAACTTCAAATAGTCAGCATTACAAGAAATCCAAATACAACAAGTTCGAAAGAAATACATAACAACATAGTCAAAATTGATACAACATTTAAACCTAAACGTCTATATGTGTATCTAGGCATCATGGCTACTTCATTTCATGGTCTCATCATCATCAACCTGTAACATGTTAAAATAAAATTCAATGCAAAAGCAAAGGCGAGTACACAAGGTTTAAATAGTATAGCATAAGTATAAAGAATTTTACTCGAATCCACATGGCAATTTGTATACAAGGTAACTAGCATGCATATCATTACGTCTAAACCCAAAGTGTCCACTAGTATTTAGCATCCCTTGTCACAAAAGTAACAAGACCGTATAGTATATTGACCTAACAAACCCCCGTCGGGTGGTGTGCTACTCCTATAGCGCTATAATTGTTAAGCGAGGGTATAACATAGTAATGACATAAAGCATGTATTATCTAGCATAACAAGTAGCATGTGTAACGGATTGAGTTCACAATGTATGTTTAAGTGTGTGTAAGTGTAATTTTTGTATGGTAACATGTTACAACCCAAAAGTGATTTAAAATGTAAATGGGTCGAGTGTACTCACGGTTTTGCAAATCTTGAACTTGAGAATCCGAGAGTAAGTTGGTTGTTGGATTAGCTAGTTGGAGCACCTTGTTCTTCTACACAAAGAAACAAAGTGTGTGAGTTGGGGAAATCGGAAGATTCGGAATTATAGTGACATGAAAATATTATATCAAAATATTCATCTTCCCATATAACACTTGTATGACACTTAGTAACCACAAGGGTTATAATGTTTTTCATGGGTTGAACTCCCATAAGAATCATAACAAGGTTTAGGTCCTTAGATGATAGTCTACTACTTTGACAAATGAACATGATTTCAACATCAAAGATTCGAGTGTACATAGATATTATTTAGGTTGTATAATATATATATTATTAAGTCCAAATGTTCAAGTATTTCAAGTAAGAGGTAGAAGATTACATCTTCATTTAGGTACCTCAAGATGTGTTATAGGAGTCATGTAGGAGGTAGGAAGAACGAGCTTCCATTTAGGCACCTCGTATGCGTTCACCACTACACTTGATGTAAAAACAACCAAGGAGGGTCATGAACTAAGATTAGTACAAGAATATAAACAATCTAAACTAAGAGAAATCACCAAATCATGTGGGGATTCTTATATTGGAAAAACCCAAGTTGTTCCATAATCACTCGTATATCAAGTTTGAAACTTGAACATGATTTGTGGGTTAAAACCCTAAACAAAACAGAAATTATTTGAGGTTTAACCTCTAATGTTTTATGTCTCAGCCCCGTTTTTAAGCTTAACTAACCATGGAAGTGGTTATAAGCATAAGCACGTGGGTTTGAGTGAGTTAGACTCATGTTTAAACAAAGATTAATGAAAACAAACTTGAACAGTGGACTTTGAAGCCTTTTTGCCGGAGTTCCAGGGACTTGTATGCTGTGAAACACCCCTAGAATCGAAGCCAAGGTCAAGCCAAGCATTCTGGAAAAAGAATGGGCTAAAACGGATGAGAAATGAAGAAGTTATGCTCACTTTAGTGGAGCTTGCTGAATCTGGCCGAAAATCTGATGTTGCTGCGAATTTAGAGTGTCTTGGGAGTGATTAGAGAGAGTTGAGAGTGTTTAGAAAAGTGAAAATGTCTTGGAGATGGCTTGATATTTATAGGAGATGGATTAGGGTTAAGATTGGTTGGCATTTAATATGTGTAGTTGGGTGTTTAAGCATTAAAAAAATAATTAAAACAAAGCCAAAATATGCCGCCATACTTGCGGCCGTAAGGTTCTGTTTACCCTTTTTTTTTAAGACTATAAGTGTATGGTGTTTACCATGTTAGGTTAGGTAATAATTCACATAACTATCCATGCAATATTGTGTGGTTAGATGTATATATAAAAAAAAAACAATCAAACTTCCATAGGCAGATCTATGATCGGACTGCTATGTCTAATTTATTTATTTTTTTTTTTGCTTTAGCTTAACAAAATGAACATGTAAATTTACGTTGACTATTATTATTATTATTATTATTATTAGGATTATTATTATTACTATTATATTATTAGAATTAATCACGTTTTTTAATAGTTAACAAGCATGTACTAGTTATAAGTACCAGTATGTCGAGTATCGGTTGCACGTATGCGTTCAAGATTGGTAACGTATAACCCATGCTTTGCGACATGTATAAGCATGTAAAAAAATAGTATTTCATTGTGACCAAAGTATCAAACGAATGCACATATCAATGTATAACCATGTATAAACAAAAGATCAATTTCATTTCGATCGAAGTCCCAGATTTACAACGGTTTGAAACGAAATACGAGATACAAAAGGAATAAGCTTCCAAAAATAGAAATGCGAACAAGACTTGCTATAAATGGAAAGTACAAATAAGCAGGGCGTTACAGTCTCCCCTCCTTTAGGGAATTTCGTCCCGAAATTTAGGAAGAAGTAGGGAAAAGATGTGGATACTTCGCCTTCATATCACTCTCGAGTTCCCAAGTAAATTCAGCGCCACGTTTTCCCTCCCATCGAACCTTGACGATAGGAATTCGACTGCGCCTTAATTGCTTGGCTCCTCGATCCATGATTTCGACCGGTTTTTCCACAAAGTGAAGTGTTTCGTTAACTTGTAAGTCTTCGAGAGGAACGTGGAGTCCTTCGTCAGCTAGACATTTCTTTAAGTTGGACACGTGGAAGACAGGGTGTACATTGCTGAGTTCTTCGGGCAGGTCCAGTCTATACGCAACCTCGCCAATCCTCTCGAGAATTTTGAAAGGACCAACGTAGCGAGGTGCGAGTTTCCCTTTCTTGCCAAATCGAACCACGCCCTTCCAAGGGGATACCTTGAGAAGCACGAAGTCACCTGTCTCGAATTCCATAGGTTTGCGCCCTTTGTCAGCGTAAGTCTTTTGTCGGCTCCTGGCTTTCAATAAGTTGTCTCGAACCTGTAAAATCTTGTCCGTCGTCTCTTGTATAAGCTCGGGACCGGTGATTTGGGCTTGACCGATCTCGTGCCAACAAATAGGCGAACGGCACTTGCGACCATACAACGCTTCGAAGGGTGCCATTTGAATACTCGCGTGATAACTGTTATTGTACGAGAATTCGACCAAAGGCAAGTGTGAGTCCCAGTTGCCACCAAAATCTATTACGCATGAACGAAGCATATCCTCTAAGGTTTGGATAGTACGCTTGGTTTGACCGTCAGTCTGAGGATGGAAGGCAGTGCTAAGGTTGAGTTTAGTACCCATAGCAGATTGAAAAGTTTGCCAGAGGCGAGACGTAAAACGAGCATCACGATCGGAAATGATGTCGAGGGGAATACCATGACGACAGATTATCTCCTTCATGTAGACCTTAGCCAATTTCTCGACTTTGAAATCTTCACGAATAGGGAGGAAGTGAGCTGACTTGGTCAATCGATCAACGATTACCCAAATGCTGTCATGACCAGCAGTAGTGCGAGGAAGCTTAGTGATAAAGTCCATGGCAACGCTCTCCCATTTCCAGATAGGAATTCTTGGTTGTTTGAGTAAGCCAGAGGGACGTTGATGTTCAGCTTTCACTTTAGAACATGTGAGACATTTTGAGACGAAGGTGGCTATATCCTTCTTCATTCCAGGCCACCAATAGGATGTACGCATATCATGGTACATCTTGTCGGCACCAGGGTGAATAGAATACTTCGTGTTATGGGCCTCCTTCATCAGGAATTTGCGAAGATCATCACGGTTGGGAATCCAGATGCGATTGAGATAGTATAAAATGCCATCCGATTTGGTCACGAGACTATTTTCAGCACCACATTGCATCTCGTTGTAGAGGTTACCCTCATTAACGGACGTATACTGAGCGTTACGTATGCGATTTTGAAGATCGTGGACGAGTTGGAAACAACGGATACTTTTGACATGAGTTTTACGACTAAGAGCGTCGGCTACTACATTCGCTTTACCTGGGTGGTATTTGATTTCGCAATCGTAGTCGTTTAACAATTCCACCCAACGACGTTGACGCATGTTTAGTTCCTTTTGGTTGAAGATGTGTTGAAGGCTCTTATGGTCGGTGAAGACCACACATTTAGTACCATAAAGGTAGTGTCGCCAAATCTTCAATGCAAAAACGACTGCACCAAGTTCAAGGTCGTGGGTAGTATAGTTTTTCTCATGAATTTTGAGTTGTCTCGATGCGTACGCGATAACCTTGTCACGTTGCATAAGGACACAACCAAGGCCGAGGTTTGAAGCGTCGCAATACACGACAAAATCATTGTTACCATCAGGAAGCGTTAGGATAGGAGCATTGCATAGCATGTCCTTGAGCGTTTGAAAAGACTCCTCTTGTTCGGGACCCCAAACAAAAGGTCTCTCTTTTTGAGTCAAGGAGGTCAAAGGAACAGCGATTTTTGAAAAGTTGGAGATAAAACGACGATAGTAACCAGCAAGACCAAGAAACGAACGGATTTCAGATGGGGATTTAGGTGCGATCCAATTCTTCACAGCTTCGATTTTAGCGGGGTCAACGTGAATTCCAAGTTCGTTGACAGTATGACCAAGGAATTGAACCTCTTTTAGCCAAAATTCACACTTGGAGAATTTGGCGTATAGACGTTCAGTACGAAGGAGTTCAAGGATAAGGTGCAAGTGTCGCTTATGCTCTTCTTGCGTCTTGGAATAGATGAGAATATCGTCGATGAAGACGATCACAAAACGGTCCAAGTATGCTTTGCACACGCGGTTCATTAAATCCATGAAAACAGCAGGTGCGTTGGTCAAACCAAAGGGCATAACCACGAACTCGAAATGACCATAACGCGTGCGGAAAGCGGTTTTAGGTACATCTTCTTCGAGTACTCGAAGTTGATGATACCCAGAACGAAGATCGATCTTTGAAAAGCAGGTCGCGCCTTGCAATTGATCGAAGAGGTCATCAATGCGAGGAAGAGGGTATCGGTTTTTGATAGTAAGCTTGTTGAGCTCACGATAGTCGATACACATACGAAATGATCCATCTTTCTTTTTGACAAACAAAACGGGAGCGCCCCAAGGAGAAGTACTAGGGCGTATAAAGCCTTTGTCAAGAAGCTCTTGAAGTTGACTCGAGAGCTCTTGCATCTCAGAGGGTGCTAAACGATAGGGGGACTTAGCGACAGGTGTAGCACCAGGCACTAAATCGATGCGAAAATCGACAGAACGAGCAGGAGGCGGACCAGGAAGATCGTCGGGAAATACATCCGGAAAGTCGCGTACAACAGGAACGTCGCTTATGCTTGGGCCTTTGTCCTTCTTTTCCACAATGTGGGCGAGAAAGGCGAAGGTACCCTTGCGTAAGCACTTGTTTGCTTTGATACACGACATAAGCTTAAGGCCTTGAGAAGGCGTTTCACCATAGACGTGTAGGGAATCACCGTTTGGAAGAGGAAGGCAGATAAACTTTTCAGAACAAACAACTTCAGCACGAACTCGCCTAAGCCAGTCCATGCCTACTATGATGTCAAAGCTACCCATTTGCATAGGTATGAGGTTGATCGAAAACGTATGATCGTTGAGAATCAAGGAACAATTGGAGAGAACGGAATCGACAGTGACGGTTTTACCATTAGCGACCTCGACAGCGAAAGATTTTGGCAACTTAGAGCGTTTACACTTGAGCAAGGACTCGAATTCTAACGACACAAAACTTTTATCGGCGCCAGTATCAAATAAACAAGAAGCATAAATATGGTTCACAAGGAACGTACCAGTAATGACATCATTCGCGTTTTGCGCTTGAGCAGTAGTGAGAAGAAAGGCTCGGCCTCGAGCGGGTTGTTGAGCCTGTTGTTGTTGCTGCTGCTGTTGTTGCTGTGGTTGCTGTGGTTGTTGTGGTTGTTTTCGTTGAGGACAGACATCTGCCATGTGGTTGACATCACCACACTTATAACATGCTCGCACACGAACGGTTTGGTTCTGAGGTTGATTGGGAGCAGGGTGTTGAGCTACCATAGCCTGGTTTTGATCGGGCTTCAGGTTGTTGCGACAACGGTTGGCAAAATGTCCTAGTCTGTTACAGGTGGAGCATCTGCGACAGGGGGTGCCAGTAGGATGATGGTAAAAGCATTGGTTGCATTTGGGCCACGACCCAACGTAGTTTCCTTGTGATCCAAAGGTTGTGGGATTAGTGGCTGGTACGGTTTGTAAAGGTTGTGGGTTTGGCGGAGTGACGACCGCACAATTTTGGCTCGAAGCCTTCCGCTTCTTGCCTTGGTTTTTCTTAGACGGTTGGGAGGGTTTGAGCTCATCGGGAGCGTCAATTGTAGCTTGGCGTGCACTCTTCGTTGAAACCTTGTCAAAGGTTCCATGAAGAACGCAGTTGTTGTTAAGTTCGGTGGCTATACGAAAAGCATCTTCGATGGTTTGGGGATTAGCAGAGGCAAGGTGGTTTGTCAGGGAAGGTGCAACACAACGAACGAATTTGGCTATGGTCTTAGGAACGGTCTCAACTTGTCCAGGGCAAAGAACACTGAGTTGTTTAAAGCGCGTAATCAGGCCATCCATGTCACTCCCCTTCTGAGTAAGGTTCCAAAATTCGTTCTCCAATTTTTGGAGTTCATGAGGGGGACAGAAGTGGTCTTTCATAAGCTGTTTGAGATCGTCCCACGGCATAGCATGTGCGACCTCGTTTCCTCTTTTGTTACGTTCAGTCGTCCACCACTCGAGTGCCTTTTCACGAAACACCCCAGTTGCATTCAAGGTTCTTAGTTCGTCAGGGCAACCACTTTGCAAGAAAGTAAGCTCGATGGCATCAAACCAGTTCATCATGGCGGTAGCGCCATTCTTGCCAGTAAATTCTAAGGGTTTACAAGCCATGAATTGCTTAAACTGGAAGGTCGGTTTGGGTTTGTCTGCCTTTGAGTCAACAGAGCCATGCGGTGAATCGGTTTGAATCTTGCTAACGATGTCGGGTAGGACTTTAGCAAATTGCTTGGCCATAAATTTCATGCAATCTTTTTGAGACATGGCGGTGGAAGTCGAACCCTTCTTTGACTTGCGTCTCTTGGAGGAACTAGACGACATCTAAAAGATTGAAAAAGAGAAGGAAAGGATGAGACTTGATCATTAGTTGAAAATAAGGTTTGTGTATGTAAAAGCAAGTAAATGTGCATGTATCAAGTAAAGTTCACATAGAGCATAAGTTTCCACATGCATTCAACAAGTATAACCCATAAGTTGCGTAAAGAGGGTATAAATTTAGTTTGTTCACGAGAATTATTATTGTTTATGATTGCGGTAACGTGCGAAATGATTTAAAACGACATTTCGAAATGAATGAACGTTCAAGTATAAAATCACATATAAATGGAGATACATAAAAAGAGAGGCTCAATAAAACATAGGATTGTTTCGGGTAGAGAAATGTCGACAATTCCAAAGTGGGTCGAAAGTCCTTTCGATTTAGAGATATTGTGCTTTGGCCTATAAGTAAGATACTCTCGTCGAGAAGCGATTAACGGTATCTTACCCTTCCGGTTACTACACATCTCTAAATGATTGGAACATTCGGGACTTTGGCGAGAATAAAAATCAAGGAATGGGACTTAATCGACAAGATGCGGGTTTCACCCCTAACTTGACGATCTCGTACCCTAAATGTGGTTGGTACTTGTCGGCCAAAGATAAAATTTTGACACTTTGACAAGGGTCCACTAGAGTTGAAATGGAAATTACCATTAAGTTGTGGATGTCACTCCTAGCTTAATGGTGAATTTCGTGCAAAAATAGATTAAAGGTAGAGTGAGAGTCGTTTACCAAATTGTGGGTTTCACGCCTATTTTGGTAAAGTTGTCTCGTTGATGTTACAAGAGTATAAAATAGCATAAGTGTATTCGTGTTAGCCTTAGGAAAGGCGCATAAATTTAATAACAAGAAGTGTAGCTAGGAAGCATGCATGGTAGAGTACAAAAGTTTTAAACAACAAATAAGAGACAAAATTCCTAGAACTATAGATTAGGGCAAAAGCATGGCAATTTTCCTAATTCCCTATAGTTATGGCTCTGATACCAATCTGTCACACCCCAACCAATGGCGGAAACATCGGGATGAGACGAAGTGTGAAGATTGCTAGAGACATCATAACGCTATTTGTGACAATATTTAGAAAATCCCAATTTCATTTCATAACTTCAAATAGTCAGCATTACAAGAAATCCAAATACAACAAGTTCGAAAGAAATACATAACAACATAGTCAAAATTGATACAACATTTAAACCTAAACGTCTATATGTGTATCTAGGCATCATGGCTACTTCATTTCATGGTCTCATCATCATCAACCTGTAACATGTTAAAATAAAATTCAATGCAAAAGCAAAGGCGAGTACACAAGGTTTAAATAGTATAGCATAAGTATAAAGAATTTTACTCGAATCCACATGGCAATTTGTATACAAGGTAACTAGCATGCATATCATTACGTCTAAACCCAAAGTGTCCACTAGTATTTAGCATCCCTTGTCACAAAAGTAACAAGACCGTATAGCATATTGACCTAACAAACCCCCGTCGGGTGGTGTGCTACTCCTATAGCGCTATAATTGTTAAGCGAGGGTATAACATAGTAATGACATAAAGCATGTATTATCTAGCATAACAAGTAGCATGTGTAACGGATTGAGTTCACAATGTATGTTTAAGTGTGTGTAAGTGTAATTTTTGTATGGTAACATGTTACAACCCAAAAGTGATTTAAAATGTAAATGGGTCGAGTGTACTCACGGTTTTGCAAATCTTGAACTTGAGAATCCGAGAGTAAGTTGGTTGTTGGATTAGCTAGTTGGAGCACCTTGTTCTTCTACACAAAGAAACAAAGTGTGTGAGTTGGGGAAATCGGAAGATTCGGAATTATAGTGACATGAAAATATTATATCAAAATATTCATCTTCCCATATAACACTTGTATGACACTTAGTAACCACAAGGGTTATAATGTTTTTCATGGGTTGAACTCCCATAAGAATCATAACAAGGTTTAGGTCCTTAGATGATAGTCTACTACTTTGACAAATGAACATGATTTCAACATCAAAGATTCGAGTGTACATAGATATTATTTAGGTTGTATAATATATATATTATTAAGTCCAAATGTTCAAGTATTTCAAGTAAGAGGTAGAAGATTACATCTTCATTTAGGTACCTCAAGATGTGTTATAGGAGTCATGTAGGAGGTAGGAAGAACGAGCTTCCATTTAGGCACCTCGTATGCGTTCACCACTACACTTGATGTAAAAACAACCAAGGAGGGTCATGAACTAAGATTAGTACAAGAATATAAACAATCTAAACTAAGAGAAATCACCAAATCATGTGGGGATTCTTATATTGGAAAAACCCAAGTTGTTCCATAATCACTCGTATATCAAGTTTGAAACTTGAACATGATTTGTGGGTTAAAACCCTAAACAAAACAGAAATTATTTGAGGTTTAACCTCTAATGTTTTATGTCTCAGCCCCGTTTTTAAGCTTAACTAACCATGGAAGTGGTTATAAGCATAAGCACGTGGGTTTGAGTGAGTTAGACTCATGTTTAAACAAAGATTAATGAAAACAAACTTGAACAGTGGACTTTGAAGCCTTTTTGCCGGAGTTCCAGGGACTTGTATGCTGTGAAACACCCCTAGAATCGAAGCCAAGGTCAAGCCAATCATTCTGGAAAAAGAATAGGCTAAAACGGATGAGAAATGAAGAAGTTATGCTCACTTTAGTGGAGCTTGCTGAATCTGGCCGAAAATCTGATGTTGCTGCGAATTTAGAGTGTCTTGGGAGTGATTAGAGAGAGTTGAGAGTGTTTAGAAAAGTGAAAATGTCTTGGAGATGGCTTGATATTTATAGGAGATGGATTAGGGTTAAGATTGGTTGGCATTTAATATGTGTAGTTGGGTGTTTAAGCATTAAAAAAATAATTAAAACAAAGCCAAAATATGCCGCCATACTTGCGGCCGTAAGGTTCTGTTTACCCTTTTTTTTAAGACTATAAGTGTATGGTGTTTACCATGTTAGGTTAGGTAATAATTCACATAACTATCCATGCAATATTGTGTGGTTAGATGTATATATATAAAAAAAAAAACAATCAAACTTCCATAGGCAGATCTATGATCGGACTGCTATGTCTAATTTATTTATTTATTTATTTTTTTTTTTTTGCTTTAGCTTAACAAAATGAACATGTAAATTTACGTTGACTATTATTATTATTATTATTATTATTATTAGGATTATTATTATTACTATTATATTATTAGAATTAATCACGTTTTTTAATAGTTAACAAGCATGTACTAGTTATAAGTACCAGTATGTCGAGTATCGGTTGCACGTATGCGTTCAAGATTGGTAACGTATAACCCATGCTTTGCGACATGTATAAGCATGTAAAAAAATAGTATTTCATTGTGACCAAAGTATCAAACGAATGCACATATCAATGTATAACCATGTATAAACAAAAGATCAATTTCATTTCGATCGAAGTCCCAGATTTACAACGGTTTGAAATGAAATACGAGATACAAAAGGAATAAGCTTCCAAAAATAGAAATGCGAACAAGACTTGCTATAAATGGAAAGTACAAATAAGCAGGGCGTTACACTGGGGGTTAACGCATCGTAGTAGTGGCCCTAGGTATGATTTGCGGTATAAGATACCGTCTCCCATTTGATAATGGCACGCTTTGTATTGTAGCTTGCGTGCCTCTGATTTGCTTTCGGGAGTCACACCTGATTGTAGGTATGCGATAATAGGTGTCATCCATGATGTTGAACCGTATTGAATGACGTTGACTTGGCGCAGGGGTACCGAAGGATTTTGCAGAATTTCGATGCGTATCTCCTTTGCCAAGTGTTGGAAGCTGGTAGATGCAAGTTTTGATAGTGCATCTGCGGACTTGTTTTCGCTTCGATTAATATGACGAATATTGAACGAAGCGAATTTGGATATTAGTTGCAGGGCTTGCTCGAGGTAGAGGATCATGATATCCCCTTTTGCGGCATAGTCGCCGCGTATTTGGCCTGCAACTAACAAAGAGTCGACGTGTGCTTCCAGATGTTGCACGCCGATTTTGACTGCTAAACGTAGCCCTGCTAACAGGGCTTCATATTCTGCCTCGTTGTTTGTGCTTTTGAAATCGAGGCGGATTGCATATGTAAGCTCTTGGCCGTCAGGGCTGACGAGTCGCAGACCTGCACCCGCACCTTCCTCGTTGGAGGCACCATCTGTGAATAGTGCCCATGTCTCTGAGGAGGATGGCGTTAGTGCAGGAGTTTGTGCTTCTTCGCATTCTTGGATGCGATTCACCGGTACTTCGGCGGCGAAATCAGCTAAGATCTGGCCTTTAATCGCGGGGCGCGGTTTATAGTGTATCGTGTGCGCGCCCAGCTCGATTGCCCATTTTGCTAATCTCCCAGAAATGTCAGGTTTGGATAGGATCGGGCCGATCCTGTAATTGGTGAGCACTGTGATAACGTGGTTTACGAAGTAGCGTCGCAACCGTCTTGAAGCGTGCACTAATGCTAGCACCAATTTCTCCATTATTGAGTATCTCGTCTCTGGGTCGTTGAGCATCTTGCTGATGTAATAGATGGGTGTTTGAACCCCCTTTCGCTCCACTATCAATACCGCACCCACCGCGTTATCCGCGGCGGATAGGTATAATATGAGTGGCTCATCTTTGCGTGGTGCGGTTAGAGTTGGGAGTTGTATCAAACACTCCTTCATTTCCTGGAAGGCCTGTTCAGCCTCTGCGGTCCACTGGAATTGTTCTTTCTTTGAACAGCTCTGCAGGGTCTTGATGAACGGATAAGACTTAGCTGCATGGTTGGCTAAGAATCTGTTGAGTGCCGCTAGCCTGCCGGCTAGCCGTTGCATATCCTTCATCGATGAAGGCGATGGCATGCGCTCGATCGCCTGGACTTTCTCCGGGTTTACCTTGAATCCATCTTTAGTCACGATGAACCCAAGGAATTTGCCTTCTTCCATTCCAAACGAGCATTTCCCGGGATTGAGCTTTATGTTAACGCTGCGCAGAGTTTGGAATGTTCTTTCAATATCTGTGAGCATGGTATCCTCTTCCATGCTCATGACGACCAGGTCGTCCATGTAGATTTCGACACTTTTGCTTATTTGGCCGCGGAAAGTGTCGTTCATCAACTTTTGGTAGGTTGAGCCCGCGTTGCGCAACCCGAACGGCATCTTTGTGTAGCAGTAATTCCCGGTGGGAGTCCGGAATGCCGTTTTGTCTTCATCCTCGATTGCCATTTGTACTTGATGGTACCCTTTGTAGCAATCGAGGAAACACTTCCACCTGAATGGTGCGAGATTATCGACTTTTTCATCGATTTCTGGAAGCGCGTAACAATCCTTGGGGCAGGCTTTGTTAAGGTCTTTGTAATCGACGCACATGCGCCAGCCCCCGGAAGGTTTCTCTACCATGACTGGGTTGGATAACCAAGTCTGGTATTTGACTTCCCGCAGGATGCCTGCGGAGAGCAGTTCTTCGATCTGCTCTTGCATCGCCTGATTTTTAGCTGACCTAAGGTGGCGTTGGCCTTGGATCACTGGCTTAATACCTGGCAAGGTATTCAAGTGATGTTGCGCAATATCACGTGGGACCCCGGTCATGTCTGCGGGTGTCCACGCGAAGATGTCTTGGTTCCTGAAGAGAAGCTGCTTCAGTTGCGCTTTGGTGGTCGGGGATAAGGCGTGACCCAATGTGACCTTTTGTTCTGGGTATCTCGCGTTGAGAACCCATTTTTCTGGTTGGTCGTTGGGAGTGGGCCTTGCGACCTTGGTCGGGCGTACTTCGTCCGACATCATGACGTCCCTGCGGGCATAGATTATCGCGACCCCCGATTCGGTTGAGAAACCAACCGCAGAGTGGGGGACGGATGTAATCATATTGAAATCTCCTTGGGATTCTCTCTCGAGGAGTACGTCATATCTGGAGGTGTGAGGTAAAACCATGAAGTTTACCTCTTCTGTTCTTGTGCGATTTCCGCTGGAAAGACGCACAGGAAAAGTAATCTGGCCCAGGGGAAAGACAGTTTCCCCTGCGAACCCGGTTAACGGGTAATCTACTGCTTGCAACCGATCTTTGTCCTCCTGGTCGAACTGGTTGAAGCATTGTTCGTAGATTATATCAGATGTACTGCCCGGGTCTATGAATAGACGTTCGGTGCAGTAATGTGCCAGTTGGCCTGAAATAACGACGGCGCGCCTATCGCGCGGTCCGCCTCGGACTTTTGGAAAGACGACTTGCTCGTCTTTCCAGTCACATTCCGGCCTTCTCGCTGCTTTCCGCGGCCTGCCCTTGCCTCCGTGGATCATGTGGGTGGAAGCCACGTGCATGGTTCTCTTCCCGGAGGAGGTACCTTCGCCATGAGGGGTAATGCGCTTGGTGGGTTTTTGCCCACCTGACAAAAGGTGTTGCAGTTTTCCCTCCTTTAAGGCCCGCTCAATCTCCAGCCGGAGACTGATGCAGTTGTTGGTGGTGTGGCCCGAGTCCTTGTGGTACTCACAGTAGAGTGTGAGGTCCTGATTTTTATTGGACTTCATTGGTTGGGCCGGTCGCAAGAATTGTGGGTCCGCAAGGAGGACCTCACTTGGAGACATGGTGATCTCGGTCCAGTTGCGGTCCCGAGAATCTTTCTTTGATGCCCGACTGTCTCGGGCGGGGTTGTAGTTCCTTGGGTCGAACGTGTTGGTTCGCGGGAAGTACGGTTTGGAAATATCACGATTTCCAGCGTCCCGGTTGCGTTTATTGTTACGCTTGGACCCTTGGTGGGACGTTTCAGCTTGGGGCTTTACCTTTGCCACATGCGGTTCGAGTGACCGCTGTGTCTGGGCGTATGTCTTGACCGCGGTCATGACATCCTCCCATTTTTTGGGCAAGCCCTCCTTGCCAGAGATGGTCATGATCATCTCTCTGTCTTTGACGGCCCGGATGAAGTGGTTTCGTGCCATCTGGTCTGCCACGTCACCTATCTCCAGGCACTCTTTATTGTAACGGACGACGAATGCCTCGAGGGATTCGTCGTCCCTTCGCCAGATGTTCATGACGTCCAACGAATCACGTTCGTGGCGTCGCTGCTGGCTAAAATGGGCGAGGAACTTGGTACGCAAGTCCTCGAATGAATCCAGTGATCCCACTGGTAAAGAATCGAACCATGCCCTGGCCAGGCCCGTAAGGGTCTGGGGAAGAAATTACACCAGGTGGGTTCATCCCACTGGCCGTTGATGCCCGCGCCCATGAAGATGTTCATGTGGTCGTCCGAGTCGGTCGAACCACTGTATTTCCCAACGTTGAATGGGAACTTTGTCGTGGTGACATGGGCGTTGGCAATCCGCGTGCCGAACTTGGAATTTTCGGCCGCTGCCTTTGGCCTGTATGGCTCGTTCGCAGGGCGCTTTGCCGCCCTGAGGTATGTGTTGCGGGGGTGACTGGGAGGAACATAGTTGCGTCATCCCGGTCTGCTGCTGGTGTCATGTGAATCCCCGCGGTAGGTACAGTCGTCAGGGTCGGTATGACCGTACCCTTCGGTGTATGGTTGTGGGCCCAATCGGCTCTGAATGCCTGGGCCGCGTCGGGAGGTTGACCGCCTCCTGTCCTCGCCATGGGGGCCAAGGCGTGTATGCACTGGTCCTCTGGTATGGGACCCGTATGAGGAATCGTCCTCGTTGAGGGTGTGGACCGAACAGTAAGACGATCCACGGTCATCACGTCGGCTTCTTGAAGCCAGGCGTGAATGTATCCTGCCGTCGTATTGTAAAATACGCTCAGCAGGGGTGTGCGGTGCTGGGGTAGGCCCAGCTCGTACATTCGATTCCGTACAAGCGCGGTTGTATGCTGCTGTCAGCAGGGCTGCCTGCTGCTCGTACCAGGTATGAACGGTCATGCCTGGTGGGATCACAGATGCGAACTGTGATAAGTCATGTCCAAACATAAAGGAGGGACTCCTTTGTGTGGACGTGCCGATGTGTCCGGGTTGGGAGGTCGATGCATTGACCCCTACTGGATGTGGGAATGGAGGATTTTGGTTATCCGCAGTGTTGTTTTGGTGATCAGTCATGATCGTGAGAGAGGGAAAAGGATGGTTTAGAAAATGCTAAGAGTAGCGGTGGGCGCCAATGATGAAACAATGGTTAACCGGGCAGGGTTAACACACTGGTCTCGTCAAGAAGGGTTAATCCCTTCCTCTCGAGGATCGCTGGCTGGATCACCGGTGGTTGATCTCCTGCACAAGGAAACAAGCCGTGACTCGTAACAAGGAGGATGGGGTGGGGGGTGCTCCTTGTTACCACTCTCCGGCGTGAGAATCAGTAGTTTGCTTGGGAAGCAAAGTAAGATAGTAGTAGTAGTGAGAGAGTTGTGAAGAGATACCTCAAACCTGGTTTGGGGTTGGTATTTATAGCCGAGGAGTGAAGGAGGATGATGATGGATGGACTGACGACGTGCTGCACCTTTGCAGGTGTGTCAGGCTTGTCGGTTGTGGAGGTTACGCCACGTCAGTCCATTGCTTACGTAGCTCTGACAGGTAACTGCCATTGGTGCCACTTGCACTGTGGTGTCAGTCCCACTTGTTGAGTGCATAGGATGCGGTGCAAGCCGCATCGCTACGTGCGGTAACATCTGAAGTTACCGCGTCTCCTACTTGTGATCAAGGAATACGCGAGATGCGGTGCTAGCCGCATCGTCGTCCGCGGAGACTATTTGCCTGCATCCCTTGTCGTGACGAAAATGCCCATATGGTGCGGTGTCAGCCGCACCGTTACGTTCATCTTCTTCTATGCCTAAGGTAAGGCTTTCTTGTATTGATAGAAGTGTTCACTGGATGCGGTGCGATGCCGCATCGCTGTGAATACTTCCGTTTTCGTACACCAGATGTGATGCTATGTCGCATCACTCTACCGTTCTCATGTTCCATGCAAGTCCTCCTTCGTTACTAGATAGATTGGATTCAACCCTTGTGCCGACGCGTTCTCGCATGGGCACAAGTAGGTTGTTAGCTAGTGGGGGTTTTGATAAGGGTAATGGTCACTCGCGGTCGATGCTGACGCGAGATCTGGGACCATACCCCTTCACTCTCTTAGCATGAACCATACATCTAGGTAAATCGTCCAAGATTGACCAATTTTAACAATTAAGACATTTGAACATATAGCCTTCTATAATGGTTCCCTTTCAAGTACAAGTTCAAAGCATTCAAAGACCAAGTACATCACACTATTCACACACCACGAAAAAAAGAACTTCTTTTCACATATCTTCTCTAAATGAAAACTAACAAAAAAAAAGTTTGATTTATTATCAAATCACGCACTATATGTGTTTGACATATAACGGTACTAAAATGTAAGATGTTTCATAATCAAATGGTTATGGATGTAAGTCTCGTGTGGAAGAGATGTATAGAGTATGATGAATATGTAAGTTTGTCGTTTATTATAATTTTTGTATGAGGCTGATAATCTAATTCTTTTCTAATTATACCTAAAAGACTTGATTTATGTATAATTTTTGCATTCTTGATTAGGTGCACAATTGTTTTGTTACATAATAGTGAGTTGTAATCATTAGACATCTAATAATATTATAGGATTACGTTTTAGGTACGTTTTTAAAAGTGACACACCACACAACAAAACATAGAGGCGTGAAGGTGGCCCATGACTACATTGATAAATTTAGAACTATCATAGAAATTATTATGGTTTTTTGGATCATCTATGAAAAATATGCATTTCAACTTCTTTAAATGTTTAATCTTGACCCATTGATGTTAAACCGTTTCTCACAAGTCATGGGAGAGGGTCAATGAGGTGGTGGTGGAGTGGTAAGAGAGAGACTTGGTGTTCTAAGGGACCCAAGTTCGATTTCTGACCTCCCTTACCTGGTGATGATGGGAGACTAGGCGAAAAAGTGGAGATCGCTAGTTCAATTCTTGAACTGAGCGGGTTTTACCTCACCGCACTGTCGTGCCTTCGGGCGAGTGTATTCCGATGTGGTGAATTTCGCCAGTAGCCCATTTAGGGAATTCGTTGGCCGTTAAAAAAACAAGTCATGGGAGAGGTTAGTTAAGCTTATCGAGTGGCTTGTTCAGATGGAAGTCCAATCAAACTAATCTGTTAACTTCCTGATAAGAGGTCCACTCACATAATACTTTCCTCTAATTGATCAAGTATCTAAGTAATTTTTGGGTCAACTGTCCATAATCACACAAATGATTAAGTATTTAAACTTTACTTAATGTATTGATCTAAGTCCTTAAAAACCAAAGGTGTAAATGAGCCGAATTGAGCTTTAATTTGCCTAAACTCAAGTTTGTCACGTTTAAGGTAAGTTCGAGAACTTGTGCTCAACTCGTTTCGAGCACTGTGTCTAAAACTTGAGCTCGTCCTATGTGTAATTTTCAAGTTCGAGCTTGACTCATTTATTATTTATTACTAAATTAACTGTATAACTTTATATACTGTTATAAACTTTTAAATGTAACACAATACATAATCAGTTATTTCTTCGGTAATTATGTATAAAAATATTTATTTTGTGGTTAAAAGTAATTGTATAATAATATGCTTGCATAGGCTATAAGCGGTAAGTCTAGTGAAACTCGATATAGAATATCATATTCAAGCTTATTTATTAAAAGAACTCCAATATCCTCGACCTCGTTTAAGCTCATTCAAGCTTCTTTTTTTTTTTTAACGACGAATTTCTTGCTTCTTATGAGATTTGAACCCAAGACCTTACATTTAAGTATATTAAAAGGCTTTGTCTTGTCACTGGACCACCAACCCCAGTGATGCTCGTTCAAGCTTTTAGCAAACTGATTTTTCATAGCGTAACTCACCAGTGGCTCATCTCGTTTATACCCCTACTAAAAGCCTACATTGGAAGAAAAAAAAAGAACTTTGACCACTTAATTGAATTGAAAAAAATCATGTTAACCTAGGCACCGATTATTTGTTTTCACTACATTCACACCCCCTCTAAATTGGCAGTTTCAACTTTCTTTTACGTTATTATAAAAAATAAAATTGGTCAAATCATACTAATTCAACCATAAATAGAACCCATATGGTGTAAAACATAGCTGTTAGATATGATTATAATTAAAATAATATTAGTAATACAACCGTCACGACTAATTTTAAAAGCCAAACATACTTTTCCACAACTTCTTGATGCTGAATAATGTGAAAGCAGAGATTAACGTGAAATATCCACTATTCGTATAGCCGCACGTTACAAATTATAATGACATATGAAGTGTATAATAGGAGTTGCACACTAATCGTCCACGTTTAAAAAAAAAATAAAAAAAAACCTTAATTTGGTCCAATCGGCCCACCTTTTATTTAATAAGATTAAAAGTGGTGGTGTTTTAATCCAACACGGGCCGATCCTTTCAAGTTTCAACTCTTGTTTTTCTTTTTCTTTTTTTTTTTTTCTAAAGTACTCGCATTAACATAGTGTGTAACTAGGGGTGCAAACGAGCCGAGCTACTCGCGAGCTACTCGAGCTCGGCTCGAAAAAAAACTCGAACGAGCCGAGCTTAAACGAGCTCGAGCTCGAGCTCGAGCCCGAGCCTAAAAACAAGCTCGTTTAGTAAACGAGCCCGAGCCCGAGCTTCGCTTATCGAGCTCGAGCCGGCTCGCGAGCCTAATCGAGCTTTCTATTTATATATATTTTTTATTAATATATTAAACATATATTTATATAATAATAATTACCATTTATATAAATATAAAAAATAACTAAATTATATATATAATAATTATTATTATTAATATAAATTAATTAAAAAATACTAAACGAGTCGAGCCCGAGCCGAGCTCGAGCTTGAAGAATTACATTCGAGCCGAGCTCGAGCTTCAGAAATAAAGCTTGAATCGAGCCGAGCTCGAGCTTTCATATATTAAACGAGCTCGAGCTCGAGCCTGGTCGAGCTCGGGCTCGGCTCGGCTCGTTTGCACCCCTATGTGTAACCCGTTTGATATGCTCTTTTGAGGTCTTTATGATTTAGAGTGGTTTTGATGATTCATGGTTTACCATAATGAGTCTTAGTTTTTAAAGTTGAATTATAATACTTCGATTATTAGAAAGTTATTGTGGTTGTATGTTGTTTGGTTAAATCTGTTATATGGAATATTTGATTTTAATAATCCCAACTATTCGCTTTTGGCCGCCAACCGTCCTAACTTCAAAAATAACCATTGACAGTCTCAACTATTGACATATTGGCCACCAATGGACCCCGACTAACAGAACCCTAACGTCGTTAGTCTCCGATCGCCGGAAAACCATTTTTGTCCAGAAAAAGGTTTCTATAGGTCCGATCTAAGGTTACAAAGAGGTTTGGAACGAAAATGTTGAGTTTTCCGGCGAAAAACGAGTTTTCCAGCGACTTTAATGATTGGGGTTTTTACTAGAAAAATGTTCCCAAAAGACCATAATAAGGTTACAAAGAGGTTCAGAAAGAAAATGTTGAGTTTTCCGGCCAAAAAACGTTTTTTCGGCGATCGGAGACTAACGGCGCTAGGGTTCTATTAGTCAAGGTCCATTGGAGGCCAATATGTTAAAAGCTGGGACTGCCAGTGGTAATTTTTAAAGTTGGAACTGTTGACAGCCAACGGCGAATAGTTGAAATTATTTAAATCCAATATTCTCTGTTATATATAGAGGTGAAGGGGTAAGGTCCCAAAAACCTCGTATTAAGTACTTGGGACCATCCCACAACCTTGCCCTTTAATCCTCTTTAGACCTTGCTCGGCCGCGCACTGGTCCAACAAAGAGAGCTTAAGAGAAAGACAGCGGATAACACCTGCGCGCCAAAAAAAATTATAAATCTTTGCGCCGAGGGATAAAAATCCTAACGAGCACTTCCGCTTAATAATACCCAGACTTGTATATTATTTACTAAGCTGACACCACACGATAAGGAGTCACACCGAATTATGGCAATAATCTTCCAGAAGACTCAATCGTGCACCACCAGACGGTTATAACCGTCTGAGACACATGTCATCATCCCAGGCCATCCTGAAATCACGATGATGGCATGGAATTGGAGAGAAACCTCCACTTACCCACTTTCCACGTGGCAGCACCCCAGCCGTTGATCAAGATCGCGATTCGTGTGCTCTCACAATCCGATCAAAAGAATTAACGAAGGGAAAATAACCGCTTACGGAGTTAGCATCTTCCGCTAATATTTCAGCAACGAGTTTTCCCGCCCAAACTCCCGGCTATAAATATGAGAGTAATTCAGGTATGAACTTCAAGTCACATTCACTTCACTTATACTTCTTTTTCTTCATAAACACATACTTATTCTCACACCGGAGGGTGGTCACGGAGAGAACCTCCCTTCTCCCCGTGACGAGACTAACGGTGTTCTGTTTTGCAGTATTCATCGGAGAAGAAGATCCGTTCCTTTGAATCAAACGAGAGAGAACCAACCATTTTTATGCAGAACCTAACCCCCTGGATAATTTGATTCCGGTCATTTATCCAGTGTTTCTTCATTGACGCCCACCGTAGGGTTTTGGGGTGGCAAAGGTAAGATTTTGGGGTTTGCCCTGTTTGTTCCCTCTTCCTTTTTTTTTTTTTTACCTTGTTCCCCTTCCTTTGCAATGTTTCTTCAATAGGAATTAATTTTAGATTAAAAAATATATTGATAACTGCGAGAAACACAAAATACATTTATTCAGATAGAGTATATCTATACGTTGTTTGCAATGTGATACACCGGACTATTATGTAATCGTCCGTGCTTATCTCTCCACTACTTATTGCATTAGCAAACGGTTTTTACGGTTCAGTTTTTCTTATTCCATTAACAAACGGTAAGAAATTATCTACGATTATATTTAGAAAGAAAACTAAATGTTTGATTAATAGGAATACTTCTACTAACTATTCTTAATCATCATCGGAATCTCTAAACTTCATGACAAATAATATAAAACAAAAATACTAAAGATATGTTTATTTAATGAGTAAGAACTCAAAATGGGCTATGAGATAGCTTATCCAACTAGATTGGTGTGTAATGCACACCCACCCCACATAGAATGTTGAGTTGTGTTATGCTTTCCTACCAATTACCATTTGTCCATCACCATACATTTGCTTCTTTCCAAAAATAAATTCTACTCTACCCACCTAAATACGAAAAAATTTCTATAATTAAATAAATGAACATAATATATTATTTGGCTACGTTTTCATTTTCTTATTTCATGATATCATGGTTGTAAAAGTCACTAGGTGCTTCCTAATTTGTTAACTAGAAAGTTGCAAGTACGCGTCTTACGCGAAGAGTACTCGGACATATTAAGTTATAAAAGAAGTAGTTTTTGGAAAATTATGTCATATATCATAAATTTATATTTATAACAAAATACGTGAATATCAGTATAAATAAAAAAAACATGGTCAAATAGTAAAGTATTTCAAAAATTGATATTCATTCCTTGAAACTTGAGTTTTAGGTTCAATTCTGACCAAGGTCAGCCACGATTGATCGATTAGGCGACTGGGGGCGGGGGAAGAATTTCCGTGATGGGCCAAGTATAACGTGTGGTGGGATGCAACAAACCACCGCCACCATGTTAGTTCCACGCATGAAGAACAATTTCCGTTAAAAATATCACGCGTTATGGGATTTTAGTGATAGAACATGTGAGGGGGTGTGAGGGTTTATTGTGGGTGTTGTGAGTGATGACCAATGCCACTAAAAAAGGTTGTGAGTGATGGAAAAATGGTTAATGGCATGTCGGAACTTGATTGAGTGCTTGTGAGTGATGGAATTCTACCACTAGTGACCACCCCCACTCCCCTTACGAGTAATTAGGTGGAACCGAAGAAATCGCTTTGGCAACCTACCTTGTAGCAATTACTCGTCGAGTACTCGGCTTCCGAGACTTGTTTTACAACATTGCATGAAACTTTAAATTACACTGCAATAACCTAATATTACAAACATGTCCATTTCTCTTGCTATGCGAACATACATTCGCTCACACTTTTGCACATCAATCACTCGTCTTTGTATAATTAGCAACAACCATTCAAGATCATAAACATACGAAAGACCTCATTTTCATCATGTAAAGTTGGTGCAGTATTATAATCAGAAGCGTTCAATCATTCATAAACCAATAAAATCGACTAAACCTAATCAAATCGGCTGGTTTGGCAACTTGAGTTTTAAAAAACATTTACTTTGCTGTTTAAACTATACAGTTTGTCACATCATCAGTTTGATGTAGCTTGAAACTTAGAACCTTCTGTTTAAACCAAATCCACTGCATTCCATTGACCATTGTTTTATGATTTTCATAAATAAAGCATATGGTTAGACACTTGGACGGTATATATATAAATTGAGTTAAGTGTCATTTACGTCCAAGTCATTTCTCCACTTTTGCCGTTTCAGGCCAAATTTCAAAATTAAACCATTTTCTTCCTTGACATTCTTGAAATGTGTCATGTTAGTCCAGAAAACTTACCGAAATTAGAAAACTCGGTTAGCTCAGAGGTAATGGTTCAAAGGTTTTGCATACCCTCCATTGTGCAATGCTCCAACCTCTGAACCACACCAAAATACTATGTAATGACCTTTTTACCTCCGAGCTAACTGAGTTTTTTAATTGGGGTTAGAATTTTAGACTAAAATGACACGTTTTAAGGGTATACGGGGCGCAATCGGGGAGGGCCTCGGTGAACCATTTCCCCGATCGGGAACACCGCCGCCATCCCCGCGGGGTCCCGAATCGGGGCTGGAAATGGGTGTGGGGTTACCGCTTGGAAATGCACGATGATCGAGATTTGACCGTTTACAAACGGTCGAATTTTTAAAAAAAAAAAAAAAAATCAATTTTTTTTAAAACAATATATATACTAACCAATCTTAATCCATTTTTTACCACATCCACAACAAACCAACACCAAAACTCTAAAACTTTTATATCTTTTAAACACAAAATGGATTCCAAGTTCCCGTTTCTTTCTCCCATACCCGACTTTCCCGACGATGGCGATACGTCGTCAAGCGATAGTAGCTTAGTTTTCTTCCAAAATCTCATCCAACAAGCGGAGCTACTAGACACGGCATCGTCTAGTAAAAAAAAATATGTCCGTCGGGATCGTGTGGGGGGCCACGAGACACTCATGGCCGATTATTTCGATGAAAATCCAAAATTTAGTGAAGATACTTTTCGTCACAGGTTTCGTATGTCCAAGTCGTTGTTCCTAAAAATTGTTAGTGACGTGGAAGCGTATGACGAGTGGTTTCAAGAAGGCTTAGACGGGAGAATGAAGAAAAGCTTTACACCGTTGCAAAAGGTTACTTCGGCAATTAAACAACTTGCAACCGGTAACCCACCAGACGAGGGGGACGAGTATTTAAATATGTCTGAAAGGACCTCTCGTGAGTGCCTTGAATATTTCTGCGAGACGGTTTGTAAAAGGTATGGCGGTGAATTTATTTTTTTTTTCTAGTTCGAATGTTTTTTTTTAATTTAATGAAATGTCTTTTTTTTTAATTTAATGAAATGTCTTTTATTTAATTTAAGGTATGGCGGTGAATTCCTACGTAGACCAACGAGCCACGACATCGCGCTATTGTATCAGGCTCATGAGGATAGGCATCACCTACCTGGCATGTTAGGGAGTCTCGATTGTACACACTTTGTCTGGAGAATGTGCCCCACAGAATTGCGTGGACAATACATGAGAGGCGATCATCAATACCCGACGGTTATGTTAGAAGCGGTAGCGTCTCAAGATTTGTGGATTTGGCATGCTTTTTGTGGGCCAGCGGGTTCACAAAACGATATCAACGTGCTGCAACAATCTCCGTTATTTCTTGCTCAACGAAATGGAACGGCGCCAAATTGTCCATTTCAAGTGAACAACCATTTATACAAACGCGGGTATTATCTTACTGATGGGATCTACCCTACTTGGTCCGTGTTTGTGAAGTCTTTTCCATATCCACACGACCCGAACGAAAAAAAATTCAAGAGGCAACACGAGGCCGCAAGAAAAGATGTGGAACGGGCGTTTGGTGTGTTAAAGTCGAAGTGGGGAATACTAAATCGTCCAATGCGTTCGAAAACGGTGAAAAAAATAAGGTCCATCGTGTATACGTGCCTTATTTTACACAACATGATTATAAAAGACGACGGAAGGGCGATAGCACCGGTTCATATTCAAGATCCTCCAGTCGAACCCGTCTTCGATGATACAGCCTATACGGAGCTCATTGACGAAGACACGCATTGGAGGCTAAAACACGATCTCGTTGAGCATCTCGGAAGTTTAGATTTGCCTCACCTTGAAGTTGATTCGGACGAGGAGTAGTTTGTTTTTATATTTTTTTAGGTTGAATGTATCTTTTTTTCTAGTTCGAATGTTTTTTTTTAATTTAATGAAATGTCTTTTATTCAATTTTTATTTTTACTAATCTTTTTTTAATTTATAAAACATGCATTATTTTAGAGAATAAAAAAAAAAAAAAAAAGAAACAACTCACCTAATAGGTGAGTGCCGCCATCAAAACAAGGTATTAGGGGAGTGTATTAGGTGAGTTGACGTGGCACCATGTGATTGGCTATGTGTAAGATGGGGGACTCACCTATTAGGTGAGCACCCCTTACACCCTTAGCAGTTTAGCAAAAAAAAATTAAAACCAGTCAAACTAGACCATGAATACCATTACTTGTATTTACTTAGAAAGGTGAGACGCTTATCATTTTAGAACCAAAAATTTAGTTTAAACCAACATGGTGCGATATGAGGCGCAAACAAAACAACCTACATTGTCCGGCCTAAACACGCAATAAAAACCAAAATAAATACTCTGTTAGCCGTTAGCCGACCGGACAACACTTTTAATCTACTTTCTTAAACTGTAAGAAAATAAACACACATTCAAGTATCTTTTAACTTGTTTAATTCATCTTTCATTTACATGTTGTTAGTTGACTGCAATCAGTTTGAAAAAAGTTGTTCTTTGTTCATGATCTACTTAAAAAAGAACCAATTTTTAAAAAAAGAAATAGACTTCGTCTATCAAAAGCGCTCAAACCCAAACTACATACACAAAGCCTGACAAGGCTTCTTAACTTTGAAAAGCAAAAACAAGACAAAGCACACAAAGCGGTCATAAAAACACTTGTAAAACGGTTCTGGATCTTAAGGCAGTGCTAAAATGTAGATTAAACAAAAAAGATAAAAATTGATATATAAGTATAAAAAGCAAAATAGATGTGAGTTAAGTTACACATATTGTGTCTGAGCCATACAGCAATCGCCTCACGCCTACGCTCCTTAAACCAATAAATTTCAAAATGCTTCAAGGTCAAACCTTTTTAGAGGTTGTCAAATGAAAGAGAAAACACTAGACACGTTGTTTCAAAACGCAGTCTAGTAGGCCCAGGGGCGATGCTTAGAAAGGGCCGGGAGAGGCGCCCGACCCCCCGAACTTTTCGGCCAGTAGTGTTATATATATAGTTTTCGTATAGAAATTTTTTGGTATATATGTTTTCGACCCCCCGGTTCTATAGAATTTTTTGAGTATATACGTTTTCGACCCCCCCGTAAAAAATTTCAAGCTTCGCCAATGAGTAGGCCAATGCATTTAAGTGAAACTGATAATCAAGGCTTATACATAAAGCAATCTAATTATTGGTGTGTTACCACATTTACTTGAATGATAAAAAAACTACCTAGCTATGATTCTTTAGCACTTAAAAAACTGATCATGCTTAGGAATATAAATAAATGATGCTAAATGAAGAAGCAAAACACTTGAACAAACACCGCTTATCGACTGACAAATAAGATGTTTTCAGCAAGTTTTACAAACGAACAGGCACCCAAACAACAAATAATAAATCAGAATAAGATTTAGAAAACATGTCTAAACGTCCTTATAACAACAAAACTAATAACCATAGCTGTAAAGTAATGGATTAATAAGATGCGTTACCAAATCAAAGCAATACAAACTTTGCATTCAACAATCAAGATCCATAAAAACAATTTAAGCATTCACTGTTACCCTTCAAAAAGCATTATATGTTTAAACAAAGATGTTTGGATATGTTGCACAATGTGATAAGCACAACAACCAAACAGCCATAGTTAACCAGGGGTGAGCAAAAACCGAACCGTTAACTGAATCCAAAAACCAAACCAAAATTAAACGAAAATCGGTTATTCTTTTGTACCACTGGTTAACCGAAATTAACCGGAGCAAAGCATTTATATTTTCATATATTTCTGGTTTTATAAATCCAGTTCATGTACTTATACCTCTTTCATATATATTTAAACATCGGTTTCATTTATCTATCGATTACATGTATTTCTAAGTAAAATACTTAGCCCTTGTTTGGTTGATTATTAACCAAAAATAACCAACTTGAGCCGAAAACCGATAAATAACCCAAACATATTACTTTAAATACGGTTACAGTGTGCACACCCCTAAATTAACTACGCAAATAACCTGCAAATTTAAATGTATAACTTAACCTAAGCACTAAAAGTTCCAAATTCTACAACCACGGTTATAAAAATACGGACCGATTAATCTCAATTAATTACCAATTAATCCTGATTATATCCGATTAACCCCGATTATATCCCAATTAATCTCCGGTTAATCCCAATTAATCTCCGGTTAATCCCAATTAATCTCCGGTTAATCCCAATTAATCTCCGGTTAATCCCAATTAATCTCCGGTTAATCCCAATTAATCTGCTAGTCCACCCCACCGACTAGCGATTTCTACAACCATGCCTACAACGACCTCCATAATCTAAATTTTCTATGAACACATAGCATGGAATCCAAACAAACATCTAACCAAATAATCAAAACCAGCAACCACAACTATCTAAATAGCCAATAGATCAAAATGTATCACTAAATCAAAACATAAAAAGTATCCAATTCAACAACAGTTTGACAAAAACACATAACAAAACTTAAAGAAACATAACCTCAAGCCTTCTGGTAAACATAGGTGAGCCCACACTTACCACAATAATGCCGATCAAAATGATTCGCCATGAAAGTCCCCGCCCCACACTCAGCATTCGGACACTCTTTCCTCAACCTCTGCACCTTTCCAGCATCATCCACCTTATAAAACTGCAACACACTCAACTTCACCTTCTTATGCTTGTGCTTAATCTTCTTCGGCTTCGTGTACGTCTTCTTCTTCCTCTTCTTCGCCCCACCACGAAGCCGCAACACCAGATGCAGAGTCGACTCCTTCTGGATGTTGTAATCCGCTAGGGTTCTGCCGTCTTCGAGCTGTTTTCCGGCGAAAATTAGCCGTTGCTGGTCCGGTGGAATGCCTTCCTTGTCCTGGATCTTTGCCTTCACGTTGTCGATCGTGTCGGAGGATTCGACCTCCAACGTGATCGTCTTACCCGTTAGGGTTTTCACGAAGATCTGCATTTTCGCCGACTGAGAAGAAGAAGATGAAGAAGCTAGGGTTTGAGTGAATGAAAATGAGTATTTATAGGGTTAGGGTTGTTGTTATTTGGGTTTGTTTGGGCTCGGGGTTTGTGATAAATGGGCTAAACGTTGGGCTTGTATTTTGAAAAGATATGTAAATGGTGAAAGTGGGAAACTGGGAAAGTGAAATTCAGGTTCGATTATATTTATTCTTGATACGAAACTAATGGTGTTTTTTTTTTGCGTGTTATGGTGGGATTTTGGTCGGTATCAGTTTGTTTTGTTGTGTTACCAGTACGATACATACTCACACTCGTTATATCAATGAATACATACTTTACGGCGATAACAGAAAATTAAAACGAATGTCGGTATCAGTTCCGACGTTGTTTGGTCGATACCGGTTCGGTTCGTCACAAAATCCACATGCGGAGTACCACCGCTTGGAGACGTGACTGACCAGGATCTTAACCACCAATCATATCGAACATGTAATATAGTTAAGTATAGCGGAAGCATTTAAGTATAAACCCAAACATAAGTGTTAATGTATGAAATATCATAAGTGTTCAAATAGCATTCACGATCCTTCGCCCACAACGACCTGCTCCTCCTTGTGCAAGCTCCATAAGTACCTAAGGTCCTGCAAGGCATGCAGCAAATAATCAACAAACTAGTTGAGCGAGTTCACAGAAAGTAAGTTCAGTAATAGAAATGGTATAGCAAGCATTGCGTTCGTTCATGTAATCATATATCGTATGGTTCGTTCGTTGCTCATGTATAGTATTGGTCTCCATCGCGGGCCCTCTAGGCATGTATGCGAAGATTAATGAAGTTCTCACGTATACTAGACTATGTATATTTGTATCGCTGGCCACCCTGGCATGTGTGCGAAGTTCTAATATGTATAGTTCGCAGCCTTCCCGAGGCATGTGTGCGAAGATCAATCATAATTATCGCAGCCAACCCTTGGCGTGTGTGCGAAGATCTGTTCAAGTAGGTATACTAGTCTAGCCGTATCTTATCATTCACCATCCTCACCTTGAGGACTCGTATCATTAAGTTCCATTAACTAAGTATGTACGTATAATTCATTCAATCCCATTCCCACCCTGGGAACCCCATGCCTTGGCTGTGTGAACTCACCTTGGGTTGCTCGGCAGATACACAAAAAGGTTCTTGAACTAAGGGTGGTCAACCGCGTCCTAACAGGGTTACCATACAGATCAGGTTTGGTTCAAGTATCGCACGTATGTATCACATAAGTTAACACGTTGCAAGCATGCAAGGATCATGGTAAACACGTATGAATCATAGCAAACACGTATAGCACGTTTATCAGTCAAAGCATATCATAATCATACTTGTGTGTCTCGGATGGTTGGGCCGTTGAGCTTGTGCGAGCCCAACCATCTTGTGCGATATAAATCTAAGTCCAACAATTCCCGGCCCAATTACATAAGAAATCTATTAACATATCCGGCCCAAAATAAATAATACATGCGTGCCTTGTGCGATCCGGTGAATACCCAACCCAATATATAATTCGGCCCAAAACAGAAACATAAGTGACCCAATAACAAACTGCCCAAATAGTGTATAAGTGACTTGTGCGATCAGGAAATACACACGGCCCAACTTGCATCCGATCGGGTTGTGCGGGCAGGTTAGGGCTTGTGCGATTAGCCCTTGGGCTTGTCCGGCCCAACAACTATAAACGGATAACCTCTTGTGCGATTCAGAGGTCCTTGTGCGACTGGGGAATTCTTGTGCGGTCAGGTCTGTTTGTGCGACCGGACTTGTACGGTTAGCACTTGTGTGATCGGATCAGGTCTTGACCTGATCTTGTGCGATTTGTTTCAATCATCCCAAAAATCAAGCAATTCAGTTACAATTTGTTTATCAGTTTCCAAACATACACCAATCAATTAACACAACATTCAATCATCCGATTTACCTAATATCGATCAAACAAGCATAATTCAAATGTTTTTATCAAGAACTCTTATGAACCCTAATCCACATCAACATGAGCAATATTCAAACATTTGAACATATAGTCTAATTTCGTGTTCTAGATCCCTAATCATCAACAACAGCCGATCCGATTCTCATCATGCAATAGCCGATTAATACAATTATACAACCGATTAACAAGCATGCGATTTACAATCATCTTAACAACATTTAACAACTTATATTCAACCGATTACTTGCAAGACATCAACACATAGATCATATTTTCATCAAATCAACAACCCTAATCGTTCTAGTCTAAGCATGAGATCATGTAATCATCAATAAACAAAACAATACAAACACTAACCGGTCACGAGTAGAAGAGAATGATCCGAATAAAGATCTTCGGTATAGAGGAATTGTTCGGCTGCCTTTGGTTCGTGAGAGAGAGGAGAGATGCTAGGGTTTTGTGTGTGTAAAGTATTTTGTAACAAATGAGGTGAGATTCCCTCATGTGTGTATGTTTGTACGTGCAAAAGAAAAGCAATGGGCCGGCCCTTACTTGGGCAGCCCTTGAAGTCCGAACACAAGTAAAACGGCCCAAAGGGCTTGTGCGAGTGTGGGTGTTGTGTGGTTCGGGTTGCCTAGTGTTGTGCGATTCAATGCATACATACAATCATGCAACCCACGTTACACATAATGCACATAAACAAAACATTCATTACTCAAAGTATCATATAGGCACATAACGTTACATCAAAATAAGTCTAAAGTTCGAGTTGTCACATTATCCCCAACTAATTGGAAATTTCGTCCCGAAATTTGGTATGCACTCACTGAGGAAGCTAGGTAAGTTCAATCGTTCGTTCACTGATTTTCCCGGGGTGTCACATCCTCCCCCCGTTGATCTGGAATTTCGTCCCGAAATTCCGAAGTAGTAGCTTCAGGGTTGCATTGGTTTCAAATAACTGGGGGTACTTTTCTGTCATCCCGTCTTCGCGTTCCCAGGTGTACTCTGGGCCACGTTTGGAGTTCCAACGTACTCGAACAAGAGGGATTCTCTTGTGTTTGAGGACCTTCACATCCCGGTCCGTGATTTCAACTGGTTCCTCGACGAACTGCAACCGCTCGTCGATAGTGAGTTCCTTAAAAGGAATGATGAGGGTTTCATCTGATAGGCACTTCTTTAGGTTCGACACATGAAATACATTGTGAACTGCCCCGAGTTCAGCTGGTAGGTTCAATCTGTAGGCTACCTTGCCAATCTTTTCTATGATTTCGAATGGTCCGACATACCGCGGATTTAGTTTGCCCCGTTTGCCAAAACGAATCACACCCTTCCAGGGTGAGACTTTAAGTAAAACCCGGTCCCCGACCTGAAATTCCAATGGCTTTCTACGCTTGTCCGCGTAGGCTTTCTGACGGTCGCGTGCTGCCGCCATGCGTTGTCGTATCTGTGCAATCTTTTCTGTGGCGTCCACTACAATCTCTGGACCCGTGATTTGGCTATCCCCCACCTCTGCCCAACAGAGAGGTGACCGGCATTTACGTCCGTACGATGCCTCGAATGGAGCGGCTTGTATGCTGGTGTGATAACTGTTATTGTACGAGAACTCCACCAAAGGGAGGTGCTTTTCCCAGCCGTTGCCGAAATCAATAACGCATGCCCGAAGCATGTCTTCAAGTGTTTGAATCGTTCGCTCAGACTGTCCATCCGTCTGAGGATGATACGCTGTGCTCATGTCTAATCGTGAGCCGAAAGATTTGTGCATCGCTTGCCATAGCTCTGACGTGAATCGTGCATCCCGATCCGAAATGATAGATGTGGGCATTCCGTGCCTCGAAACAACTTCTTTAAGATAGACGTCTGCGAGCGTGGAGAACTTATCCGTTTCCTTTATAGGTAGGAAGTGTGCAGACTTGGTGAGTCGATCCACGATCACCCATATGGTATCATTCCCACGCTGGGATCTGGGTAAGCCCGTAACGAAATCCATGGAAATTTCTTCCCATTTCCATTGAGGTATCTTAGGCTGCTGAAGTAGACCCGCTGGTTTCTGGTATTCGACCTTGACTCTCGCACAGGTCAAACACTTGCCGACGTAAGTAGCAATGTGGGCCTTCATACTAGGCCACCAGTATGTAGTTTTGATGTCGTGGTACATTTTGTCCGACCCTGGATGTACCGAGTAGCGAGACTTGTGAGCTTCGTCCATTACAAGTTCGCGTAGACCGCCATAAAGTGGGACCCAAATACGCCCCGTTACATAGTAGGCGCCGTCTGCCTTCTGTTCTAGTCGCTGTCGTGAGCCGCGTAGGGCTTCAGCCCTGACGTTTTCTGGTTTCAATGCTTCTACCTGAGCATCTCGTATCTGTGCAGGAAGGCTAGACTGAATCGTAAGCTGTAGCGCTCGCACGCGCCGAGGTAAAGTGTCTTTCCGACTGAGAGCGTCAGCCACAACATTGGCTTTGCCTGGATGGTACTTGATAGCGCATTCGTAATCGTTAAGTAGTTCAACCCATCGTCGTTGACGCATGTTCAAATCCTTTTGCTTAAGAATATGCTCGAGACTCCTGTGATCGGTGTAAATCGTGCACCTGGTACCGTACAGGTAGTGTCGCCATATCTTAAGCGCGAAAACAACAGCTCCCAGCTCTAAATCGTGCGTCGTGTAGTTCCGTTCGTGAATCTTAAGTTGGCGCGAGGCGTAAGCAATGACCTTGTCGCGCTGCATCAACACACATCCAAGACCCTGGATGGATGCGTCACAATATACTACGAAATCGTCTGTGCCCTCTGGCAAAGAGAGGATAGGTGCACTGCAAAGTCTATCCTTTAGGTGCTGAAAAGCAGTCTCCTGGGGATCTCCCCAGCGATAGGTGACACCCTTCTGTGTCAGTAACGTAAGCGGCTGAGCAATTTTTGAAAAGTCTTTAATAAACCGTCTGTAGTAACCCGCCAAACCCAAGAATTGGCGTATTTCCGTTGGCGTACGTGGTGCAGGCCAGTTCCTGATCGAGTCTACCTTGGATGGATCGACATGGATCCCATCCTTGTTCACTACGTGGCCTAGAAAGTGGACTTCACGAAGCCAGAAGTCGCATTTCGAAAACTTAGCGTATAGTTGCTCCTTCCGAAGGAGTTCCAAAATAAGGCGTAGGTGCTGTTCGTGTTCCTCCTGACTCTTGGAGTAAATCAGGATGTCGTCGATGAATACTATGACGAACTTGTCTAGGTAGGGTTTGCACACCCTGTTCATAAGGTCCTTAAATACGGCAGGTGCGTTCAATAATATCAAACCATTCATCATATCAAACATAAAGTATAGTAGTTAAAATAATTCATAAAACCCAATACGATGGATGTTCAAACTAAACTTTGTTTGAGTAGCGGAAACATAATAATGAAAACCCAAAACAAGTTATAAGTTCAAATATCGTTCATTGCGTCTCCTCGTCCTAACACGAAAGCTCGACCTCTTGCCTCGTTGCCATTGTTGTTGTTGTTTCCCCCGTTGTCGTTGTTGTTCCCGTTGCCCTGGTTATTGTTGTGGTTCTGATTCTGGTTCAACTGAGGACAATCGCGTTTGTAATGACCTTCTGCCCCACACTGGAAACATCCCCGGTTTCCGCGCTGTGGTTGCTGCTGCTGTGGGTTTTGAGGAGCTGGTGGTGGAAGTTGCTGGTTCTGGTTAGCTGGCCGTGAGCTTCTACAATCTTTGGCTTCGTGTCCTAGCTTGAGACATCTCTGACAACGTTCCTTGCGACACCTTCCACTGTGGTGCCTGTTACACTTGTTACATAGTGGGTGTACTCCCCGGTATCCACCCTGCTCCTGACTGCCAGATGATTGCTGACTCGGATTCTGGTAGTCATTCGTCCTGCGCTGCTGTGCTTGAGACTGGACGGAAACTGATCCCCTGCTGGAATCCCCATCCCATTTCCGTTTGTTGTCGTTGGGTGTAGCAGAAGTAGCAGCTGGAGTAGTAGTTGCACTGACGCGTTTGGGTAGCTTGTTCTGTTCTACTGCCTGATCTGTGAGTCGATGGGCAAGACGCTGGATGTCTTGGATGTTGTCGAGGTTTGCCGATGTAACATGGCTCTGGATCTCTGGCGCAAGTCCCTGGAGATACAACTCAATGCGCTTCACTGGAGGGTCCACCATAGTTGGACACAGAATAGCCAGTTTGTTTGCCCGTTTCGTATAGGCTTCAATCTCTGACCCCGTCATTTTCAAGTGATAAAGTTCGTTCTCCAACTTGTGGATGTCATCACGCGTGCAATATTCCCTCTTAATGAGTTCCTTGAATTCGTTCCAGGGTGTGGCGTTAGCAGCTGCCAACCCTAAGATCTGAACTTGGGCGTTCCACCAAGTTAGTGCTATTCCTTCTAGCGTGCCAGTGGCGTATTTCACCATGCGAGCCTCAGGGCATTCACACATTTCGAAAACTGACTCTAGCTTCTCGAACCAGTGGAGGAGTCCCACTGCCCCCTTTGTGCCGCTGAAGGTACTTGGACGACAGTCCATGAAGTTCTTAAAGGTGCAAACTTGCTGCTGCGCTGGTTGACCTGCTTGAGCAGCTGCAAGTGCCGCAGCAACTTGAGCTTGAACGAGAGCCTCTAGCTGGGCTTGAGTCATGTTAATTCGTCCAGACATGATCTTCATTGTAAAAGTAGCGTAAGTGAGAGTGGTTCGCGAGTAGGGCGATGACAGAAAAGCGTAAGCACGTAGGTATTCTCACGTAATAAAGTCATGTGTATCTAAGCGTAATGCGAGCAAAGTTCTAAGCAGTTCTAGCAAACAGGCAATAAACATAAACCTTATTACCTAGGATGTCGAGTCTTGCACGTGGAGCGAAGCGTCGTTGTGGATCATTGAGAGCACTGTTCTGGTTATAGTCTGGTTTTAATAAAAACGTTTTCCCATATTAAAACCTAGTTCTCTATAACCAATGGCTCTGATACCAATCTGTCACACCTCCAAAATCCACATGCGGAGTACCACCGCTTGGAGACGTGACTGACCAGGATCTTAACCACCAATCATATCGAACATGTAATATAGTTAAGTATAGCAGAAGCATTTAAGTATAAACCCAAACATAAGTGTTAATGTATGAAATATCATAAGTGTTCAAATAGCATTCACGATCCTTCGCCCACAACGACCTGCTCCTCCTTGTGCAAGCTCCATAAGTACCTAAGGTCCTGCAAGGCATGCAGCAAATAATCAACAAACTAGTTGAGCGAGTTCACAGAAAGTAAGTTCAGTAATAGAAATGGTATAGCAAGCATTGCGTTCGTTCATGTAATCATATATCGTATGGTTCGTTCGTTGCTCATGTATAGTATTGGTCTCCATCGCGGGCCCTCTAGGCATGTATGCGAAGATTAAGGAAGTTCTCAAGTATACTAGACTATGTATATTTGTATCGCTGGCCACCCTGGCATGTGTGCGAAGTTCTAATATGTATAGTTCGCAGCCTTCCCGAGGCATGTGTGCGAAGATCAGTCATAATTATCGCAGCCAACCCTTGGCGTGTGTGCGAAGATCTGTTCAAGTAGGTATACTAGTCTAGCCGTATCTTATCATTCACCATCCTCACCCTGAGGACTCGTATCATTAAGTTCCATTAACTAAGTATGTACGTATAATTCATTCAATCCCATTCCCACCCTGGGAACCCCATGCCTTGGCTGTGTGAACTCACCTTGGGTTGCTCGGCAGATACACAAAAAGGTTCTTGAACTAAGGGTGGTCAACCGCGTCCTAACAGGGTTACCATACAGATCAGGTTTGGTTCAAGTATCGCACGTATGTATCACATAAGTTAACACGTTGCAAGCATGCAAGGATCATGGTAAACACGTATGAATCATAGCAAACACGTATAGCACGTTTATCAGTCAAAGCATATCATAATCATACTTGTGTGTCTCGGATGGTTGGGCCGTTGAGCTTGTGCGAGCCCAACCATCTTGTGCGATATAAATCTAAGTCCAACAATTCCCGGCCCAATTACATAAGAAATCTATTAACATATCCGGCCCAAAATAAATAATACATGCGTGCCTTGTGCGATCCGGTGAATACCCAACCCAATATATAATTCGGCCCAAAACAGAAACATAAGTGACCCAATAACAAACTGCCCAAATAGTGTATAAGTGACTTGTGCGATCAGGAAATACACACGGCCCAACTTGCATCCGATCGGGTTGTGCGGGCAGGTTAGGGCTTGTGCGATTAGCCCTTGGGCTTGTCCGGCCCAACAACTATAAACGGATAACCTCTTGTGCGATTCAGAGGTCCTTGTGCGACTGGGGAATTCTTGTGCGGTCAGGTCTGTTTGTGCGACCGGACTTGTACGGTTAGCACTTGTGTGATCGGATCAGGTCTTGTACGACCTGATCTTGTGCGATTTGTTTCAATCATCCCAAAAATCAAGCAATTCAGTTACAATTTGTTTATCAGTTTCCAAACATACACCAATCAATTAACACAACATTCAATCATCCGATTTACCTAATATCGATCAAACAAGCATAATTCAAATGTTTTTATCAAGAACTCTTATGAACCCTAATCCACATCAACATGAGCAATATTCAAACATTTGAACATATAGTCTAATTTCGTGTTCTAGATCCCTAATAATCAACAACAGCCGATCCGATTCTCATCATGCAATAGCCGATTAATACAATTATACAACCGATTAACAAGCATGCGATTTACAATCATCTTAACAACATTTAACAACTTATATTCAACCGGTTACTTGCAAGACATCAACACATAGATCATATTTTCATCAAATCAACAACCCTAATCGTTCTAGTCTAAGCATGAGATCATGTAATCATCAATAAACAAAACAATACAAACACTAACCGGTCACGAGTAGAAGAGAATGATCCGAATAAAGATCTTCGGTATAGAGGAATTGTTCGGCTGCCTTTGGTTCGTGAGAGAGAGGAGAGATGCTAGGGTTTTGTGTGTGTAAAGTATTTTGTAACAAATGAGGTGAGATTCCCTCATGTGTGTATGTTTGTACGTGCAAAAGAAAAGCAATGGGCCGGCCCTTACTTGGGCAGCCCTTGAAGTCCGAACACAAGTAAAACGGCCCAAAGGGCTTGTGCGAGTGTGGGTGTTGTGTGGTTCGGGTTGCCTAGTGTTGTGCGATTCAATGCATACATACAATCATGCAACCCACGTTACACATAATGCACATAAACAAAACATTCATTACTCAAAGTATCATATAGGCACATAACGTTACATCAAAATAAGTCTAAAGTTCGAGTTGTCACACCGACACTCGATAAAATTTATAATACCAAAACGTATTATATTTTTAATAGTGGAATATGACTTTATATTCAACAAGGTGTATAGCGCGACGTAGAGGAGACCGTAAAGATGAATACGATATCGGTTCTGATGTTGCTTGGTCGGGTTATGTTCGGTTTGTGACGCTAAACTTTAAAGAATACAAAAATCTTGAACTTTAATCGAATCGCAACGGTATATGCGGACTTTTATAAAATGTTATATCATATTATTACTAAAACGTAAAGAATAAATTATAGCACAAGATATACCAAAGTTATACAAGACCGATATTGATGTTGTTCGAACAGGTGCACTTCAGTTCATCACGGCAAGGAACTAAAAGGTCAACTATATTTGATTCATTCGAATAAAAGTTTCATCAAATCAAGGATAATACTAAGTACGCCGCAACGATATGTTCATAATTTTATAAAACGTTATATATAACACTAGGTTGGAACCCCGTGTATTACACGGGTTGAATAAATATAATTTTACATACCAAATAATAAAAAACATATCTTTAAAAATCTTGTTTATTAGACGGGTTAAATAAATGTAATTTTATATATTAAATAATAAAAAAGGTGTATTTTTAAGAACCCGTTTATTGTACGGGTTAAGTAAATTTAATTTTATATATTAAATAATGAAAAAAATTACATTTTTAAGAACCTCATGAGTTATACGGGTTAGGCACATGTAATTTTATATAACAAACAATAAAAAGTTATATCTTTATAAACCCTATTTATTATATGGATTGAATAAATCTAATTTTATATACTACATAATAAAAACAGTTTTATTTTTAAAAATTTATATACGAGTTGAGTTGAACACGAAAATAAAAGTATAGAACCAATAAACATTGACTAATATTTTTGTTTACCCCTTAATCCTTTATATTCATTTTTGAAATATGTTATACCCTTAAGTCCTTAACCACTTTAGTTTAATAAAATAAATAAATCATTTATATAATATTTTAAAATTTTATGTTATCTCCTATACGAATTGTTTAAATTTATATTAAATTTAATGTTATAATTATCTTTTAATTTATATTTATTATCTATAAAAAATAGATGGCTTCAATGAATGACATGTGTCCTTTTATTAGTTTCTTTTATTATACTAGTTGTACACCCGTGTGAATACACGGGTTTATTTAATAACGATCGAAATCAAATACTAAAAAACAGATTATAATATATTATTTAAATTATTTGCATTTAGTTACATATTTTTATAAAAGAATGTTAAAGACAGTTTGTTTTAGTGTACATGTTTAATGTAGAAATAAGGTAAGTAATTGATAATACGTTGTCTAAAATGAAAGCATAACCTAATTTTATGTTGTCTAATAACTTCTTATATATGACCTTAATTTTTTTTGACACATTGTTAGTAGTAAGACCCGTGTGAACACACGGGTAGGTTTAATAACGATCGAAATCAAATATTTTATAACAGACTATAATATATCATTTAAATTGTTTGCGTTTAGTTACAATGCATACCACATTTTATTAAACAACGAAAACAGTAATTTTAAACTAATACCAAATTTTACAATACCATATTATAAGCAGACGAAGCTGCTTCTTTCAATGAGTATCACTGGAAGAATACGAGAATGATTAACATGTAAAATGTGAATATATGATAATTGATAATTTAGCAGTTGGATCACATGATTAAAAGATATAAAAGATAAAAAAGAATACTCTGTTGACAAAAAGTTTTAAAACAACTCTCTGATGAGATCTAGACCTTGCCTAACACTGCGAAGCTTGCAATTCAGGCTTTTGGCTGCTTGCACTGTGTCGGTTTTCACATCGCAGTCGATTACTTTACTCAAAGTTCCGTAAACACTTGCTGCATCCGCAAGATCATTGACCTGAAAGTGATAATCATAAATTTAAAATCCATATACAGTCTCAATTTGATGTTAATCTTTGGGGTGTTCATTATTCTATTTTTAACCAAAAAACCTAAAACCAAACCAAGCCCAATGAGTAAAACTCAATAATCGCTGCAAATATTTCAGGTTTTAGAAGATCCCAAGAAACATCTTCTGACTTTGTAACGGTTACAAAATTTGGTTCAGATTAAAAAATTTGCAGCGGATATTATATACATGCTTAAACTGCCCTTCAGTTAACACAACGGACTGTTCCAAGTCGTAAACCTTGAACAAAACAATTAAATCATATTTTCCAAACCTGAAACCATGAATCTAACCATACCAAATCAAGTTGCTTCAAGAGACAACCATTTTTTCTTTAGGCAACTTGAGAAACCACTGCTTCTCCTGAGAAACCGGTCAATTTCACTGCTTCTTGGGAAACCACTGCTTCTCCTGATGATTTCAACACCCTACAAACAATTACAATAATTAACATACTACAAACAAATGAAGTACTTTAATCATCAAGTTGCAAAACATCATTTCAACTAAAACCAGATAATCACTTTCAATCTTCACAAAATACTGTTTTTACCCAACAGTGGTTTCAAACCATCGTTTTAAACCTACAGTGGTTTGAACCACTGTTTTCTCCAAAAAACACTATTTTAACCCAATAGTGGTTTCAAACCGTCGTTTCAAACCACTGTTTAATACAAATTTCCACATAAATCAAAATAAAAAAAAACATGTGCTCAAACCACCGTTTTAACTTAACAGTTTTTTTTTCTTTTCTCCACAAAACATTGTTTTATCCCAACAATGGTTTCAAACCACCGTTTTAACCCAACAGTGGTTTCAACCAAACAAACCACTAAAAAACAAAATCCATCTAAACTAAAAGCTAATCAAGAACTTACCAGTCAAAACTACGGCTTTTATATCATCTCTCCTCATAGCCTTTGTAAATTTCTCCTTCAATAATTTGCAATGTACATCCCTAGAAAACATTGTAGCTTATGGTCATTGTAGACTTGTAATAATAAAATTTTTATTTCTTCCTGAGTCTTTATTGGATGTCAAAATGAAATTATATAGTAAATTAGTAAGAAGCTTAAATGTTAAAGAAAGGTTCAGACTGTTTGTTCGTTTAATAATGTTGAAGGATGCTTACTTTCTTTTCTTCATATCTCTAAAAGTTCTTGAACAAGAATCATCTGCTTCACTTGGAGCAATTAGGTTATAAGCGAGACAGGAATCATCTGCTTCATCGGGAATCATCTGTTTCCAAAACGAAAGAGAATCAATATTCGAAAGATGAATGTTATCGGTGAAGGAGATAGGATTACCTTAACATTTCCGGGGCCGTCGGTATTCATCAAATCATCAACCACAACACAGAAACACTTACATTTAACAGTACTGATATGAAATGTTAAACTTGGAAAGTAACAAATATGACCTTAAAAGTCAAAGTGTGCCAGATAAAGTTCATATGAAATGAGGCCCATCCCATCCCATGTGCAAATGGATGAAGAGCATTGCCATCCAACACGTCAACTGTAACTCCACTTCCTACAATGCATTCCTGCATTTTTCAAAAATATTTATTGAAATCTTTAACCGACAAATCTGGCATGAATAATCTCTAATACAAATCTACAAATGATAAATAAACTATTAAAATCAAGTGCTAGTATGATGTGCAAATGATAAATAAACTATTTAAATAAGATAAGTCTCTATAACAAATAATACGTCAGTTAACAGTTTAAACTCTCATAATTTAACCAACTAAGATGCACCTTTACAAAAGTGCCAGTCCTTCAGATATAGATTGCCATGTTCTACTAAGGAAAGCTTAAGCCAGTGATCAATAAACTCTTCCAATGACATGTCAAACCTCTTCTGATTAGTAATTTCTTTGCTACTGCAATCAGCAACCTACATATTCAAATATAACATATAGAAATTAGAAGTTAATACAATGTAAAACCTCTTCTAGTCAGTAATTTCTTTGCTCGATATCGTACCTGAGATAGGATTACCGGGCCTCCTTTTGACTCGAACAGTAGCTCCATACGAAAATCATGATGACCTATCGAGTAGCTCATTCAAGCTCGACTCAAGCTTTTGTAGGGCTGCCAAAGACATACATTATCTAAAATCTATTATCCAACCCTATGACATTCTACTGTAGTAATTAAATAGACCAAAAAGCAAACAAACCTTCGACTAAGCTATGGGTTACCTCCTCCACAGGTGGTATATAGAAAAGCCATCTCATGTATTATTAACAAACTCCATGTATTATTACCTAACCTAAAATTTAGGTAAAGCCATCCCATATCTGATGCAATATTAATAGCAATTAACAAACTCCATGTATTATTATCTAACCTAAAATTTTAACAGAGATAGGTGCCAAACTATCGAAAGCAAACTAACACTTTTCTTTTGGACATAGTCGAAGTGTAATTCATAAATCACTGGATCAAACACTACAAGAAAATAGAACAGATTCAAACCAAAACTGATTGAATAAAATTCAACTACCAACCTCAGAAACATCAACAATCGATAGATTACACAAACAACACAATGATGAGTCGTTTTCCAGTAAGATTAGGTTTTAAACTGACACATCTATCAATAATTCAAGAAAACAATCGTATCTATAATTATATGATAATAACAGATCTAATCAAATTCGAATGAAGAAATTCATTTACTTATCTACAAAAGCAACAATGATTGATAAATAACACTTACAGCACAGTGATGAGGCATTTTCTGGTGAAAATTAGGGTTTTAGACTGATAAATAAGTCAGAAATTCGAAAAGATGCAAGGAGATTATGTTACCTGATGTGAATACAGAGACTGGTTTGAACAGATTCAAACCAAAACTGATTGAATAAAATTGTGGAATTACATATCTGAGAACAGATCTGAGAGGACGATTAGGAAGGCGATTGTGAGGATGAAATGTTAGTTTTAGAGAGATAAAGTTGGTTTTAGAGAGAGAACGATGGAAGAGAGTGAAGATCTTTAGATGAGATGTTTTAAGAGAGAGGGGGGGGGGGGTATTGAAATTATGGTTTGGATTTTAAAGTTTTGAAACTGGAGCCATCTTTTGAAATTTGAAAGTGGAGCCATATTTTGAAATTATATATTATATATTATATTATTTAGATTAGATACAAATAAATCGGAATTATGACATCAACGGGGACTATGTGGCATAGCTGAGAAGGTGACACGTAGGCAATTCCATGTTATCATCTAAGCTCCCTTAATAGATAGTATAAATAGTATAGATTATTTAAACAAAACGTTTGTGCTCATTAAAACAAAACGTCAAAAGAAATCGAAAAGCGTACAAAACGTCACAATTCTTTTTGTTTTTATTTTGTTTACGTTTTGCTACTTAGTGTTTTTTTTTCCTTTTTACTAAGTTATTTAATTTACTAAGATTTATCTGGGGTTGTTTGTGATTTTTAGTTGATTTATTAATATAACATTAAA
Source organism: Helianthus annuus (assembly GCF_002127325.2). Lineage (NCBI taxonomy): Eukaryota > Viridiplantae > Streptophyta > Magnoliopsida > Asterales > Asteraceae > Helianthus > Helianthus annuus. The sequence goes on from NC_035444.2 coordinate 157,823,604, forward strand.
ATACGCTTAATGATTAAAAAAACACAAAACAAATAACTTAGTAAAAAAACTAACTATAATGATTTTAAGCTGCTTTATAAATATATACATTAAAATACGTTTAAAGCAAGTTACACTCTTTTCTTTGGTTTGTAGTCCTCTAATTAAGCTCCCACTTATTCGAAAATTGTTTATATTTTATGGAAAAATATGCATATACGTACTTTAACGGTTTATTTCAATGTTTAGATTGTAAAAAAAAAAAAAAAAAACAACAAAAGAAAACTACAATCAAAACGTAAAAAAACACACAAAAAGAATTGTGAAAAAAAACTACAAAAACTAGTAAACATGAGTAAATATGTAATTTTTTAAAGTTCAACTAATAATAAGGGTAAAAAGTCATTATATAACATGTTTTTAATGAAATAAATGAAAATGGATAAATTAGCAATTTTATTAGTTAAGGAATGACGTATATGCAATTTTAATTTTAAATTGGGTAATACACAATTAAAAAGTTTATTAAGAGTAAATATATATTTTTTCCTTCAATTTAATAGTTTAAAGTAAACTCATGTCAAAATCTAGAACACATAAAAAGCTTATGTGTTCCAATTTAGGATTGTAAGTGGCCACCCGACCAATCAGAAGCAATCATTACCTTCTAAAACATATATATTATTTAAAAAAATAACTTAAACAAATTTGTTTTAAGTTGATCAATCTATTCTATTTAATATAGTCCAGTGATTTAGGATTTTAAATAAAAATGAATGTGTGGGACAGGTCTCAAACCCGTTACCTATCCTTTGAAATCCACAAATTAAACCAATGAACTGATGGTCACAGTTGTAATTAAAAGCAAATTGTTTTGTATTTAGCATAATGTTAGATTGTTTTACTCTTGTGTAAAAACAAATCTAGGTTAGCAATTAACCGCCACCACATTCCAACGCATACCGATCACCGACAGTGACGAAGCTTGAATTTTTTGGTCGGGGGGGGCGAAAACGTATATACCCAAAAATTTCTATAGAACCGGGGGGGCGAAAACGTATATACCCACAAATTTCTATACGAACACTACATATATAACATTACTGAGCGAAAAAATCGGGGGGCGGGCGCCCCCTCCCCGCCCCTGATCACCGACATTCAAACAACAACATAGCACAAATCTAGGTTGACATGAAAAATACAATTAAGACACAAATTTATATTGTTTTGTTTGTTATTTATTTATTCATTTTTTATGTAAGAAGAAAGTATGATTTTAGGGTTATTACATGTCTATTTAACAAAAACCTATAAATCCAGTTATATATAATTGCTATTTACATAAAAAAACCTAAATGTGATATTCACGCTATTGGTCGCTATGACCCTGATAGCGACACTTGGCCGCCTCGCTACATAGCGTGCTATAGCCGCTATTAACGACGATGATATTGGGTGTCGTTTTAAATTTTGTATGGCCTGAATGGAAAAGTATAATACTTGAATGGCAAACTAAACTCTTATATATAATACTTAGGGGCTGTTTGGCAACCTCTGAATGGGTAAGTGCTGAATCAGTAAGAGGTCTGAATGGGTAAGAGACTCTGAACTAGTAAGTGCTGAACCAAAAAGTGCTGTTTAGTTGGACCTCTGAATGACTATGCACAATGACTACTTTACCCCTCTGAACTATTTTCTGCTGAATGAAATCTATTTGTTTGGCTAATGCTCTCGAATGACTGAACAGAATAATAAATAATTATAAAAGCAAAATACTTAACATCAAATAAAATCCAAATTACACATAAATCCTTCATAATCCATGAAAACATTCTAAAATTTAAATATAAATTAATATTTTGAGCACAATTTTAATTTTAATCGTTTCAAATTAGTTGACTAGCTATCTGGTTACGCAAAGTAGCCATATACTCGATTGCCTTGTGAACCCCATTCAATGTCGTGAACGAACTGACCATCACTTTCTCCGCCTTGTACATCTGAAAACACAGTGTTCTTGTCGTAGTCCATAAATAATACAAAACAAAGTAAAAGCAAGATTCAATCAAATTGAAAATCAAATTGAACATCAAATACCATAAAAGCACATCAACTGTTAAAAAATATAAGCATTTAACACTCATGATTCAGTCTTCATATCCAATCAATAAAAAATGAAAATCTAATTATCAAACAATTAGCTACTGACCGACTAACCATTTCAACTGATTGTTAATATGCTTTTGTGTAGCTAGCTAATATGTGTGTATGTATTAGGTGGTATCAAGGCTTAAAAGAATAAATATTATATATTTTGTCTTTTAACTTTATATATTATGAAGAGAGCACACACATATTTGTCTATGAACATTCAAAAGCGATGTAAATGAATGCAATATTCATGCACAAACCATTTCAACTACATGTTCTAAAACTGAAAACATGTGCAGTAACTAGGGGTGCAAACGAAATCGACTCGAAAAAAAGCTCGAACGAGCCAAGCTTAAACGAGCTCGAGCCCAAGCCTAAACTGTCAACAAAATGCAGGTCTATGCAAATTGACAATAGCAAGCACATGAACTAGAAGATCAGTTCATCTCAATTGGCAGTTATTTTAACTTTGCATAAGACTGTAGTTTGAGACTACATGTGTGGTTATATAGACCTTTTCTTACCCCTTACATACATGGGCTTTTTACCTTGTATTACCAACGCCGATTACTAACATATAAGAGCACATCATATCTTTGGAATTTGACATTCAACAGAAAACGACACGATAAACTACCTAACGACTGAGAATCAAACAATCAATTGGATTTGTCAGATACAAAAACACAGGGCTAAAGTAATGTAGAAACACTGGTTAACACAGGGACAATCAGTGGCGTTGTTTCGTCTAATGGGTTCAACCTCTTCTTCTACTCGTATTGATGGCTTGAGATCTGCAAAACAGTAAACACCGTTAGTCTCGTTAAGAGGGGGGAAGGGGGTTTTCCCTCTTAACCAGGCTCCGGCGTGAGAATAAGTACTGTTCTGAGAGGAAATAAACAGTGTGTGTATAGAGTGAGAAAGGAGAAAAAGATCCTAAACCTGAATGATGAAGGGTCCTATTTATAGCCGGAGGGTGAAGAAGGAAGGAGCAGTTGTGCCAGCTGTGAGCGCGTGCCAGCTGTCCGACCAAGGAGAATATCCTCTTGGTCTACTCTGTCATGGCAGATGTAGTGGTACACGTGGTGTTCTTGCATTCGCCTGCGCTGGATACCTCGTACCGGTATTGTCAGTTCTGCTCCCTGAATTGTCGCAGGCCTATGTGGCATTCTGCTAGTGGTGACACGTGTTGTCCTTTATGTCGGATAGAGCATCTTTGGTGCCAACTGTGAATCATCCAGAAGTTTCTAGAAGCTTCTGGAGTGTTTCGTTGACGTGGATGCCTTGTGTGCACAAAAGTGGTGTGGTCCCTGCCATGTAGGCAGGGAATTGGGACCATACCTCTTCAAGTCCCCCCAGTCCAGTGTGCCTTCTAGTTGAGTTGATCGTCTAGGAGGGATTCTGGACTTATGAGAGTTGTGGTTTCTGTGCATCGCGTAGAGTTTGGTACATGTAAAGTGAACCAAAATGGGCGCGTTGCATGTGGATTTTGTCTTTTGTATCGGGTGGGCCAAATGGACGCAGCGCGCATGGGTTTTGGCCTTTTGATAAAGTGTCACACCCCGAATTTTCCACGTGTCACCGGTGGGCCCGGTGGGGGAGTATCGTGACGTAGTTGATATCATCATAGTCAAACAACACAAATTATAATGCACATCGGAAGCAAAAGAAATAGATTTATTTCAACCATCAAATGTAATATTAAAGTATCACAAGTAGTCGAAATAGATCCACAGGCGGATCGGAATAAAAAGAGAAAAATTGTTCAACAGATAATTGCATCCCAAAGCTTGCGAGACTCTATGATGCTAAGGAGAGACCAGCCTATTACGTATAGCACCTGCACTTAATCTTTTTGGGGAAAATACGTCAGTTTACACTGGTAAATACAATTTAACTGACTCATTTTGAAAAGGTTTTAAAAATTGATTTAAATGCTCAAGGCACAAAACATTTTATAACTTGGGAATAATTAATCAAAGTTAAACTTGTAAAAGATTTACATGTTTGTTGTGCGTTCAGTCGCCCGAGTCGTGTCGGGTTTAAGGTTAATTGACACACCACTTAGTATAAGTCCGCGGCGGGAAGCCAACGTTTATACCTTAATAATGGACATAGTACCGGGTGTACGCCTACACCCGGGTGTCAAGGTCGTGGCCAAAAATGATGCCAAGGATATCCGGGACATGGTCAATAAGCTCCCAAAGGCGTAAAAACAAACAAAACCAAGTTTTCAAACGGGTCACATTGATAATACCCAACTACTAATGAGTTGGGGTCAATTGCCCGACCAAGCGGTATTTTATATACCGTACCCCCAAGCCCGTATAAGGGAAAATAAGTTAAAAGTATTTACCTGAGCAAGTATAAACCACAAAAGCAACAATGCAAGTGTCTTTTACTGGGCTCCTATTCTGGAACGAAGGTTTATAATAACCTATTAGAATCCTAACGGGTCTTTTAACATAGCCTAAGCTTAGACCGGTTAGTTTCGAAGAATAAATATGGTTTAATCGCGAGGAATGCGAAAACCGGGAAGGAATGTGATTTGGACCCTACAAGATTGGATATTTGTATAATATGGGTAAACCAAACACATTCTGAATTTAGAGACTAAGATGATACGATTTGACCCGTTTTGGCTAATATGCGTGAACTAGTCACATAAGCCGATCCGAACGCGAAAGTGCGTAACGGTTAATCATATAAGTCATATGCAAGTTTCCTGAGATTATATGTACCAATTATGTTGTAATATCAGTAAGGTATGTCCAATTATGCCCCAAATGATTTTAAACACCAATTACGCCTCATAAGGGCATTTTGGTAATTTTACATAAGCTAAAAAGATAAAAACGGGCAATCTGAGTTTTCATCTCTAGTTTACTGTTAAAATATGAAATTCTTCTAAATATATCAGTAGGTATTAGACCTTTTATATAAAAGCTAGTTTTGACATATACTATGTCGTAAAAATGCCTAAAAAGGCGATTTGGGGCCATTTCCGGGTTTTAAAAGAAAAGCTGATATTTTTATAATTCCAGAAGGCTCAAAATATTATATTTAGCATAATAAATCAGTAGGAAAAAGTTTGGGGTCAAAAGGTTTTGTAAAACTCATTCTATGGCCGAAAAAGGGCAAAACCGGCATAAGCCGAATTATACTTAAAACCTCAAGTTATGCTCAGCCTAAAAATAAATAAAAATCTTTAAAATTCCCAAAATATTATTACATAACAGTGGGTATAAGGTTTTGGTATAAAATCTAAGTTTAAATAGGCTATGCGTTAATTACGCTAATTATTTACTAAGAAAGCTTCTAATTACGCTAATGAGTATAACTCTTATTCTAGTCTTCAAACTGATGTCAAATTTTGGGGGCAAGTTTATAATTCAGTAACTAAGGTGTCTACCCTTATACATTTTCAAAAATCATGATTTATGGACATTCGGGCATAATAGTCAACATATGGACATTTAACGGAAACATGCATGTGAACAAGATATCTAATGAACCAAGTTGTATAATCACAGGAGGATATACTAACATGTTATTAGGTCCAAAAGAAGCTCTAAGGCAATCTTAATCTTAACTAAAACGGGTCAGAACTGAAAGTCAAAGCGAAAGTCAAACTATGCGACTTTCGGTTCCGAACCGGGTCTAAACAGAAAATTGTCGAGTTGAACATGTTGGAACATGTTCTTATACTTATTACCAAGTTATATTAATGTTCGAACAGGTTGCATGCAACCTACATTGCTAATTATGCATTAATTTGAAATTAAGCATTCTGTTGACTTTTTATGATTAACTTTGACTCGACAATTGACATGCTTAGAGTGGGAATCTGGAAACACCCTTTTAAGGATTTGTTACCCACTTAATTACCTTCCTAAAGGTACCTTTAATTCGTGATTTGACAGAGCACATTATGATTAATCACGAAGTCAAACCTTAATTACGACGGTTTGACTTTTACTTAATTAACTAAGTTAGAATGGATTAAAGGAGGTTAAGGACACTTACAAGAGTCCTAAGAAGGATTATGGAGCCTAAGAAAATGGGCTGCTGATCAGGGAAGCTCCAGAGAGTCTTGAACCAATGTCCCAAGTGAGCAAGTGCCAAATGATCACACTCAAGTCCCTTATATAGTGAACTAGGAGCCTTAGGATCTTGCCAAGATAGTCTAGGGTAGTTAGGAGATGATCCCAGGTGTCCCTAAAGGCCTAAAAACTGCCTAGCAAGCCCATAGATTCGAAATGTTACATTTTAAGTCGGTTAAACAGGCAGCTGTCCAAAAGCTGCTGCCAGCGACGGTCTTACGGACCGTAAGCTTGAGGCCTTACGGTCCGTAAGGACCTCTTGCGGACCGTAAGCTAAAGGGGTTACGGTTCGTAACCGACCTTACTGAAACAGGTTCAGGTGCCCTCCTTACGGACCGTAAGCCTAAGGCTCTGCGGTCCGTAACCGATGGCCAGAGGACAAAAACTTGTGAATTTTTAAGTCTTGACCATGCATTCAACTAACTCCGAAACATGCCTTCTCTTTTCAGTTTGTGGGCCATCTTGACCAGCCATTGCATGCCTAACTTGCTCTTACATGTTCCCCATTCAATTTAACTTATGAGGGCCTTGAAAATTTGACGGAGATTACCAAGAATAAGTCTTGGATTCTCATAGAAGTTGACCAAGGAATAATTAACTATATTAATTCTTATTTACAAGAATTTCATTTAGATTAGAAGTAGTAACAACCTATAATTCCAAAGTCCTTGATAAAGGTGCAACTTTATTTATTTGAGTGCAACCGGTTATCATATGAGATGATCATTAGTTGATTTAAGGATCTTGGGATTTATAAAAATTTGGGTCGCTCAGAGGTGATTTAATAACATGTCGCCCTTGGGTCGTTCAGAGGTATTTTAAATAACATGACGCCCTTTTTATTGGAAATCCTACCACACATCTTTTTATTTAATCCGGTTTCTCTGACACGTCTGTCACTCATGACACGTGTCTTTGTTCTAATGGACAGGAATTTTCGAGGTGTTACATCCTCACCCCCTTAAAAGAAATCTCGACCTCGAGATTTACTGAAACAATTGAGGGTATTTTTCTTGCATCGTGGATTCTAACTCCCACGTATAATCAGGACCTCTGCAGCCCTCCCATTTGACCTTGACAATGGGTACATACTTCCTTCGAAGCTTCTTTACCTGTCGGTCCTCAATCGACACAGGTTTTTCTATAAACTTTAAGCTTTCGTCTATATGTACATCTGTATGCGGTATGACTAGCGATTCATCAGCTAGACATTTCTTCAGATTGCAGATGTGGAACACGTTATGAATACCACTAAGCTCCTCTGGTAAGTTCAACTTGTAAGCCACCGATCCTACACATTCGATGATCTCGAATGGTCCGATATACCTCGGGCTTAACTTACCTTTCTTGCCAAATCTCATTACCCCTTTCCATGGTGATACTTTGAGCAAAACTTTATCGCCAACCTCGAACTTGAGGGATTTTCGCTTACCATCAGCATAGCTCTTTTGCCTATCACGGGCAACTTTTAGGTGTTCAGTAATCTGGGTAATCTTATCCGTTGTCTCCAGGACTAATTCTGGTCCTGATAACTGAACGTCTCCTACCTCTGCCCAACAAATGGGTGTTCTGCACTTTCTACCATATAATGCCTCAAAAGGCGCAGCCTTAATGCTGGTGTGGTAGCTATTATTGTAGGAAAATTCGATCAGAGGTAGGTGCCTATCCCAACTTCCTCCTAGGTCAATCACGCATGCCCGAAGCATGTCCTCCAAGGTTTGAATAGTACGCTCACTTTGCCCATCCGTCTGAGGATGATAAGCTGTATTAAAATTCAATTGCGTACCCAGGGACTTTTGGAAACTCTTCCAGAAATGAGATGTGTATCTGGTATCCCTATCTGAGATAATAGATACCGGTACGCCATGCAGGGATACAATCTTATCCACGTACAGTTGGGCTAGCATGTCGAAACTGAAAGTTTCTCTAATAGGTAGGAAATGTGCTGACTTGGTCAGTCGATCAACTATCACCCAAATAGTGTCATTTCCTTTCTGCGTGTAACACCCCGTGTTTTCCAAAAAGTCAAAGTCAAAGTCAAGAGTTGACCGTTATTGGAATTAAAGATCAATAAAGATTAATTTCATTTTAGTTTCATTTTGATTTTCATATTATTTGGAGTAAGTGTTGTATAATCAAACTAATCGGCCGATAATCGAACTGTGAATCAACGACCGACTGTGAATGATAGGAAGTAACAATGCAATAAAGCTAGTCAATCAATAATCAAGCTAGACAAATCAATCATCGAACTCAATTGTGGATAATTTTAATGCTTTTATACGTGTGTGTGTGCCTTACGTGTTACTTGTGCATGTTTACTTTATGTTAAAGTGTGTGGTGAATCAATCAAAATCAATCAAGAATCAAAGGTGAATCAAACTCAATGGAAATCGAACCCGAAATGGTTGTAAGGATGCTCGTATGTTAGATATAGTAGTTGAGACTAAAAGTAATTTGATTAGGAATTCTATCATTCTCAAATCATCGTTCATCGAAGTCGAAATATCAAAAATCGTCGCGAAACACTCTAAACCAGGCAAGCCGATCGAACAGGGCAACCTGATCGAACAGGCAAGCCGATCGAACAGGGCAACCTGATCGAACAGGCAAGCCGATCGAACAGGGCAACCTGATCGAACAGGCTAGCCGATCGAACAGGCTGTTCGATCGGGCAGCTGCTCGATCAGGGATGCTGTTCGATCAGCTGACCCTTTCCTCTTTTGGAAGCCTATAAATAGGGCTGTCCTTGTCAAACTTTCCACTTTTGGAAAAGCTCTGACCGACCAGCCTCTTCTTCTCACTAAATCTCAGATTTCTCTCAAACCGGTAAGTATTTCGCTCTAATCCTTGTACGTTTTTGTTCATTAATCGATTCTACATCTTTCTATCTTTCAAAACTTGGATTTCATCCATGAAATCACCAAGATCTAGGTGTTCTTGGGTGATGTCATCATGTGTTCTTCAAGAACACTAAGTTTTGGCATCATTCCACCATGAATAACTTAGATCTAACCGATTTCCACATAAATAACCTAAAATCTTCCAAAGATCTTAACATTTCACGGTGGAAAAGGATTGGAAGATGGGTTTTCATCTATCTTTCAACTCTTTTACACTCAAAAAGGTGAAAACGAGACTTGAACCGATTTACAAATCAACCTAAACAAACACATGGTTCAAGATTCGGGTTCTACCGAGAGATATACCGATTTCGGGTTAAACGTTAAACTTGGGTTCCAAACCGTCTCTGACCGAGTTTGGGTGATTCCTGCTCGAGTCAGTAGGCTAAGTGGGGACTTCAGTTTTTGTGGTTCAACTCGTAGTCAAAATATCTCTAAAACATCAACAATTAACGGGAATAACCAAGTGTTAAGTGATAGGTTAACCGAATCGAGAAGCTGGCCGAACGGCTAGGCTGTTCGATCGAACAGCCCAACCGAACGACTATGCCAGCCGATCGACTAGGCTAACCGATCGACTAGCACTTAGTCCCACAAACTCATGAAGTGTAATATTGACAGAGTTCTATTCGATCGATCGAGCCACTCGATTGTGATCATTACTACTCGAATCATGAGATACTACACTTCAAAACACTTAGACTTTTCGAAACATTGGAATGTCACCCGATCGAGCATGCCAACCGATCGAGTGACATATTTGAAAACAATGAAGTGCTAGCCGATCGGTTGGGCTAACCGATCGAACAGCTGTTCGATCGGCCAACTTGAAAGGTAGTACAAACCATCATACACAAACACATCCTTCTCATCAAAGGAAGAAACAATCCACTTGAAGGAACCAGCCGATCGAGCCAGCCGGCCGATCGAATGGATGTTCGAACGGACTTTCAAACCCATCGAACAGTCCACTCGATCGAACTGTTGTCCGATCGAATGGCCTACTCGATCCAAGTATATTGTTTACTTTTCCGCGTTACTCATCGTTGTGTTATCGAACTATTCAGGCTAACCTATTCTCAGTGCTCCTCTCAATCCACAACCAACCACTGTGAGTATACTCGATCCCTTTTTGCTTTCAGCACTTTTGGGTGTTACATACGTAATCTATCAAATTCACAAACAACACAAACTATTTGAACGCTAACCTACTTGCATGTATTACTTGTCTAAATGATTGCTGTTTATTATGTTTACACGTGGAGTGCTATCTGCCTGCTTTAGCAACGTAGTACTATAGTTTGGACTCAGCACCCGTTCACACGGGGGTTGCTAAGGACAATTACTTGCATGGATTACAGTGGTAATCATGTATTGCGAACTGTCTCGGACAGTCAACTTGAAGTCGTTGGTATCGATGGTCCCATGTTGATAATTTACATGCATCGTTTGCCCTTGTGTACGTGCTTGGTTATGCGTAAACTTTCGAACTTTATATGCTATATCAAACTTGTGTACTCACCTTTACATTATATGTATTGACTTTTATTTTAACGTATGTGACAGGTGTTTAAGCTACTAGCGTGCTAGGGAAGCGAGGCAATAATAAGCTTCTAGGAGCCTGTGACCTTAGGACAGTGTCCACATACCTGCTCAGGGCCATAATTATCTGTAGATCTTGTACTGGCACCTGTAGTCAGTAAGATCTACAGTTAGCCGTCTAGAAGTCTTAAAACAATATTTAAATTCGGTCTGTAATAATTAAGAATCTGAGTTGTCGGAACAGTTCCCATATTGTTTAGTTGATTTCTATGATAACTTGTTATTATTTGGGACACGGTATGGGACGTGTTATATAACTGAATTGTATGATAGTTGTTGTGGAAACTTCTGAACAATCTGTTTCGCTCAGTGCCGCGCCCCGATGATTCCGCCATCGGTTGGGGTGTGACAGATTGGTATCAGAGCCATAACTATAGGGAATTAGGTTAGACACGATCTAGTCCGGATCGCTGTCTTAGAGACCTAGACTATAGTTAGGAACCAAGAGACCAAGTTTATGTGCTTATCTTATGTTGTTTCCTTCTATTCTATCATTACATCCGAACTCCGAGCCAAATTTCGTAATTTGGACGGGATTAGGAGTGAAACCCGCGAATTCCTGCCTAAATTACAAATTTTTGCCAATTACTTTGTGCAAATTTCTATCAACAAACGGGGGAGAATTATACCAAATTAGGGCTGAAACCCGTAATTTGATGAAAACTTTCCTCTAAATTTTCTTAAAACAAGGAAGAAATTGCTGAGCTAGGGGTGAAACCCTAACCTTGGCAGTTATTCCGACTTTATTTTATCTCGCCAAGGCAATTGACGGACTCCAACGACCTGAATTCACGAGTATGGCCTAGAATGCGCATGCATAATGCCCAAGAATCGAGGCAGAGACATGTCCCCTAGAGTCGAAAGTGACGACAAGTCAACTGTGAATAGTTAAATTGCCATGGTTAGTCGAAGTCTAGTAGCCGCAGACAATCCATTTTCCGATTTTGAGTGTTGCTTCGTTGATTTTATATGATTTACCTGTTTACGTGTTTTAAGATTCGTTGATTTCTCCATTTGTTATCAATCTGCGTGACTTTTGTTGCTATCCTATCTCGATTCAAATCCCTGTTGATGTGATCTAAACGAAACCAGTGTGCTATGCTACGCTATACGACTAAGTTAGACGATACAGTGTGATGCTACCCGATATGCAAAACGAACGACACTCGACTTGTGGTTATAGGTTTCTGTTTTCTGACTACCTCTGTGATAAAATTTCGTACGTGTTTAGGGAATTAAGTGCTCTACTTGCTTAATTGCTTATGTGCCCAAATTGCTTCTGTGCTTATGTGCCTCTATGATTATGTGCTTATGTGGTTATATGCGTTACGTGACGTGAGATGCGACGTGATTCTAAGCTTTAGTAAACTAAGACGTGCGAGATTCGAATTCGTTGTGTTGAGCCCTATGGCGATGTCTATTGCAGACCATGTCGTCATCATCAAGAATCCGCCAAAACCTTTCCCGTCAGGAAAAGAGAGACCGACGTCTTGCCAAGCTCATCTCAAGGTCTGTAGCAAAAGCTGTCAGCGAGGTGTACGAAAACACCAGCAAGTCGTCGGAAGAATCTCGAACCCTCACTGAACCCAGCAAAGCTTCGTTCAGTTTCAAGCAATTTAAGGCATGTGGACCGAAGGAGTTCACCGGTGAAGAGGGCCCTACAGGCTTATTTCACTGGTTTGACTCAGTGGAAGTTACCCTTCGTCAAAGCGGATGCCCGGATCATCTTCGAACTCTCAATGCTACCGGTGTCTTCCAGTCGCGGGCATTGGACTGGTGGACAGCCGAAAGAAATAAGCGCGGGAACGACGCTGCCTACGAGCTGACGTGGGAGGAACTGAAGGCTATCATGCTGGACGAGTTCTGTCCTCCCCACGAACGCCAAAAGTTGGAGGATGAGTTTTGGACCATCAAGCAGAAGGAGGGCGACAACGCTGGTCTCACCGCCCGTTTCAAGCAACTGAGCATTATCTGTCCAGACCAGGTCAAGACTCCAGAGATGACCATCAAGAAATACATCCGTGCTCTTCCGGATTGTGTTGCAGATTATGTGTTCGCCGCCAAACCCGCATCAATCGAGGAAACCTACCTACTCGCTGCCGAGATCAACGACAAGCGAGTTAAGGCTGGAGTCTGGGATAAGCCATCCAAGTCGTTGCATCAAGTTACTACCGCATCAACCGACAACCCTACTGCTCAAGCCTCCAAGTCCTCGAGAAGAAGAAAGAAGAACAAGGGTTGTGCCGCTGCAACCAATGCTGCTCCTCTTCAGTCAGTACCGCCACAACAGCAGCAACCACAGCGCACTGCGCCAGTGATCAATGCGCCGCCGGCTAAGCGTGCGTACACCGGCCCCCACCCACTCTGTGCTACATGTTCTTATCATCACCCGGTGGGTGTGGCCTGCCGTTACTGTGCCCACTGCAATGTTTACGGGCATTTCACTGCAAATTGCCGCTATGGTCCTCGTCAAACGCAAGCTCAAGCCGCTGTTAACCAAGCCCTGCTACCTGCTCCTCAAGCTCCTCAAGCTGCACAGGCCCCGGCAAACAATGTTCGGACCTGCTTTGCATGTGGTGACCCTAACCACTTCGCAAACCGGTGCCCGAACAGGGTGGTGAAACAAGAAGCCCAACAACCCCAGCAACAACAACAGCAGCCTCAACAACAAGCCGCTCACGCCAGAACTTTCAACATCAATGCACGCCAGGCTCAAGCTGATAACAACGTGGTCAATGGTACGTTCCTTGTGAATGGTATATATGCATCATGTTTGTTTGATACTGGAGCCGATAACTGCTTTGTGTCATTTGAGTTTGAGAAACTTCTTAGACGTAAGCGCTCTTATCTTTCGTCACCCTTCGAAGTGGAAGTCGCTACCGGAAGAACCATTGCTGTCAATTCTGTGCTCCGTGATTGTACTCTCGAGCTCAACAATCATATATTTCCGATTAATCTCATTCCAATGCAGCTCGGAAGTTTCGACGTCATAGTAGGCATGGACTTTCTTCGTGAAAACCATGCTGAAGTTGTGTGTGCCGATAAGATGATTCGTTTTGTGCTAGCTAGTGGTGATATTCTATGTGTTTATGGTGAAACTACTGCAAAAGATCTCAAGCTCATGTCCTGTCTTCAAGCTCGCAAATATCTCCGCAAGGAATATCGAGCCTTCTTGGCCAACATTGTTGTAGCAGAGACGGACAAGAAAAAGAAAGTTGAAGTCAAGGATGTTCCCGTTGTCCGAGAATTTCCTCAGGTGTTCCCTGATGATCTTCCTGGATTACCTCCTAGTCGTGATATCGACTTTCGAATCGACCTTATTCCAGGAGCCAACCCAGTGGCCAAAGCTCCATATCGACTCGCTCCATCTGAGATGCGAGAACTCTCAAACCAACTCCAAGAGTTACTTGAAAAAGGCTTCATTCGCCCGAGCACTTCTCCATGGGGCGCACCAGTCCTTTTCGTCAAAAAGAAGGACGGGTCGTTCCGAATGTGCATCGATTACCGGGAATTGAACAAGCTGACCATCAAGAACCGATACCCCTTACCAAGAATCGATGATCTGTTTGACCAACTACAAGGTGCTCAGTGTTTCTCCAAGATTGATCTACGTTCAGGCTACCATCAGTTGCGGATTCAAGAGGAAGACATACCCAAAACCGCTTTTCGAACCCGATACGGCCATTACGAATTTGTTGTCATGCCTTTTGGTTTGACCAACGCACCCGCGGTCTTTATGGATCTGATGAATCGCGTGTGTAAACCGTTCTTAGACCGTTTCGTCATTGTATTTATCGACGACGTCCTGATCTATTCCAGATCGAGGGCCGAACATGCGCAGCATTTGCGATTGGTTCTCGAGTTGCTTCAGGGAAACCAACTCTACGCCAAGTTCTCCAAGTGTGAGTTCTGGTTGGAGGAGGTTCAATTTCTGGGTCATATTGTGAATAGTCGGGGTATACACGTTGATCTTGCAAAGATTGAGGCAGTCAAGGGATGGGTTACGCCAAAGAATCCGTCGGAAGTTCGCTCTTTTCTCGGATTAGCCGGTTACTACCGGCGATTCATCGAAGGATTCTCAAAGATTGCTGTACCGCTTACCTCCCTTACTCATAAAGACAAGCCTTTTGTGTGGGGAACCGCGCAGGAGACTGCTTTCCAAACCCTCAAACACATGCTGTGCCATGCACCAGTTCTTACACTGCCGGACGGAAGCGATGACTTCGTTGTCTATTGTGATGCTTCAAACCTTGGACTTGGCTGTGTTCTCATGCAACGAGACAAGGTTATAGCTTACGCATCTCGACAGCTCAAAATCCACGAGAAGAACTATACAACCCATGACCTTGAGCTAGGCGCAGTTGTCTTTGCCTTAAAGATTTGGCGACACTACCTGTATGGTACAAAGTGTACGATCTTCACCGATCACAAGAGCCTACAACATATCTTTAACCAGAGAGAACTCAATATGCGTCAACGCCGATGGGTAGAACTTCTCAACGATTACGACTGTGAGATCCGTTATCACCCAGGCAAGGCGAATGTAGTTGCAGACGCCCTCAGCAGAAAGAATTACGTGATAGATGTTCGAAACATCCAGGCTCAGTATAACCTCGAAGCTCTCATCCGCGAAGCACAACACGCTTGCTTTAACGAGCGTACGTTGAAGAAAGAACGAATCTATCACGATGGAACTCAGCTCGTGAGCAAAGCCAACGGGATATTCTATTATCTGGACCGAATCTGGGTTCCGAGGAGGACAGATTTGCGAAAGATCATCATGAACGAAGCCCACAAATCCCGATATTCCATTCATCCCGGTGCGGACAAAATGTACCAGGACCTTCGCTACAAGTACTGGTGGCCTGGGATGAAAAGGGATATTGCTCTATATGTTGGTAGCTGTTTAACTTGTGCAAGAGTCAAGGCTGAACACCAAAGACCTTCAGGCTTACTCGAACAACCGCCGATACCCGTATGGAAGTGGGAAAGCATAGCTATGGATTTCATAACTAAGCTTCCGACCACGCCATCAGGTCACGACAGTATTTGGGTTATAGTCGACCGTCTAACCAAATCAGCCCACTTTCTGCCAATACGAGAAGACTATAAGGTGGCCAAGCTAGCCCAAATCTACACCGACGAGATCATTAAGAATCATGGTACGCCTCGAGACATCATTTCTGATCGCGATGCTCGGTTTACATCGAGATTGTGGGAAACTTTTCAAGCAGCTCTTGGTACGACGCTGAATTTGAGTACCGCATTCCACCCGCAAACCGACGGGCAGACTGAAAGAACGATTCGTACTATTGAAGACATGCTCCGTGCGTGTGTTATCGATTTTGGTGGTAGTTGGAGCAAACACCTACCGTTGGTCGAATTTTCGTACAACAATAGCTATCACTCCAGCATCGAAATGGCACCTTTCGAAGCCTTGTATGGTAGGAGATATCGCTCGCCTATTGTATGGCACGAGGTCGGTCATTCACAATTGACTGGGCCCGAGATTCTGCAAGAAACGACTGACAAGATCCACCAGATAAGGGAAAACTTGGTAATGGCCCGGGACAGACAAAAGATGTACGCCGATAAACGACGCAGGCCCCGCGAATTTGCAGTTGGCGACTACGTGCTCCTAAAGGTATCACCTTGGAAGGGAGTAGTCCGATTCGGCAAAAGAGGGAAACTTGCGCCTCGATTTGTTGGACCTTTTAAGATTCTGGAAAGGATCGGTAAAGTTGCCTACAAACTCGAATTACCGGAGGAACTCAGCAATGTCCACCCGACTTTCCATATTTCAAACCTTCGAAAATGCGTAGCCGACCACGACGCAATAATACCACTCGACGATCTTCAGGTCAATGAGACGCTACACTTCGTGGAAAAGCCTGTCGAAATCATGGACCGACAGACCAAGCAACTCAGACGCTCTCGCATTCCTATTGTAAAAGTACGATGGGAAGGCAAACGAGGCGCGGAGTTCACTTGGGAACTCGAAAGTGACATGAAGGCCAAGTACCCGCAGTTGTTCAGATAGATCTGAAGCATCAAATTGGTAAAATCACACGGCGATGTACGGTTCTCGGCCTAATTTCGGGACGAAATTCCCTAAAGGAGGGGAGACTGTAACACCCCGTGTTTTCCAAAAAGTCAAAGTCAAAGTCAAGAGTTGACCGTTATTGGAATTAAAGATCAATAAAGATTAATTTCATTTTAGTTTCATTTTGATTTTCATATTATTTGGAGTAAGTGTTGTATAATCAAACTAATCGGCCGATAATCGAACTGTGAATCAACGACCGACTGTGAATGATAGGAAGTAACAATGCAATAAAGCTAGTCAATCAATAATCAAGCTAGACAAATCAATCATCGAACTCAATTGTGGATAATTTTAATGCTTTTATACGTGTGTGTGTGCCTTACGTGTTACTTGTGCATGTTTACTTTATGTTAAAGTGTGTGGTGAATCAATCAAAATCAATCAAGAATCAAAGGTGAATCAAACTCAATGGAAATCGAACCCGAAATGGTTGTAAGGATGCTCGTATGTTAGATATAGTAGTTGAGACTAAAAGTAATTTGATTAGGAATTCTATCATTCTCAAATCATCGTTCATCGAAGTCGAAATATCAAAAATCGTCGCGAAACACTCTAAACCAGGCAAGCCGATCGAACAGGGCAACCTGATCGAACAGGCAAGCCGATCGAATAGGGCAACCTGATCGAACAGGCAAGCCGATCGAACAGGGCAACCTGATCGAACAGGCTAGCCGATCGAACAGGCTGTTCGATCGGGCAGCTGCTCGATCAGGGATGCTGTTCGATCAGCTGACCCTTTCCTCTTTTGGAAGCCTATAAATAGGGCTGTCCTTGTCAAACTTTCCACTTTTGGAAAAGCTCTGACCGACCAGCCTCTTCTTCTCACTAAATCTCAGATTTCTCTCAAACCGGTAAGTATTTCGCTCTAATCCTTGTACGTTTTTGTTCATTAATCGATTCTACATCTTTCTATCTTTCAAAACTTGGATTTCATCCATGAAATCACCAAGATCTAGGTGTTCTTGGGTGATGTCATCATGTGTTCTTCAAGAACACTAAGTTTTGGCATCATTCCACCATGAATAACTTAGATCTAACCGATTTCCACATAAATAACCTAAAATCTTCCAAAGATCTTAACATTTCACGGTGGAAAAGGATTGGAAGATGGGTTTTCATCTATCTTTCAACTCTTTTACACTCAAAAAGGTGAAAACGAGACTTGAACCGATTTACAAATCAACCTAAACAAACACATGGTTCAAGATTCGGGTTCTACCGAGAGATATACCGATTTCGGGTTAAACGTTAAACTTGGGTTCCAAACCGTCTCTGACCGAGTTTGGGTGATTCCTGCTCGAGTCAGTAGGCTAAGTGGGGACTTCAGTTTTTGTGGTTCAACTCGTAGTCAAAATATCTCTAAAACATCAACAATTAACGGGAATAACCAAGTGTTAAGTGATAGGTTAACCGAATCGAGAAGCTGGCCGAACGGCTAGGCTGTTCGATCGAACAGCCCAACCGAACGACTATGCCAGCCGATCGACTAGGCTAACCGATCGACTAGCACTTAGTCCCACAAACTCATGAAGTGTAATATTGACAGAGTTCTATTCGATCGATCGAGCCACTCGATTGTGATCATTACTACTCGAATCATGAGATACTACACTTCAAAACACTTAGACTTTTCGAAACATTGGAATGTCACCCGATCGAGCATGCCAACCGATCGAGTGACATATTTGAAAACAATGAAGTGCTAGCCGATCGGTTGGGCTAACCGATCGAACAGCTGTTCGATCGGCCAACTTGAAAGGTAGTACAAACCATCATACACAAACACATCCTTCTCATCAAAGGAAGAAACAATCCACTTGAAGGAACCAGCCGATCGAGCCAGCCGGCCGATCGAATGGATGTTCGAACGGACTTTCAAACCCATCGAACAGTCCACTCGATCGAACTGTTGTCCGATCGAATGGCCTACTCGATCCAAGTATATTGTTTACTTTTCCGCGTTACTCATCGTTGTGTTATCGAACTATTCAGGCTAACCTATTCTCAGTGCTCCTCTCAATCCACAACCAACCACTGTGAGTATACTCGATCCCTTTTTGCTTTCAGCACTTTTGGGTGTTACATACGTAATCTATCAAATTCACAAACAACACAAACTATTTGAACGCTAACCTACTTGCATGTATTACTTGTCTAAATGATTGCTGTTTATTATGTTTACACGTGGAGTGCTATCTGCCTGCTTTAGCAACGTAGTACTATAGTTTGGACTCAGCACCCGTTCACACGGGGGTTGCTAAGGACAATTACTTGCATGGATTACAGTGGTAATCATGTATTGCGAACTGTCTCGGACAGTCAACTTGAAGTCGTTGGTATCGATGGTCCCATGTTGATAATTTACATGCATCGTTTGCCCTTGTGTACGTGCTTGGTTATGCGTAAACTTTCGAACTTTATATGCTATATCAAACTTGTGTACTCACCTTTACATTATATGTATTGACTTTTATTTTAACGTATGTGACAGGTGTTTAAGCTACTAGCGTGCTAGGGAAGCGAGGCAATAATAAGCTTCTAGGAGCCTGTGACCTTAGGACAGTGTCCACATACCTGCTCAGGGCCATAATTATCTGTAGATCTTGTACTGGCACCTGTAGTCAGTAAGATCTACAGTTAGCCGTCTAGAAGTCTTAAAACAATATTTAAATTCGGTCTGTAATAATTAAGAATCTGAGTTGTCGGAACAGTTCCCATATTGTTTAGTTGATTTCTATGATAACTTGTTATTATTTGGGACACGGTATGGGACGTGTTATATAACTGAATTGTATGATAGTTGTTGTGGAAACTTCTGAACAATCTGTTTCGCTCAGTGCCGCGCCCCGATGATTCCGCCATCGGTTGGGGTGTGACATTGCGTCTTGGGCAACTTGGTGATGAAATCCATTGTTACCATTTCCCATTTCCAAGTGGGAATCTCAGGCTGTTGTAGTAAACCTGACGGTTTCTGATGCTCGGCCTTAACTTGAGCGCACGTCAGACATTTAGCCACATGGGTGGCTATAGACTTTTTCAAGCCTATCCACCAGTAATTTACCTTTACATCCTGGTACATCTTATCTGCTCCAGGATGGACGGAATATCTGGAACTGTGGGCTTCCTTAAGGATGACGTCTCGAAGTCCTCCATAAACAGGAACCCATATTCTTCCATTTAGTCTCAGGATTCCGTCTTTACCATAGGATAACTGCTCTTCAGTTACTCCTAGCTTTTCATTGGGGTAGTTAGCTTCTAATACTGCCTCTTTTTGTGCGGCTAACAACCTTTCATTTAGACTGTTCCTGACCTCAATGCTTTTGGCATTGATCCTGATTGGTTTTACCCTCTCTTTTCTGCTCAAGGCATCTGCGACTACATTAGCCTTGCCTGGATGGTATCTGATTTCACAATCATAATCGTTCAGAGTTTCCATCCAACGTCGCTGTCTCATGTTCAATTCTTTCTGGTTGAACAGGTGTTGGAGGCTTTTGTGATCGGAATAGATCACACATTTGGTACCATATAAATAGTGTCTCCACAACTTTAGTGCAAATACAACGGCACCCAACTCCAGATCATGGGTGGTGTAATTCTTTTCGTGCACTTTTAATTGTCGTGAAGCGTAGGCAACGACCTTGCCTTTCTGCATTAACACACAACCCATCCCGGTGTGTGATGCATCACAGTAGACTACAAATTCATCAATCCCATCAGGTAAGGTCAACACGGGAGCGTTACTCAATTTCTGCTTCAAAGTGTCGAATGACTCTTGCTGCTTAGGTCCCCAATTGAACTTGCTATTCTTGCGAGTCAGCAAAGTTAGGGGTGCTGCAATTCTTGAGAAATTCTCGATGAATCTCCTGTAGTAGCCTGCTAAACCTAGGAAACTGCGGATTTCCGTAGGTGTCTTTGGCTCTTGCCAATTCATGATAGCTTCAACTTTAGCGGGATCCACTTGAATACCACGCTCACTGACCACATGTCCAAGAAATTGGACTTCTCTCAACCAAAACTCACATTTGGAAAACTTCGCATATAGCTTTTCTTGATGAAGCAGCTTCAGAATACAACGGAGGTGCTTCTCGTGGTCAGCTTGATTCTTGGAATAAATGAGAATGTCGTCGATGAAGACGATGACAAATTTGTCCAAATATGGCTTACAGACGCGATTCATGAGATCCATGAATGCGGCAGGCGCGTTAGTGAGCCCGAAAGGCATCACTAGGAACTCGTAGTGACCATAACGAGTCCTAAACGCAGTCTTGTGCACATCTTCATCCTTAACCTTCAACTGATGATATCCCGACCTCAGGTCGATCTTGGAGAAGTAGCTTGCCCCTTGAAGTTGATCAAACAAATCGTCGATCCTGGGCAAAGGATACCTATTGTTGATAGTAACCTTGTTAGGTTCTCGGTAATCGATACATAATCGCATCGAACCGTCTTTCTTTTTGACAAATAAGATCGGCGCTCCCCAAGGAGACGAACTAGGTCTAATGAAACCCTTGGCTAGCAAATCGTCCAGCTGCGTTCTAAATTCCTTCATCTCCGTAGGTGCTAGTCTATAAGGTGCTCTAGCGATAGGTGCAGCTCCAGGAATGATATCGATCCTGAATTCCACTTGCCTGTCTGGCGGCAAACCAGGCAGTTCTTCTGGAAAAACTTCAGGGTACTCCGAGATAACGGGAATGTCCTCAATCTTGGGCTTCTGTTCATCAATGGTCACTTGTGCCATATAGATAACACAACCATTCTTCAAACATTTGGATGCTTTGAGCATAGACACTTGCTCAGGCAATCCATGATGTGTATCTCCCTGAATGGTGAGAGGCTCACCGGTTGGAGTCTTGATTACTACTTGCTTCCTATTGCATACAATCTGGGCTTGGTTATGCGATAACCAATCCATGCCCAATACTACATCGAAACCGGCTAACTTAAAGGGTAGCAGGGAAAGAGTAAAAGAGTGGTTCCTAATGGATATAGCACATCCATCTAATACAGTTGAGACGGTCTCTAAAGTTCCATCTGCCAACTCTACATCATAATTTGCACTTAAGGCTTTAACAGGCAATCCTAATAGCTCACAGAATTTACTATCCACAAAAGATTTATCTGCTCCAGAATCAAACAATACTCTTGCGTAAACATCATTAATGAGAAACGTACCAGTTATGACGTTATCGTTTTGGATGGCCTCCTGCACATTCATCTGGAAGACCCTGGCATTGGTCTTCTTCCCATCTTCAGTCTTCTTGACATTCTTTGGGCAGTTGGTCTTGATGTGCCCCTTTTCATTGCAACTGTAACAGGGTGCATCTTTCAACTTCTTGCACTCAAGAGTTCTGTGCTCAGAAGACTAACATATCCCACACATCTTGGGTTGGGATTTCTGTTCGAACCTGCACCTCCCAAAATGGTGCTTCCTACAAATCTTGCACTTGGGCCTATCGTCCGACTGTTGCTCGCTTCTCCTGGCCTCAGATCCCTTCTTACTGTCACGGTTTCCCCTATGTTTCTTGCTTGATCGACGTGAATTATCATCTTCACGTTTCCTCTTGTCAGAATCCGCATTCTTCAAGGTTCTTAGTCTCACTGCATCTTGAGTGAGGGACAGAGATAAATCGGTTACAGATCTGAATGTGATAGGTCTAGAGGCCTTCACACTAGCCTTGATTTCTGGGGCTAAAGCCCCAATAAAACGCGCGATTCTCTTGGGTTCAGGGGTTACCAGGTAAGGAACCATTCTGGACAAGGTGTTGAAACTGGTGAGGTATGCCTGGCAGTCTAGGTTTTTCATAACCAGAGATAGGAATTCAGATTCTATTCGTTCAACCTCATGCTGAGGGCAGTAGTTATCCTTGACAAGAGCAACAAATTGCTTCCAAGACATATTGTACAAGGCAACCTTTCCAGAAGCCTGGATCAACGCTCCCCACCAAGCTAGAGCCTCCCCCTTGAAAGACTGGGATGCAAACTTAACCATATCCCTCTCAGCACAACCACTGATGTCTACTACTGTCTCTATCTCGTCAAGCCATGCCATACCGTCTACAGCCCCTTTTTCTCCAGTAAACTCTCGAGGTTTACAAGATACAAAATATTTATACGTGCAACCCTTAGCACGTGGGGCTTCATCAAACACGATATTCTTGGGGTGAACACTGTTTTCATTCAAGGAGTGTCGGTCATCATCTTTCTTAGATTTGGGTGGAGTATGTGGTGGTTTGTTGTGAGCTTCAGAATGATTCTTTGGTTTAGCCTGCGGTGTAGGTAAGGTTCTACTACGGGTCTCACTGTACTCACTGTACTGTCGTTCTAAGGCTTTTGCAACCGCATCATTCACAATTGCTTTTAACTCAGCACCAGTTACTAAGAATTTTGCATCATCATGATTTCCTACCGGATGGCTATTGACTTCCTCTGATCCGGCCATGTAGCTTCAATTGCTACATATAAATGATGGTAAAGGTTTTAACTCAAAGGCTCTTATAGTATTTTATGTTTTATTAACCAAGGTTTTAAATTGCCATTTTAGGTTAATTCGTTAAAACATTAGGATTTTACTATCATCCTATGATACTTTATTATTGGCACATAAGGCCTAGTCACAAGGACAGTTAAAATAAATAATTAAGATTTGATAGTATCAAGGTGTGTTAGGTTGAATCATAGTTCATTTCCATTTAATAACAGGGAGTCATAAGCTACCACTGTCCTTAGTCACGAAGGACATTTAATTATTGCCCACAGGCACTTCACTTCAAAGAAGTGGTTAAATAGTTAAGGGAATTTAAAAATTAACCCTTTATGAGAGATGGCCTGTGTGACTTTACTGATTCACAGTTTGCCAAAATCATTAACATACTAACAGATGTTAATAATTGGAATCTATTGTGTGGGTTGTACCATCTTGGCCAGGTTTGCAATAACACAAAGGCTAGGTTTTACCTCCAAGATTCTCTAATAATCAACGCAGAACAGTCCTAAATTGAGATGTTAATTTATGGATCTTAACCTAATTATGGAACTACCATCTTGGCCTTGTTTTGTAACCAAAAGGCTAGGTCTTGGTTCTCTTTAGATTTTACCAAATTTAATATAATGGCAGATCTTTTTAAATTTTCATTAATTTTTCATATTTCATGCAGATAATTAATCAAAATGAAAACTTAATTAAACCATCCCATAAATTGTCTTAAACAAGTACAACATTTGCCCAAACGGGACTTCTACAAAAACAAATACCCACGCAGGGGCGAATTCAAGAACAAACCCACGCAGGGGTTAACTAACCAAACATGCTCACGCAGGAGCAGAGTACAAAATAACAAGCTCACGCAGGAGCTGAATACTGAAGCAAAAAGTCCACGCAGGGACTGAATTACAACTAAATAAAAATAACAAGGATCTTCAATAGTCCCTCCTTTTGGACTTTCCCTTGATCAGATCTGATATTCTTTGAAGAATCCTCTGTTGTGTCTACGCTCAGTCTGAATTTCCCGTTCACAACAGTCTAGTCTCTCAAGGACTTCTTGCTGGCGTTCTGGAGGAATTATCTGTGGTTGTGGCGGCTGGTACACCGGTGGAGGAGGTGGCGGATGCTGGTACCCAAAAGTCGGGCAGCCAGTAGTCCATAAGCCACCATAAGGCCCCTCTGGGTGACTAGCGTTGTAATCCCATGCTTCCTGATATGGATCCACACTAGCGTAGTTGTAGTTGTAGTGGGTATGCGCCGGCTGCTCGAAGGGGTTATACGCCGCTGAACCGGCGTAAGCAGGGATTGGGTTATCGTAACCCAACGGTGGTGCCACAGGTACTGAGTTGATTTCTGGAACAGGGCTTGATGGACCCCCCAATTGTGGTTCTTCTTCTTCCTCCTGAAGTGGCGGATAATGGCCGCCACTTGATGGTTGGGGTGTGCTGATACGGACACCCCCTCGCACGGACATCCGTGCGTTCGACCTCCTCCGCCTCGGCGGCTCCGGAGGCGGCTGCTGCTCTACTGGCGGTGGCGGTGGTGGCGTGACTGCCCTGAATCGTGAACCCTCGGATGGATCCTGTTGAGGTTGCTGCTGCTGGTGGGACGACGAGTGCTCGGACGGGGTGAAATACCAGTCAATGTTTCGGAACCTCTCCTCGTAGCTGTTTGGACCGCGATAAGGCGATCCGTGGAAAGATGATCCGTCAGATATCTCTATCGGGTGGTTGGGCGTCCCCGTAGCAGGCTCCATAGGGTCAGTATCCTCGTCCATATCGTTGGGAGGTATAAAGGCTGGTGGTTGGTCGTTGGGCTCATTCTCCGATTGGGGCCCAAAGGAGTGTTGGTAAGAAGGTGAAGAGCTGAGGGAAACTGACCGTCTCCCGGGTTCAACATAGAGCCTCCATGGCTCTTGCGGGCTGGTGCTCATAGTAATGGATGGGGTTCGCCGGTGCGAAGGCCCGGCTTCGTGATCATGACCTGTCACGGGTCCCTTGCCTCTACCGCGAAGGAATCTTGGTGGCATGATGACCTGCATACAATATTTAGATAACAACAACAATATAATTATAAAAGACTCAAAATAAAACAAAACAGAGTATGTCCTATGTTCGATGTCTAGACTCGGAACTCGAAGAATGTGCAATTTGTGCACTGAGATTAAACACAAAAAAGGCTAGTGTTTAATTCACTCAGTGTTGGCTCTGATACCAACCTGTCACACCCCGAATTTTCCACGTGTCACCGGTGGGCCCGGTGGGGGAGTATCGTGACGTAGTTGATATCATCATAGTCAAACAACACAAATTATAATGCACAGCGGAAGCAAAAGAAATAGATTTATTTCAACCATCAAATGTAATATTTAAGTATCACAAGTAGTCGAAATAGATCCACAGGCGGATCGGAATAAAAAGAGAAAAATTGTTCAACAGATAATTGCATCCCAAAGCTTGCGAGACTCTATGATGCTAAGGAGAGACCAGCCTATTACGTATAGCACCTGCACTTAATCTTTTTGGGGAAAATACGTCAGTTTACACTGGTAAATACAATTTAACTGACTCATTTTGAAAAGGTATTAAAAATTGATTTAAATGCTCAAGGCACAAAACATTTTATAACTTGGGAATAATTAATCAAAGTTAAACTTGTAAAAGATTTACATGTTTGTTGTGCGTTCAGTCGCCCGAGTCGTGTCGGGTTTAAGGTTAATTGACACACCACTTAGTATAAGTCCGCGGCGGGAAGCCAACGTTTATACCTTAATAATGGACATAGTACCGGGTGTACGCCTACACCCGGGTGTCAAGGTCGTGGCCAAAAATGATGCCAAAGATATCCGGGACATGGTCAATAAGCTCCCAAAGGCGTAAAAACAAACAAAACCAAGTTTTCAAACGGGTCACATTGATAATACCCAACTACTAATGAGTTGGGGTCAATTGCCCGACCAAGCGGTATTTTATATACCGTACCCCCAAGCCCGTATAAGGGAAAATAAGTTAAAAGTATTTACCTGAGCAAGTATAAACCACAAAAGCAACAATGCAAGTGTCTTTTATTGGGCTCCTATTCTGGAACGAAGGTTTATAATAACCTATTAGAATCCTAATGGGTCTTTTAACATAGCCTAAGCTTAGACCGGTTAGTTTCGAAGAATAAATATGGTTTAATCGCGAGGAATGCGAAAAGCGGGAAGGAACGTGATTTGGACCCTACAAGCTTGGATATTTGTATAATATGGGTAAACCAAACACATTCTGAATTTAGAGACTAAGATGATACGATTTGACCCGTTTTGGCTAATATGCGTGAACTAGTCACATAAGCCGATCCGAACGCGAAAGTGCGTAACGGTTAATCATATAAGTCATATGCAAGTTTCCTGAGATTATATGTACCAATTATGTTGTAATATCAGTAAGGTATGTCCAATTATGCCCCAAATGATTTTAAACACCAATTACGCCTCATAAGGGCATTTTGGTAATTTTACATAAGCTAAAAAGATAAAAACGGGTAATCTGAGTTTTCATCTATAGTATACTATTAAAATATGAAATTCTTCTAAATATATCAGTAGGTATTAGACCTTTTATATAAAAGCTAGTTTTGACATATACTATGTCGTAAAAATGCCTAAAAAGGCGATTTGGGGCCATTTCCGGGTTTTAAAAGAAAAGCTGATATTTTTATAATTCCAGAAGGCTCAAAATATTATATTTAGCATAATAAATCAGTAGGAAAAAGTTTGGGGTCAAAAGGTTTTGTAAAACTCATTCTATGGCCGAAAAAGGGCAAAACCGGCATAAGCCGAATTATACTTAAAACCTCAAGTTATGCTCAGCCTAAAAATAAATAAAAATCTTTAAAATTCCCAAAATATTATTACATAACAGTGGGTATAAGGTTTTGGTATAAAATCTAAGTTTAAATAGGCTATGCGTTAATTACGCTAATTATTTACTAAGAAAGCTTCTAATTACGCTATTGAGTATAACTCTTATTCTAGTCTTCAAACTGATGTCAAATTTTGGGGACAAGTTTATAATTCAGTAACTAAGGTGTCTACCCTTATACATTTTCAAAAATCATGATTTATGGACATTCGGGCATAATAGTCAACATATGGACATTTAACGGAAACATGCATGTGAACAAGATATCTAATGAACCAAGTTGTATAATCACAGGAGGATATACTAACATGTTATTAGGTCCAAAAGAAGCTCTAAGGCAATCTTAATCTTAACTAAAACGGGTCAGAATTGAAAGTCAAAGCGAAAGTCAAACTATGCGACTTTCGGTTCCGAACCGGGTCTAAACAGAAAATTGTCGAGTTGAACATGTTGGAACATGTTCTTATACTTATTACCAAGTTATATTAATGTTCGAACAGGTTGCATGCAACCTACATTGCTAATTATGCATTAATTTGAAATTAAGCATTCTGTTGACTTTTTATGATTAACTTTGACTCGACAATTGACATGCTTAGAGTGGGAATCTGGAAACACCCTTTTAAGGATTTGTTACCCACTTAATTACCTTCCTAAAGGTACCTTTAATTCGTGATTTGACAGAGCACATTATGATTAATCACGAAGTCAAACCTTAATTACGACGGTTTGACTTTTACTTAATTAACTAAGTTAGAATGGATTAAAGGAGGTTAAGGACACTTACAAGAGTCCTAAGAAGGATTATGGAGCCTAAGAAAATGGGTTGCTGATCAGGGAAGCTCCAGAGAGTCTTGAACCAATGTCCCAAGTGAGCAAGTGCCAAATGATCACACTCAAGTCCCTTATATAGTGAACTAGGAGCCTTAGGATCTTGCCAAGATAGTCTAGGGTAGTTAGGAGATGATCCCAGGTGTCCCTAAAGGCCTAAAAACTGCCTAGCAAGCCCATAGATTCGAAATGTTACATTTTAAGTCGGTTAAACAGGCACCTGTCCAAAAGCTACTGCCAGCGACGGTCTTACGGACCGTAAGCTTGAGGCCTTACGGTCCGTAAGGACCTCTTGCGGACCGTAAGCTAAAGGGGTTACGGTTCGTAACCGACCTTACTGAAACAGGTTCAGGTGCCCTCCTTACGGACCGTAAGCCTAAGGCTTTGCGGTCCGTAACCGATGGCCAGAGGACAAAAACTTGTGAATTTTTAAGTCTTGACCATGCATTCAACTAACTCCGAAACATGCCTTCTCTTTTCAGTTTGTGGGCCATCTTGACCAGCCATTGCATGCCTAACTTGCTCTTACATGTTCCCCATTCAATTTAACTTATGAGGGCCTTGAAAATTTGACGGAGATTACCAAGAATGAGTCTTGGATTCTCATAGAAGTTGACCAAGGAATAATTAACTATATTAATTCTTATTTACAAGAATTTCATTTAGATTAGAAGTAGTAACAACCTATAATTCCAAAGTCCTTGATAAAGGTGCAACTTTATTTATTTGACTGCAACCGGTTATCATATGCGATGATCATTAGTTGATTTAAGGATCTTGGGATTTATAAAAATTTGGGTCGCTCAGAGGTGATTTAATAACGTGTCGCCCTTGGGTCGTTCAGAGGTATTTTAAATAACATGACGCCCTTTTTATTGGAAATCCTACCACACATCTTTTTATTTAATCCGGTTTCTCTGACACGTCTGTCACTCATGACACGTGTCTTTGTTCTAATGGGCAGGAATTTTCGAGGTGTTACATAAAGGTGAGCCAAATGGACGCATGGCGCTAGGGTTTTGGCCCTTTGAAAAAAGTGAGCCAAATGGACGCATGGCGCATGGGTTTTGGCTCTTTGAAAAAAGTGAGCCAAATGGACGCATGGCGCATGGGTTCTGGCCCTTTGAAAAAAGTGAGTCAAATGGACGCATGGCGCATGGGTTTTGGCCCTTTGGAAAAAGTGAGCCAAATGGACGCATGGCGCATGGGTTTTGGCTCTTTGAAAAAAGTGAGCCAAATGGACGCATGGTGCATGGGTTTTGGCTTTTGATGTTTCCTTCTGGTGGAAGTTTGGTGGTTATGGGGAAGTGTTTGGTGTGACCGTCTGACATCCCTGTCTTATCGGAGGTGAACAGTTGCTTTTTCAGTGACTTTCTGTCACGTCAGCCGACCTTGTCGCTCATGCTTCCCGAAAAAAGAGACGACGTCTTCTCTCTCTTCTGACGTGTCAGCCATCTATTGGGTGCTTATTCTGTGCCCTGCCGTTCCACTACCCATCGCATTAAATGCGATGGGTATAAATAGGAGGCGGTTACCCTTTCTCCTTTACATTTTCAAATCTTAAGTGTGATTTTCTTTTTATCTTCTCCCCTTGTTCTCCGTTTCTCTATATTTTCTTGAGTTCAGATCTTCTACTTCTTTGTACTTATCATGTCTGAGAAGAATCCCACCCAGAAGAAGAGAAAACATAGAGGTAAAGCCCCTCCTGGTCCGGACCAGGCTGTTATTGGCTGGAAGGAGGAGGAGTTTCAGAATCTGGTGAGGGGGATGAACTTCCGTCCTGAGTGGGGGGCTCAGTACCCTCCTCCCGGGTCTACTGCTTTGGATGCTCCTCCAGGCTATATCACCTTATATGTAGCGTTTTTCCAGGAGGGTAGTTTCCGGTTACCGATAACGAAGTTTACTGCTGCTGTGCTAAGGGGTTACGGACTTCATATTTCTCAGATAAATGCGATTGGGCTTCCACGCATTACCCATTTTGAATATGTTTGTAGGGCTTATCGTATTGAGCCTACTTTCGAAATGTTTAACGTTTTCTACAGCGTTACATACACCAGTGGTTTTTATTCTTTTCAAGCGAGAACAGGTGTTGCTCCGGTATGCTCTGTGCCGTTAAAGAGCCTTCATGACTGGAAACAGAAGTTCTTTTACATCCGCCGTGGTGTAATTCCAATAAAGATGCCGTACAGGCATGTGAGTCAAGGGATTCCGAAGGTGGATGTTATGCAAGACTATGCTGCTCAGGACTGGTATAGGAAGATAACCTCTAAGGCGACTGCCATTTCTCAGCTGGATGAGATGGCTTTAGTTGGGGCCGGGATGAGTTTATTGTGGGTGCCCAAACATCCACTGGGTCAACCTGTGTACAGCCATCAGGGTAAATGTATGTTTCTTCCTTGAGTTTACTTTTGATTTATTTTCCTTTAGGTTTAGTATATTTTGATGTGTTCCCTTATCTTGTTGTTCCTTTGCAGTTGGTTACAGCTTGATAAACGTCTTGGATCCGAAGACAGCGGGTACCATGGTTGAGGCTATTCAAGCGGATGGGAACCCGACGTGGTTAGACCAGATCCAGGGTCGTTTTTTGCATCCAACAGATGAGAGCCTGAATAGATATGTCGCCGAAGTACTAGGTGAAGATGTTTTGAATGACCCTGTCGAGCCGGGTCACGAAGAAGTCATTGTTCTTTCAAGTGAAAGTTCTGATCAAAACTTTGAAGATCTAACCTCTCGTTGCGCGCGTGCAGGTACCGCGCAGGGTGATGCCGTTGAACCCGTGCACGAGGTTGTTGGTGATGACGATGATGTAGAGGTGCCCGTTGATCCTTCTACTCAGTTGGAATCGAGGAAAAAAGCGAGAACTGATAGGTCTGGAAGGAGAGAGGGAAAGCCTGAGGGTAAAGCTGCTGGTTCTTCTCGTAAGCGACCCTCTACTCATCCTTGTCTAGGTTATGTAGTGGTTTCTGATACGTTGTCTGGCTTAGGGGTTGGTGAAAGGAGTCAACAGTCGGATCCTGATGACAGTGCTACTCTGACTGAGCACATGAAGAAAAAAGCCCTTGAGGATCACAAACGCAAGCTTGATGAGCAGTCCGCTGCTCTTCTTGCTGCTAAAAAGGCAAAACTTCACAAGGAAGCTCCCCCGCACCTTCTGAGTCTGAGATTGACCTTGGTGTTTTTAGTGGGGGTCGTGGGAATTTGTTGGAGGAGCTTTATGCTGCATCTGCCCCTCCTAGTGGTAATTTAGCTACTATTTGTATACTGTTGTTTTTTTTTTGTTGTTTTTCTGGGTTGTTCTTGATTTATGTTCCATGACAGCAGTCAAGATTAGTAAGAAGCCTCGTGCGGTAGATATTTCTCAAATTACTCCACCTACTTCTCCTCCGTCGAGGACAGTTGGTTTGACCCCTCCTCGTGATTATGTTGATGCGGACACGAGGGGTGGTGAGGGGTTTACTGAAGGTGTGGCTGAAGCAGGTGTTGCTCCTGGAGGTGATGGTGGAGCTGATAGGGGCAAAGGTATTGAAGTAGAGGGGGAGTCTAGCGAGACTACTCCACAACAAACTATTTATACCAAGCGTCCTCCCGGTGGAGGTGGAGCTACTTCCGGCGTTGTGCGCAGCCCGCACGTTGAGCGTTACCCTGCTGATTCCTGGGGTAACCCGGCTTGTGACGATTTGCCCCACGCCCCGCGCTGGAACCTTACTCAGGGTTCTCGGATGAATGATGTTAACAATTGCCATGAGTTCTTTGCTATGTCCCTTCCTCCTGCTGAGAGGATGTTTCAGAAGAATCGCAATCGCTTTTCCCTTTTGGACGATCATGTTCGTGCTGGGGTTAATTTCTTTGCCACATCACAGGAAATTCTTCGCGAGTGGCGATCGATGGGGGAAGAGACCCTTGAGTTTGAGGCGTCGAAGAAGTCGCTTGCTGAAGAAAGGGAAAAATTTAATGCTGAGAAGAAAGGTTTGCAGTGGAGGGTTGCTGAAGCTGAACGGAAGCTTGAGGAGCAAAAACAGCTGAATGATCAGAGACAAAAGGATTGGGAAACCGCGTGCGCGCGTACGAACGTTGAGATGCAGTCGCAGCGTGATGCTATCGTGCGATATCTGGTGAAAAAACAACACTTGCTGAAGAAGCGCAGCAGGCGCGTATTGCATCCGAAGAGAAGGAAAAGGAGTATGTCGCTCGGATTGATAAGTTAGAGGTTCTTGCTCAGCAAAAGGCAACTGAGTGTGAGGATGCACAGCGCCTTCTTGCTGAAAAGGCTGCTGAAGTGCAGGCAGCAGAACTCCTTGCGGAGGAAACGTCTGCTGATACCAGATGGTTGCTTTCCCATGGAGTGCCCTTGGTAATTTCTTTTGCTTTTCCTTATTCTTTGGTTTTTGCGGATTTATCTGATTGCTCTGTTTTATGCAGCTTGCTGACCGTATTCTGAACTCGACTGAGCTTGCCACGTATATGCTTGAATTGGGTCGAGCGGGGTATAATAGCGGTCGTAAGTTTGGTTTCGCTGAAGGCAAGTCTGCGGTTATTAACAAGGAGAAAGACTACCACTTCGAATTGTATAAAGAGGATTGTGACGGTGCTTATGCTGCTAAGCGCAAGGAGTTTTGAACCCTTGAGTTTGCCGTCGTCCGGGCGGCGCAAAAGTTGTCTCGGAAACCGGATGGAGTCGCTTTGTTGAAGAAGGCTTTGGGAGAAGGTAGTGATGCGGCAGGGGGTGCTGGCCCCAGTCAGACTTGAACGGTGGATTCCGGCCTGTGTGCCGTGTATGGCCATGAAAGGGCCTGTAATGTTGGTTGTTTTAAGACAATTTAAATTTTGTTTAGCTGTGGGTGTGTGTACCTGGGATTCTTGTGAATATTTTATCGCTTTTTTCTATGATTATGCGAATTTTGTTATCGTCATAATATGTGCATGTTTAATTACTTTGATCAGGTGTCACGAATGAATGATGGCGCTGACAGGTGATGTTGTGTTACTACAACGCTTTTTATTCTGTCGTTTAAGTATGTGCGCTTGCATGTGACATACGAAGTGATCGAGTTGCAGGTTATTGTGTGAGCTCAGCTGTGATCAGCCTTGGGAGCATTACAATGTTTAGTTACCTTGCTATCGATATTTTCGTGTTTATGTGGGCACGAAGTTATGTTTTGGCGTTTTGTAGGCTTTGGTTGTGTTTCTGACCCGGCTGTTCACTTGGTTGTGACGAGCCTTGGAGGTCTACAACGTTTCCTATGGTCGAGCCATTGATGTTTTCGTGTACGCCCGAAGTAATAAATGCAGTTGTGACAAGAAATTTGCATGAAATAAAAGTAGCCAAACACTTCTTGTATTAAAGTAAATGTGTTGGCTGTACGCCCTTTACGATTACATGGTTGTGTTACATGTAGCACTTTCAGAGTTGCTGGGCATTCCAGGTTCGTGGAACCTCTTTGTCGTTGATGGTGCGTAGTTTGTAGGCTCCTTTGCCGAGTACTGCATCGACTATGTATGGGCCTTCCCATTTGGGAGCCAGTTTTCCGGGCTTTTCTGCGTTGGACGCTCCGTTGTCTCTTAGGACATAATCTCCCGGATTGAAGGTGCAGATTCGGACTCTGGAGTTGTAATACTTTTCCAGCTTCGACTTGTACTTGGCTTCGTTGATTGCTGCCATCTCCCTCCGTTCTTCTAGGAGGTCCAGGTCGATCCTCCTTTCTTCGTCGTTGTTGATTAGGTTCATGGAGAGCATTCTCGGAGATGGTAGCCCGATTTCTGCTGGGATCACTGCTTCAGACCCATAGACCAAGCTGAAAGGCGTTTCACCATTGCTTGTTTTTGGCATTGTTCTATGGGCCCATAGTATGCTGGGTAGTTCGTCGACCCATCCTCGTCGTTTTTCACCGAGCCTTGCCTTTATGCCATCGACAATGCTTTTGTTGACTGCCTCGACTTGACCGTTCCCTTGCGGATGCGCAACCGAAGAGAAGGTGTGTTCGATGTTCAATTCTTTGAACCATCGTTCGAGATCATCTGCTGCAAAGTTTGTTCCGTTGTCGGTGATGATTCTGAGGGGTAAGCCGAACCGGCATATGATTTGTTCCCATATGAATCGTTTGACGACTGCCGATGTGGTTGATGCGAGTGCCTTTGCTTCTACCCACTTGGTGAAGTAATCAACCGCGACTATTATGAACTTGACTGCCCCCGGAGCTTCTGGGAAAGGGCCTACCATGTCTATGCCCCATTGTTGAAAAGGCCATGCGGTTGTTACGGGCACTAGTTCATTCTTGGGGCGCATGGTCTT
Organism: Helianthus annuus; assembly: GCF_002127325.2. Classification (NCBI taxonomy): domain Eukaryota; kingdom Viridiplantae; phylum Streptophyta; class Magnoliopsida; order Asterales; family Asteraceae; genus Helianthus; species Helianthus annuus. The sequence goes on from NC_035444.2 coordinate 157,857,954, forward strand.
TGGCGCGTGCCTCTGACAGCCACTGCACTTTCTCAATTCTTTCACAGCATCGAGATGCATCCCGGGCCAGTAGTATCCCGCATTCATCACTTTTGCCACTACCATTCGAGGCCCGACATGGATACCACAGATTCCTTCATGCACTTCCCGGATTAGATAGTTCGCATCGTCGGCGTCAACACATCGTAGCAGTGGGCCAAGATACGATTTTCGGTACAGTATCCCGTCTACCATTTGATAGTGTTCTGATTTGTATTGGATCTTTCGCGCTTCGGCTTTGTTCTCTGGAAGTATCCCTGACTGCAAGTACATGATTATCGGCGTCATCCAGGACATTATTCCTGTCTGGATGACGCTTACTTCTCTCAGTGGAACGGATGGATTGCTCAAGACCTCCATGCGCACATCTTTTGCTAGGTGCTGGAAACTTGTTGATGCCAGCTTGCTTAAAGCATCAGCCGGCTTGTTTTTGTTTCGATTTATGTGGTGCACCTTGTAGGAATAGAAGGTTTGTAGCAATGTTTTCGCTTGGTTGAGATAGAGTGCCATTATATCGCCCTTTGCTTCATATTGGCCGTTGATTTGGCCTGCTACTAACATGGAGTCCACATGCGCTTCGATGTGTCGGACCCCCATTTTGATCGCCAATCGCAGGCCAGCCAGGAAAGCTTCGTACTCAGCTTCGTTGTTTGTGTTCTTGAAGTCCAGGCGTATGGCGTATGTGAACTCGTGTTTGTCTGGGCTTACTAGCCTTAGCCCCGCGCCTGCTCCATCTTCGTTAGATGCACCATCTATGTACAACAGCCATGGCTCTTCTGTTTGCTTTTTCTCGGCTTTCTCCATCGCCTTACATTCTCTGTCTTTGTCATCTGGGACTTCCGTCATAAAATCTGCTAAGACCTGGCCTTTGATCGATGGCCGTGGTCTAAAAACCACATTATGGCCCCCCAGCTCTATTGCCCATTTAGCCAACCTTCCTGATACTTCTGGCCTTGCAAGGATATTTCCAATGTTGTAGTTTGTTAACACGTGGATAACGTGGTTGGCAAAATACCTGCGCAGGCGCCTTGAAGCGTGAATCAGTGCAAGGACTAGCTTCTCCATGATTGCATACCGGGTCTCTGGATCGGTCAAGGTTCGCGACACATAGTATACTGGTGTTTGAACACCTTGACGATCGACGAGTAGTACAGCCCCGACTGCCCTGTTTGAAGCTGACAGGTAAAGTACCAAAGGTTCTCCCTTGTTTGGTGCGGTTAATGTTGGCAGTTTTATAAGGCAATCTTTCATCTCGCGGAACGCGCTTTCTGCTTCCGGAGTCCACTGAAACTGGCTTTTCTTCATGCAGTTGCGCAAGGTTTTGATGAATGGGAAGGATTTTGCGGCGTGGTTGGCTAGAAAACGATTGAGTGCTGCTAATCGTCCTGCTAGTTTCTGCATGTCCTTGATGTTTGCTGGTGAAGGCATCCTTTCTATGGCTTGGACCTTTTCTGGATTTACCTTAAAACCATCTTTTGTGACTATGAAGCCCAAGAACTTCCCTTCTTCCATTCCGAATGAGCACTTTGCTGGGTTCAGCTTGATACTTACGCTGCGTAGCGTGTTGAATGTCTTCTGGATATTTGCCAGCATCGCGCTCTCCTCTTTGCTCATGATTACCAGATCATCCATGTACACTTCTATGTACTTACCGATGGCGTCACTGAATGTTTCGTTCATCAGCCTTTGGTATGTTGCGCCTGCATTTTTTAAGCCGAACGGCATCTTGGTGTAACAATACAACCCTGTTGGCGTGCGAAATGCGGTTTTATCTTCGTCTTGAACGGCCATTTGAACTTGATGGTACCCCTTGTAGCAATCCAGAAAACATTTCCACCGGAATGTTGCTAAAGAATCGATTTTCTCGTTTATGTCTGGTAAAGCGTAGCAGTCACGGGGACATGCCTTGTTCAGATCCTTATAGTCAACACACATTCTCCAGCTGCCATTTGGTTTCTTTACCATTACTGGGCTTGCTACCCATGTTTGGTACCTGACTTCTCTGATGATTCCTGCGTTTAGCAACTCTAACACTTGTTCTTTCATGGCATCGTGTTTGACGTCGCCTAGGTGGCGTTTGGCATGCACCACTGGCTTTGCGTCTTTTGAGACATTTAGGCGGTGTTCTGCTATGTGCCGTGGAACACCAACCATATCAGCCGGTGTCCAGGCGAACACGTCCATGTTTTCGTGTAGTAATTTCTTGAGCGCTGTCACGGCCCCCGACCCGGTTTGACCCGTTTCCGGTGCCGCGGGACAGAAACCCCGTGATATTTGTTTAATTGAGTTTAGCAGCGGAAATTTAACATCAGGATCGTTGTAAAGCTAAAACTTTTCCCGATTATTTGTATTTCACAATTCGGGATAAAACCCCGAGAATTTACAATACATAAGTTTAGTGATAATTTCTTATTTCAAAACATCTTTATTTATTTTATACTGAGCCACTATTTTAAGCTTTGAAATGCTCCTCAGCACTTTTCCTGATTTACAGCAGATCACCTGAAACATGTTTGAAAAAGATTTTGTCAGCGGGGAAATACTGAGTGAATCATTCATTTTACTAAAAATGACACATTTGTTATAATTCACAGTATTAAGAGTTTTTACATATGTTTATTATCAACCAACATTTCAAGAATAGGTATTTGTCACAGACCAGCTCTGTGACTGTGGTCATATCACCATTGGCTGGCCCAATGAGTGACGTATATCACTTTCTTTTAGGCTTGCCCACCTAATGTGATTAAAACAATAATAATACTGTGCACAATACCCCACATACCGGCTGTAATTTGGTGATTACATAAACTTAATCACTGTAATTATAACTTTGAAAAATTGGTTTGGAGTATTGTAAAACAATTGATAAAAAGAGAATGACTCACATTGCAGATTTAGTACTGACAGAATATGATTTTATCCCTGTTAACCTAATTTCACAATAATGCACACAAAACAGAGTTAGTGATCAATACAGCAGTTACGATAATTTCCCGAGATCAAATACTCGCAATGAATGACCAAGTGCAATACTTCAACTCATTTATCAAAATGACAAACGACAAAGTATAGTACTTCAACTCATTATCGAATTATCGACAACGACAAAGTACAATGCTTCAACTCATTTATCGGATTACCGACAAACGACAAAGCATAGCCCAATGTGGGCTGCACTTAGACATTCTTTGGGTATATTGATCCCGGAAACTGAATCGTAATAGCGATCGAGTAATTACCCTGTTTCGCGGCAGCAATTCGATATTAGTGTGTGTTTGGTAGTAATTTAAGCATAACTCAACGTATATTATGAGTTTTTCCGTCGAATGAACATCTGAATTCAAGTCCCAACCCCTTCTATTTATACTGAAAATTGGACTCCCCCGCGTGTCGCGACAGGGAGACCTGGTCCTGTCGCGTGTCGCGACGGGTAACAATTTAGGGTAGGGTAGGTTCGTGTCCCAGTAGCTTGGATGAGTTGTTTAATCAACGAAATTTTACTTCTCCAGCAAGTTAGAGGATAAACGTTACTAGGGTTTAACCCCCCCCCCCTGAGTTTTAGGGGCCCTGATCCTGATTCCGATTGTTATGAAAATTTTAGGGTTAGTGCAGAATTACTTGGGTGTCTCAATTAGGGTTTTCTTAATAGCTAATTACCATTCTAATTATTAATTTTAATGAGAGTTGTTACAAGCGCCGCGCGCGTCAGGTCGGACATGGCGGGCCCCAGAGTGACTGTTTGTTCTGGGTATGCGCTGTTCAATACCCATTTTTCTGCCTCTATGCGCGGTGTTGGCTTGCTTGCTTTGGCTGGTCTGATTTCGTCTGTTGCTAAAACTTCCTTACTTGCATATATCAGCGCAATGCCTGTTTCGGTGGGGAATCCAACAGCGGAATGTGGTGCAGAGCAGATCATACTGAAGTCTCCTAGGGATTCTCTTCCTAGGAGGATGTCATGTCTTGAGTGCGCCGACAATACCATGAATGTGACTTCTTTAGTTCTTGAGTTTCTCCCGTCTGAAAGCAACACCGGGAATGATATTTGTCCTAGGGGAAAGACGGCTTCGTTGCAGAAACCAGTCAGTGGATAATCGACTGGCTCTAGGCGCGCCTTGTCCTCTTGATCAAATTGATTGAAGCACTGTTCATATATGATATCCGCGGTGCTCCCGGGATCAATGAAGATGTAATCTGTCTGGTAGTGGCCAATCACACCTGGAATGACTATTGGTCGCTTTTCTCTTGGACCCCCTCTAACAATTGGAAAAATAACTTGTTTCTCGCGCCATGAATCATCCTGCGCGCGCTTGTTGTAGTTTTTTCTCGGTCTTCGTGGACCTCCCTGTACCATGTGGGTTTCTAGCTTTCTGAGCTTCTTATTGTCTGGCCCTTCATCTCTTCTTTGTATCTGGCGGTAATCGCGCTTTCCGCCCTTGACTAAGTGAGTGAGCTTTCCATCTCTTAGGGCTCTCTCGATTTCTTGCTTTAGACTGAAACAGTCGTCGGTTAAGTGGCCCGTATCTTTGTGGAATTCATAGAAGAGATTTGGGTCTTGGCCTCTCTTGTTGCGCATTTGCAAGGGTGGTTTGAACTGATGGTTCTCTGTGGCCAAGACTTCAGAAGGTGTTTTGGTCAGTGGAGTCCACTGATTTTCTCTGTTTTCTCGCTTTACTTCTTTTCGATGGGCTATTTGATTGATTGTCTGGCGTGCGTCTTCCCGTGGAGGGCTTCTTTCTCTGTGTGTAGAAGCCTTCCAGGGTTGATTTCTGCCCCTTCTGTTGTGTCGGTCATTATGGTTGTGCGCGCGCTGACGGTGATCGTCACCGGTCAACTGCCTGTCTGTCTGCGCGATTGTTTTGGCTGCTTCTATGAAGGTTTCCCAGTCTTTGGGTCCTCCGTCTCGCCCCTTGATTCTTTTAACCAAATCGTCACACTTGACCGCTCTCATGAAGTGTGCGCGCATCATCTTTTCTGGTATATCTCCGATTTCTAAACATTCTTTGCTGTACCTTGTGATGAAATCCTCTACGCTCTCGTAGTCCTTTCTCCATATGTTTAAACAGTCACCAGGGTCTCTGGCTTGTCTTCGCTGTTGAGAGAAGTGTGCTAGGAACTTCTCTCGAAAATCGACCCATGATTTGATTTTGCCTGCTGGTAAGTTGTCGAACCAAATGCGCACCGCGCCGACGAACGTCTGAGCAAACAGGTGGCACCATGTTGGTAAGTTCCATCCGCTTGTCGCCCCTGCACCCTTAAACACCTGGAGGTGATCATCTGGGTCCGTCAACCCGTTGTATTTACCCACGTTGTGTGGTAATTTCGTTTTGTCGATGGCCGCGCATGCGATTTCTCGGATGAATTTTGAATTTTCAGCCATGTCCTCAGGACGATAGCTCAAGGTGTAATCATGCTCTGCTTTTGGGTTGTACCCCGCGCGCTTGGTTGGTTTGTATGCTTCGTGCTCCGGATGAAGTCTGCTAAACACTGTGGATTCCTCCTTGTAAGTTGGGTCGTCTTCTTCTTCATCCCATTCCGTATTCATGTTGCGCGCGCCCAAACGGGTTTGGATCGGCCTTCGTTGTAGATTGGAGTTTTGCACGAAGTTGCTCTCTGTTTTAGCATAAGTATCGCGCGTGTCGTGTACGCTAGGTCTTCTTATATTTTGCACTGGTCCTCTTTCTGGACGTAAGTTCCACGCATTTGTCTGCTGAGCCGTGTGTGTACTCAGAGACCTCGGTTGTGGGGTTACGAATGCTGATTGGTTAGCCTGTGCTTGGAGCAAGGCTTGTTGTGCGCTGAGCTGCGTATAAACGAGGTTTATGGACACCATTTGTTCGGCATACCAGGAAGCCAGAGTTTTTCCCTCGGGTAGCCCTAAAAGTGCAGAGTAGTTGAGTTGTGCTTGTTTCGATGGAGCAGAAGGGCCTGCTCCATGGCTTAGAGTCTGCATCGGCGGAGGTGTTTGGTGTAATATCCCCGTTGGAGTTTGGAAAGCAGCTCCGTTTGTGGTTTGAGTGATTATTCTTGCTGGTGTTTGGAAAGTGGGTCCAGTTGTGGTTTGGCTAACAGCCCTGGATGCACTTCCAAAGATGGGTGGAAAATCGTTGTTCAGCTGACCCTCTTGGATGGTCTCGTTCCTTTGACCCCTTTGGACGTGTGCCGTGTCCGAAACGAGTTCAAAGGAAGAAACTTCTCCGTCGACTGGGTGTGAGTGATTTTGTTCTGCCATTTTTACGAGTGTTTTTTAGAAAAGAAAAGAGGTGAGAGTGGTTTTGCAAAAAAGCGGATGGCGCCAATGTAGAAACACTGGTTAACACAGGGACAATCAGTGGGATTGTTTCGTCTAATGGGTTCAACCTCTTCTTCTACTCGTATTGATGGCTTGAGATCTGCAAAACAGTAAACACCGTTAGTCTCGTTAAGAGGGGGAAGGGGGTTTTCCCTCTTAACCAGGCTCCGGCGTGAGAATAAGTACTGTTCTGAGAGGAAATAAACAGTGTGTGTATATAGTGAGAAAGGAGAAAAAGATCCTAAACCTGAATGATGAAGGGTTCTATTTATAGCCGGGGGTGAAGAAGGAAGGAGCAGATGTGCCAGCTGTGAGCGCGTGCCAGCTGTCCGACCAAGAAGAATATCCTCTTGGTTTGCTCTGTCATGGCAGATGTAGTGGTACACGTGGCGTTCTTGCATTCGCCTGCGCTGGATACCTCGTACCGGTATTGTCAGTTCTGCTCCCTGAATTGTCGCAGGCCTATGTGGCATTCTGCTAGTGGTGACACGTGTTGTCCTTTATGTCGGATAGAGCATCTTTGGTGCCAACTGTGAATCATCCAGAAGTTTCTAGAAGCTTCTGGAGTGTTTCGTTGACGTGGATGCCTTGTGTGCACAAAAGTGGTGTGGTCCCTGCCATGTAGGCAGGGAATTGGGACCATACCTCTTCAAGTAACTTTCAGGAACTTTTGAAGAGAGAATCGCATAAAATTCAAAACAAAGGAAGTACGACAATCATATCTGGATTTTAGACATTACTAGAATACTAGGTCATTGATCAAAAACATATATGAACACATCATATCTACAGAATTTAACAATATCAATCTCCAACACACAAACAAGTAAAACTTTAGGATAATCTACCAGATGACCTCGAATCAAACAACTAATCAAATTCATCAGATGTGAATCAAAGATGAAATCGAGGCGATTCACTGATCATATCCGGAATTTGAACAATTATTATTCAAAAACTAGGTCATCAATATAAAAAACATATGGAAACATGTAAGAACAAGTACAGATGCAGGCGATCTTACCAGATGACGAGATTTGCTTGGTTTTGGGTAATCGAAGCCTTGATGTGCTTGGATGGTGGCGGTTTGCGTGATCGTCAGAGGAAGAGAAAGATGAGAGGAACGTGACGTGCGTGGGTATTTAGGTCAAGTTTTCATTCAGCGATATCTTCAAATCTGAATCGGTCAGAGGCCACTGAATCGTTCAGATGTCTCCACTAAGCAAACCAAACACCCTTAAGTCTGACCCATTAAGACGTAGCCTCTTAATGGAATCATTAAGAGGCTACCAAACAGCCCCTTACTATATATACTATATAATAGATCTCCAATGTACAAAAAGGTAATTTCCTTAAAAAATTTAAGATGGCAATCCAACAGTCATGCCTTTTTCTCTAATTTTTCATCTATTTCTTCCAAAATTGGAGTTCACTGTATTTTCCGGTTCTACAATTCTGTTTCTTGACACTTTTATCACATTTAGTTCAACCAACTCATTCATTGTACCATTATTTCATCCAATTCATTGTACAATTAATCCAACGCATCAGCACCGTAACCGTCTGAAGGCCTGTTCGTTTTCAACCACCCCTGATTTTCACATTTAACTCTAAGCTATTGAATTGTAACCCACATCGGCTTTCCCACTGCTCCCTTCCATCAAATCCATTCTCCCATCAAATCAAGAAACTTTCACGCTTGATCGGAAGAAGGAGAAAGAATAGCGGAGGAGGTAGAGGGGCGGTGACAACGACCCTGTTTACCTGACAATTTCAAGCTATAACATCATAGATTATAATAAATAACCTACTCTTCAAACAAAAGTTCAAAATTTTCGGAAAAATTCAACATACCATAGGATAATAAAGCTCAAAATCATGTAAAGTTCATACCTTGATGTTGTAGATGATGAGACACAAGCAAAAGATGAAAATCAACTAAATTGAAGAACACTCTTGTGAAAACCCGAAATTTCAAGTTCATAAATCTTGCAAACTAGCAAGAATTGATGAAAGCCGTGTTAGGGGTTTTGTTCGTCTCGAAAAACTACACACAATGGGCTCAAGAATCACTGAATTTGGTTTAGGATTGAAGAAGTTATGGATGCTTGAAGGTTTTAGGGTTCTTGGGTAATTTGAGGAAGATAAAGTGAGATGTGAGAGGTGAGAAGGTGTTTTCATTGTTTTGGATGAGCTAAAATCAGATTAGGTGGTATATGGTCGATTGGGTGGTATATGGGTCGTTTGGGTGGTCAAGAAAGTGTTCGGGTTATGTTTTAGATGGTCTTAAGACTACCCACTATGGTGTCCAAATTGCACAACCGGTTGCCACTTGGTAAATAAGACAAAATTGTAGAAAATTATTTTAATTAAATAATTGAAATTTATGGACAACCAGGTTGGTATGGCAACCAATGGTTGCAACCAACAACCAACATAATATTAATTATTTATTCTTTTTATATTATTTAACTTCTATTTCTTTATAATATTTAATTCTTTTTCCTTTTTTTATTATTTAACTTCTATTTCTTTATATAATAAAATACTAGTTTAGGTTGGGTTGTGATAGTGGGTGAAAAATTGGATTGGGTTGGGTTGTGTAGGTGGAAGAGAGAGAAATTAGTATTTTAATAAAAGATTGGGTTGGGTTTGGTTGTGATAGTGGATAGTCTAAGTGGTTTGGGTTTGAGATAAGTGGCTGGGAAACGAGTTGCGCCGGTCAAAAAACGACAAACCGTCGGCGACGGCTTGATGCCCCGTCGCCAACGCCCCTTATTTTGCAGCCCTTCCTCTGACGGTTTAAATGGCTGTCTACGACGCTTATCACCCGACGGCCCACATGCACATACCGTCGGCGACGGCATGATGCCCCGTCGCCGACGCCTCACTGTTTTCCCATTTTTAATTTTTTTTAGTTTTTCAGCTTTTTTAGTTGAAAAATATGGAAAATTTTGTGCAATTTTTTACAAAATGGACCTAGGCTAGAAAAAAAAATCCTAAAATTTATTAAAAATCTTTTATAATATTTTTTATAAATTTCAATTCTAAAATTAACAAATCGTTTAACGATCCTACCACCCCCGAAAAGCCGTGTATTGCCCCCAATACACACAACAAGCCTAAGACATACCTTTCATCTTCATGATTCGTTCGTGATGTCTTGAACTTCACACATCAAAAAGATTAGTACAAAACGGAAACGATTATAGTAACAAACAATACGACTCAAACAATAGAAAATAACTCTACAACGAACGTTACCGATCCTTAATTGACTTCGTATGTTGGCACACTTACCAAGAAGTTTACAAAACTCGTATCATCGTTTTATCGTTCTGATCAAAAGCTCTAAAACATCGGTTTGTTATTCGGAAAAAATTACAAAAAAATTGACCAGTTCGGATTATTATCGGCCAATAACTGAGTTGGGATTATTATCGGCTAAATTGAGTTTGGTGAGATTATTTATTTCCAAATTTTTTTAGGTAAAGAAGATTATTTATTTCCAATTTGCCTAATGTTTATGCAAAAAAAATTCTACTATATATATATATAATAATATTTTTCACACAAATCGACCTTTATGTTATAAAAGACCATAGTACCCTCACATGCAAAGCATGTGAGGTAACTTAACTGAGTTTTTGAACGACGTTAGTTTTAAAGGTTATAGAATGTAACAAAACATTCTATAAGTTAGGGTTAATAAATAATGATAATAACTTACGTCTCGTGCCTTGGGTGGCGGAACGTATGTGAAGATTGATATGATCGGATGGTATTACTGATGACATGATGATACTCCAGTTGTAGTAGTCTGATAGTTACTGTTAAAAAGAATAGTGAAAATATGTATGGGAAAAAAGCTCAACCGTACCCCCACCCTTAAAATCGTCAAGGAGGTCTGAAATTGCAAGCTTCATTGAGGTCTTAAGAGGTTTGCTCACGATCATTTTTTTTTGCTTTTATAAATGCACCATAATTAAGTTAATCATATATACTCGTTTTCATCTGTTATTATCCCCTCTCCTTTTGTTTCCCCCAAATGAATTTAGGGTTTGTTGCAAAATTGAAGTCGAATAACATCTGGGAATTTCATTTTTCATTCAGGGGAGATGGAGCAAGAGGTGATCGAATCAGAGATGATCTTACCTACACACCTGAGTTTCAAAAAGATTCAAATGCATGACAAGTACCCAAAGGGGCAAGCTAGAGGGAGGCACTGGAAGCATCTCAAACAAATCATACAAGCTGAAAATTACCATAATTACCCCCCTCATCAACCCAATTGTCAGTTTACCTTTTTTATTAATGAAATTTGTTCTCTTTTTTGACCTATGTTCAGTTGGAATTTGTGTGTGTGATCTTGCAGATGTTAATATCGAGTCGCCACCATCGATGCACCCTCGGAAGCAAATTTGTGATATTACTGGATTTGAGGTATGTAAATCTTGAATTTACTTATGAGTGGATTCATTCGGGTTGTGTTTTAATTTTTAAGGCTGGTCAAATATTTAGCTAGAAAGAAAACATGTCAAACAGCCCGGGTTGTGTAAATCGTCTGCAAATGGCCATCTAAATCCAAAGTGTATCGACCCGAACCAACCCGTTTGCCAGGTCTAGGTTTCTGAAATCATATATATACTATTGGACATAAAGTGTATCGGGTAACCTAACCCAACTCATAAAATGGTCATCTAAATCCATCGACATTTGTACAAAACTTGTACAAAGATAAAGTAAATTGAGATATTTTAAACAATCTTAATAGTTTGACCCTTAACATTGCCTTCGATCCTTTTAACTTTTGTTTTTTTTCCCTATATATTGAAAACTTCACCTTTTGTTACTTGAAAGAAATTTGAACAGAGATTGTCATAGCTCATAACACTAGAAGCATAGCTGTTAAAAGCCATCGCCTCTTGCGCCTAGGCCCATTTTTCGTTGAGGCAATTGCGTTTTAATTCTCTAGGTGATGGTTCAGGCGTAGATTCTGGCGCCGATTCATAGATTCCCGGATAAATTTCTTAAATTCTGTCAAGATTCAAGCCGTATTTCTATGTTTATCTAAGGAAAACTACTGTTCTACAACAATATACTAATATTTTAGAACTTTTGGTACTAAATAGATGATATTAAATTTTATATAATAGTTTATGTTATTAAAAAACATTATTATTTTCTAATACATAATATATACATATTTTTTTTTGCATTGTGTGCTTTTTTTCTTGTTAGGCCCTCGCTTTTTTGCGCCTAGGCCCCAGGCGAGGCCTATGCGCCTTTAATAACTATGACTAGAAGTATGCAATTCAATTAAGAATAACTTAAAATGTTGAAATAAATGTTCTCCATCTCTCATGCGTTCAATATTTTTGCACACCCTACTTAATGCCTCATCATTTGGGGGTTAATCTTGTTCATTCATTTGAAATATGAAATATCTTGAATGACTCCACCTAGAGCTCACAATCTTGACCATTTATTTAGAACTGCTAAAATAAAAAACGAAACAGGTCAAACGGGTTGAAAGTCATCGATCTTGTTTCGACATGTACCAAATAATTGTTTCGACATGTACCAAAAAGGACCCGTTACTAAACACATCGATCTTGCCAGCTGCCTATTTAGTTTCTTCAACATACGCTGTTTTGCGGTAAAAAACTAAAAGTTTTTTTATTTTTTATTTTTCTGCAGGCTCCTTATAGCGACCCAAGAACCCATCTACGGTATGCAAACACCGAAGTGTTTAAGCTCATCAGATCACTTCCTAACGAGTATGTGCAAAGATATCTCGCTCTTAGAAATGCTGCAGTTGTTCTCAAGTAATTCCTCAGAATATTTTTTTGTCTGTTAGTTGAATTGGTCCTTATGTGTCTGTGGTACCTATCTGAGACTAGAATTTTAGTGATATGAGAAACTTTTTCTGATCTAAGAATCTCCTGTCTTATTTATTTATATATATATATATGTGTATATGTCTTCATGTGTGGGTGGGTGCGCACGTGGATGTGTGTTCCAAGTTTACCTGGACTTGGTTTACCTGTTTTTTGAAGACGACGTGTTTTAACCCTTTAAAGTCTTGCACAACCTAAACTCGTCTCACACACTGCCCATTTTGCCACCTCTGCGCAGATGTATAATTGCAACTAATATTATGCATATATGTAATAAAACCATTTTAACATATGAGGCAGATTTTATGATGCGATTTTGTTAAAAAAAATTGAATTAAGATTGTGTCTTTATGTTCTTTTTGACATGGGTTATGAAGATGTGATGTGATTTTGGAGTTAATTTTGGATTTTTATGACATGAATTTTGACGTTGTGATGTAATTTTGGTCCAAGTTTGAGTTAAGATTGAAATTCTTATGATCTTTATGAAGAGGGCCTTATTTTTGTCTTCTTAAAGTTGTTGATGTAGAAAGGAATTGGAGTATGACCATCGTTGAAGAGAAGCATGTTATTATTTTTCGTAGTTTTACGCTATCTATCTAGATGTTATACCGACACTGACTGGAGCGAACCAATATCAATCAGTGTAACACGCATAGGCCAAATAAATCTTGATAATTTAATTTAACTGGTAAAATAATAATAATAATAATAAAAAATAATGGTGAGAAATGAATGAAAAGTAAATAAATAGGGGTAGAGAAACAAACAGTGATTGACCTCCAAACTAGGAAAGCTTTATTTTGATAACTAATGGTTTTTTTAACCACCATTGCCAATGATCACCGCCTGGCTTTCAATCTTTCGTCCTCTTGATCGTTATCTCTTTCACGTACAATTAAATCAGGTTCTGCATAAGTGGAGAAGGTATGTATGGTACAAGCTATATATATCACTAGGGGTGTAAACGAGCCGGGCCGAGCCCGAGCTCGACCAGGCTCGAGCTTGAGCTCGGCTCGGTTCGAGCCTACTTCTTTGAGCTCGAGCTCGGCTTGCGAGTAAAACCCAAAGCTCGAGCTCGGCTCGACTCAGCTCGAACTATTTTGAGAACAACCTTAAACGAGCTAAAAGCTCGGCTCGAGCTCACTTCAACATCACTTAAACGAGCCAAAGCTTGGCTCTAGCTCGGCTCATAAATGTTATCATCATTATTAATATATTATCTATAAAAAAATTAAAATGTTGTATGGGCTCGTTAGGCTCGCGAGCCTAAACAAGCTTTGTATTTCAGGCTCGAGCTCGGGCTCGATAACAAAACGAGCTCTATTTTAGGCTCGGCTCGTTTGAACTTTTAACCGAGTCGATCACGAGTAGCTCTCGAGCCTCTGGGCTTGTTTACACCCCTATATATCACAAGTGTCTACTTAAAAAAAATAAAGCTTTATAAGTTTTGGGGATTTTATGCAGCAATATTGGTGCATAGATGGTTGCCTGGTTCAAGAAAGAAGAAGAAATGGGTGCATTTGTGGCCGCAAGGGGTGGCATTGGCCACTGGCATATTTGGAATTTGGACAAAGTTTCAAGGGACAGAAGGGGTTGTGGCTAATTTCTATAGCTTGCATTCTTGGATGAGTCTTCTTTGTGTTTCTCTTTTTAGGGCTCGGGTATTTTATCAATTTACATCTCTTTGAAATATTCATTTTTCTATACAATATATGTAGTGCTCAACTGGGTTTGAGTTTCTGGTTCGGTTGGTTTTGATGAAAATTTTGAGACGAAACGATAAGTACGGTTTTGGGAAACAACAAAGAACCAGTTGGGTTGACTGGACTGGCGGTTTTATTGAAAAATAGTGAGGCAACGGTTTGGTTTTGATGGTTTAACGTTTTAAGCCATTTTTTTAGTTTTTTTCTACCAAAAGCATTAGCTCGTTATTAAACTCTTTTTTAGTTTTTTATAGCAAAGTCATTAGCTCGTGCTTTTGTTGATGATATTATGAATGTAGGATTAATAGAATGATAATTTGATTCATCAAAATACATATTCTTGTTTGTTTGGTGTAGACCCCATTAGGTTATATGATACAAACATCATGTTTATTTCTTTATGACTAACTATAAACAAGTACAATGACACCATTGGTTTTGTTATGTGCTTTTTCGATTTGAGAACGCATCCCTTTAGTGTTGAAATGAATTGTAATGGAACTTACCCGCGACAACGTTCGGGTATTCCGCATTGAAGTTTACTTGTTTTAAACTATTTGTTTGAAACGAATCCCAACTGACCCCGCATTTTTTCACCAATGATTTACTTGTTTTTGACCCGTTTCCCTATCTTCCCATATACATACATAAATATCATTTTCAATTACAAAAGTGACTATGCTTTTTAAAGCGACTATTATTCATAGATGGCACACTATTTCTATATAAAAGTTTAAACAAATTGGTACTACATGTGACTCATTACGACCTATACAAGAAATTAACTGTTTTGATTGTTAAATCATGGGTCAAATTTTGTCCACCCTGCTGCAACGCGCGGGTAATTTTTTAATCGTTTTAAGGTTTGAATTATGTTCTCGGCTGTTATTGTCGACTCCGCTGCAACGCTCGGGTTCCCCACCAGTATTATGCATATATGTAATAAAACCATTTTAACATATGAGGCAGAATACGCTAGACTACATTCTTGCGGGATAAAAGAGGATGGTACCCAACAAAACTTGTGTCACGGGCACTCGAAAGATAGCACCTCGAGAGAACATTTGAAACCTGTAAGACTCTTAAACCAAAATGTCAAAGGATAGAACCTGACCTCGTGTGAGTGAGATAGATCCATCCTACAGAATTTTCTGTAATTTGCTCGAGCTTCACAATCGCCGCCTTGTAACATTTCATTAACATTTATGGAGTTTGCAAATTTTAGCATACCAAATTTATTCAACGAGATAGCGCCTTTTTTTTCATAGCCTCTTTTACACGGAATAACTTTCATATGTATCCTTTTTACCACGCGAAGGTAAGCAAGCTTCTTAAGGCCTTCTCGACATACTTTGGTTAGTGACATTTTCACCGTAGGCGCATTTCTGGTTGACAATTCCCATTACTTTTGACAGAATACCAGAAATTGATTCATCATTTAGTTTGTAAAGTTTAAAGTTTTAAATTCTCTTCTTAGAGCCTGTAACTTTACCATCATGACTTTCAAGTCACCTTGATACTCAGTTTGAGGCAAGGTCTATGTGCTTCATACTATTACAACTACAACTATTCTTGTAAACACCATCATGAACAGTGTGTTGAATGATTGCTCATACTTATTTTCGTTTTCGTTTAGATGAGGTTGGTCTCCATCTGTATGATTAGCGGATAACGGACCTGCACATCGATCCTTGACAATTTATAAATAGATTGTTTGGTAGCATGTAACTAGGGGTGTAAACGAGCAAATCGTTCATGAGCTACTCGAGATAGGCTCGCCAAAAGCCACAGTCCAGTCATAAGGAAAACCTCAAGTCCTCACTATGTCGGATGGCTATATGTTTTGCATGATATACATGACACTCATGGTCGTACAACCGATCAAATGATTGTTCGCTCGCATCATGCCATCATCGATCGATCTAAAAATAATAAAATCCATAATAGATAAATTTTGTTATCGTTTTTGGTTTGTAATACATAATAGATAATTGGTATTAATATTATAGATTATATGTATTTTTTAATACTATGTAATATACTAATATATACAAATATGCAATAACAATTTATTCCATGTTAAAAAAATAAGTTATTTTTAGCTAAGCTAAATACACGGTTAACCACCCATAACCGACCCACTATAACCATCAAAACCGAATAACCATAACCACCATAACCGAACGGTTATGGTTATGGTTATCCAATAACCGACATCGCGGTTATGGTTATGGTTTTTGGTCAAAACCGACCCAAACCGACCCATGCACACCCCTAGGTTAATAACAAAACAAACTTAATGGGTCTACATCAAGATTTAAGACGTTAATATTTGGTTTTCAACTTTCAGACTTCAACAAATAAGCTTTATGTTATTCAAGCAAATAGTCGGGTTTTTTCATACCCGTTGTAACAAAACTGAATATATGTTATCTAAGCAAATAAGGGGCTGGTCTGGTTTGTCGTTTTTCAAAACCATACTTAAATGTTCGGCCTTAATATTCATTTATCTGAACACCCCTAAATAAATTTACCTTTTTTCCCTCTCTTACAAAAGGCATCTTCTTTATCAAAATATAGCATCTTAATACTAGCAAGTTTAAACAGGCTAAAGCAGATACCAACACTATCTTCTACAACTTGTTTTAGTATCCAAACACTTATCCTAAAAAAACCCTAAACTGATTATTGTGAAGTTTAAAGCTATCCAAACAGTCCCTACTCTATACTATACTAATATAATCAAATCTACAATCTTTATAATAAACAAATATAGAAGTGGAAACACTTGATGCATGTTTATATGCTAGTGGAATGCTCGTGCGTTGGTGGGGTTACATACCCGTACATCATAATCAGGTCATAATTTCCACCTCTACTTCCTTTGATAGAAACTAAATGAAAAGTAAATGGAATTTTTTAGAAAAAAAAAACATTATTTGTACATCTCAATCTTCCAAATTGAGTTTACAATATTCTCATTTCACTATTTCATAACTTTTTATTTATAACCATCAAACCAGATTCTCAAAAAAAATAAATAAATAAATAAATAAATAAATAAATAACAAACAAAAAAAAAATAATAACTTAGATCACCACTGAGTACTCATATATGAGACACTAATAATATCCTAATCCTAAAAAACATAAAAGTTTAGAGCCAATAATATTTCAGGTCGACCAACCCGGTTTGTCCTGTATCAAAAATTTCAACAGTAGTAGTAGATGCTAGGAACAGTACTTGAACAGTGAAGTGAAACTCATGATGAAGCGTGCCCAAACAGTCAGCTACTTCTGTTGCCGCCTTTAGGTCTGGTGAACCCTGTCGAACAAGCACCTCAAGAATAAGGTTTGAAGATTAAACCCAAGACCATTTGGGCTGACTAGGTTCTAATAGAAGCCTGTTCCAGAGAGACCTTATTCTTCCGCTTCTGTCCATGTCAGCACCGTACCATATGCCACGCCGGTTTGATGACACCTCAAAATATCCGTTAATTTGCACATTCATTCAGGTTTTTACTGGCAATGGAAGGAAACAATACGCCCTGCCATCTTTAAGAGCATCATCCTGTTATACACAAAAAGATAAAAATAAGTAAAATCGCACTAACGATGAATACATAACACATGGAACCTGATTTGATCAAAATAATCGGGTTGTAAGAGCGGGAAAGAAAGAGTAGCCTAAACCATTTCTATTTCATTGGCTAGAATGCAACGATCAAGAAATGGAATGAGCGGGACAATGGGATAAGGAAATGTATGAAATGATTCCCCTAGTGAGGAAGTTAAAGAAATATTTATGACAGAATAGTTTAGGACTTTAGGTGAAAAGTGTGAAGATCTTTTGGATTTAGTGTCTAATATGAATCTTTAACCCTCCTTTTATAGCCAGTTCCCACTCTTTCTCCGTGTAGTGGGTTTTAACGGTTATGTCTATATTCCGCATGCTGTTTTTTCCTTTCCATTGCCTTAGGCTTAGGCTATGCGGTATGGTAGAGGCCTATCCTTGGAGGATGATCCGTCACGTAAGCGCCACGTAGACCGGGTGTGAGGATGGGGCAAAGAGGATGAAGGTAAGGAAATGGGGGATGGGCCTAAAATATATATGTATATGTTGTATGTATAGGCGTGTGAGAGAGGAGGTTTTGTCTTTTGTGGGTGCCCTCCCCGTCTAATGTCCGACGATTTGGACGACGCCGGTGGGGGGGGGGATGGGGGCCGGTGCGGCGTTGAAGCGGGACGGGCTGGTGTAACACCTAGTTTATAGTACTAGATTTATGACATAAGAACATGCATTTGATACCAAAAATTCTGAGTTTACAAAAACTTTTAATATTTTAAACCATAACTAGACACTACATACAGGTATTGTTCTTACGAAACCATCATCAAGACGATAACTACAATTGTTTACATAGTTTTTAGAACTACAGATAATGTGCGGAAGCGTTTGTTAGAGTGTTCGGTTCGGATGCATATGCTTGATCATCACCCTTCTGCTAGAAAACCTGAAAACTGAGCATTTTAATCCAATGTTAGTATTTTGGTCCTTGACCAATAATATAAATGAAAAGGTGTGTTAAAACCAATTAGGGAAATCAAGAATTATGAATTTCAGCATTTGGAACTGGGGGCTACCGTAACTTACGGTAGCCACCGTAAGTTACGGTGGCACCTGGAAGTTTATTGTTCTGCCGTAAAGCAGAAGAATCCCACCGTAGCATTTTAATGGCTACCGTAAGTTACGGTATCACCGTAACTTAAGGTAGACTCTGCACATGTTTTCTTGCTTTGTGATCTTAGACATTCTAGTTCCGTTTTGCAGGGAATTAACCTTGAACAAGTTTATCACCTACCCAAGGTTAATTACCCATGTTTGGAATTATTACTCGCTATCATGTTTCGCTTTCCCATGAGGAATCGCTTACGCCGTCAAACACATGTTTAAATCCAAGATTTCATATTTATCAACTATACTACTTAAACATGCTTACCCATTCAGATCCTTAACTCCTGTATGAAGAGTTTAACTTCGCAACAAGTTTAGCGCGTCCAACTTACAACTTAGACAATAATTATAACCATGCTTTATGTAAAGATGTATAACTTCATGTTATATACAAAACTTGTTTTGACCCGTTTGGGTACTAAATAAAGCACCTTACGGACATCCAATTTCCATGTTTATTACTTGTTTAAGACTTTTAGTCGAGTTCATAACATAAAGGTAACTCTCGGTCATCATGTTTGTACAATGGGATAAAACTTAACAATAAGTATAATGTAATGAAACAGTAAATTTCATACCTTTAGAGCACGCCTTTTCCCCGTGAATTCCCTCCGGCTTGTCCGCTTGATGATCCGGACTCTTTGCCTAGAAAATTCAGTTTTTAACTTGTTTAGAATTCTTTTCATGACCATATTCTCATCGTTTATGAGACATGATCAAAATATGCGTTTCCATCAAATTTAACATACAAATCCTCACTTAGGCATTTCAACAAACACCTAACGGGTCATATTTTCCTACCATCGTCTCCAAGTTCATGACTTACAATTAAACCTCAAATTTTCACTTTAATTAGTACACCTTGTACACAGCTTAGCATCGATATCACAGGAATTACTTCCTGTAATGAAATTATACTAGAATTATCATTCAAAGTCCTAGTGTTCATCATCATCTTATAAAACCCATAACCTAGCTTCCATGGATTCATGGAATTTCCTGAATTTGGGCATAAATCCACATGTAGTTGTCTAGGTTTTACTCCTAGACACTATATCATCATTAATCTAACTAAATTACTTTCATGCATCAACAAATTTCAGATTGCTTAAATTCATGAGGATTTCAAGTATAGAATTCTCATCAAATTTTACATACCTCTTAATCCTCTTGCGATGAGGATCACAATTCTAAGCTCGGATTTCGTTTTGGTTAGGATTTGCACCTCCAATTTAAGGAATTTGTGGATTTTAGGGTTTGAAAGTGGGGAAGCTCTCCCCTGCTTGTTCTTGATCGACCAGACTCCCAATTTTGGGATGTTTGGTTTATTTTTGTTACTATTAGTAACTTAGTTTGTGTTTTGACAAGTTTAGACCCTCAACTTTGTTTTATTTTTGAGTTTATGTGTTTTAACCCTATTGTGAATTATTTCAAGACTTAAACTTAACTAGGTTAAGTTCCTAGTTTGTAAACTCTTGTTTATTAACTCTTTGAATTTTCTAATATAAGGATTTATATTTTCGGGGTGTTACAAGTCCACCCCCCTTAAAAAGGGTTTCGTCCCCGAAACCGAATTACGTACCAAATAATGTAGGGTGGAGTTGTCGCATCTCCTCTTCAGACTCCCATGTAGTGTCTGACCCTTTTCTATGCTCCCATTCGACCTTGACTTGATTTATCACCTTGTTCCTCAAACTTTTCTCTTTACGATCTAAAATCGCAATTGGTTTTACTGCATAGTTGAGGCTGTTATCCACCTCGATATCATCGTAGTGGATATGAGCAGTTTCGTCGGCCAAACATTTTCGGAGATGTGATACGTGGAATGTGCTATGAATTCCACTCAACTCTTCGGGTAATTCAAGTCGATAAGCTACTTTACCAACCCGTTCAGTGATTCTAAATGGCCCAATAAAATTTGGGCTTAGTTTTCCCCTTTTTCTGAATCTAATAATGCCCTTCCATGGGGAAACTTTTAGCATAACCATGTCGCCAACCTGAAATTCAATTGGCCTATTCCTTTTATCCGCATACGCCTTTTGCCGGTCTTGAGCCGCTTTCAAGTGTGCCCAAACTATGTCGATTTTCTCATTCGTAGTTCGGATTATGTCGGTAGGTGCTAGCCCTCGTGGACCCACTTCTCCCCAACATACTGGAGTTCGACACTTTCTGCCATATAATAGCGCATATGGGGCCATCTTAATACTCGCGTGATAGCTATTGTTATATGCAAATTCGACCAAGGGTAGATGGACATCCCAACTACCTCCGAAGTCTATAATGCAAGCCCGTAACATATCTCCCAACGTTTATATTGTTCTTTCACTCTGCCCATCCGTTTGTGGATGGTAAACAGTGCTAAGGAACAACTTAGTTCCCATTTGCTCTTGGAATTCGCGCCAAAATTTCGAAGTAAACCGAGTATCTCTGTCTGACACAATGGATAAGACTGGTGCGCCCCACGGAGACACACTCGGTCGGATAAACCCCTTATCGAGAAATTCCTGAATTTGAGACATCAATTCTTGTAACTCCGACGGCGCAAGTCGCTATGGCGCCTTGGCCACGGGTTTCGCGCCCGGAATCAACTCGATTCCGAACTCTACCTCCCGTTCTGGTGGTATCCCCGGTAGTTCTCCCGGGAACACATCTTTATAATCCCGCACCACCGGTACATCCTCAATTTTAAGGGGCTATTTTTCTGCTTCGCTTGCATATACAATATAGGCCTTGCATCCATGTTTCATGAGTTTATGAGCTTCTAGCATTGTGCATATCATTGGGTTACCTCCTTTTTCGCCATATATCGTAACTTGCTTTCCGCTAGGAGACGTTAGTTTTATTTCCTTTCGGAAACAAACCACTTTCGCGTGGTAACGGGATAGCCAATCCATTCCCACTATCACTTGGAATTCTCCCATTGACATCGGAATCAAGTCTATTGCGTATTCCTCGTCATCAATGTCCATTTTACAGTTTTCACATACATTGCAAACAATAAAGCTTTTGTTATTACCTATCTCTACTTCTAATGGCATAGGTAATCTTGTTAAAACAAATGAAGGATGCCGAATAAACCCATATGAAACAAAGGATTTATTCGCACCCGTATCGAATAACACCCGTGCGGGAATTGAGTTTACAGTAAATGTACCTGAGACTACGTCAGGTTCGACCTTTGCTTCAGCAGTGGTCAATTGGAAGGATCTTGCTTTTGCTTTCGAGGCTTCACCTTTCGAGTCTTGCCCATCTTTCTTTCCGACTAGCTCCGGGCATTCTGATATTTTGTGGCCCGTTCGATAACAGTTGTAACAGACCGTCACTTTCTCCGGGCATGATATAGCCATGTGTCCCGTTTTTCGACATATGGGGCAAGGCTTATCTTTGAAGCGACATTCACCCTTATGATTCTTCCCACAAATTTTGCAACTTGGTGCACTACCCTTTGCGTCTGATTTCTTCGTTGTTTCATTCGTTCTTGCTTTCTTGGTAGGGCTTGGATTCACCTCTTGTGCCCTTCGTTCACCCCGTTCTATACTCTTTTTCAGTTCGATCTCCCTTTCCCGAGCAGCATTTACAATCTCGGTAAGGGTCTCGTACTTTGAAGGGGTTATGAACTCTCTATACTCTGCGCTTAGCATGTTATGGTAGTAATAGACCTTTTGCTCTTCATTCGTTATCAAATCATCGCAGAACTTCATCTTGTCCATAAACATCCCTGTGATCTTGTCTATGGATTCACCTTTGTGTCTGAGTTGCATGAACTCTTCCTTGATCTTGTTTATGACCGCTTTGGGACTATGGTGTTTAAGAAACGGCGTCTTAAACTCCTCCCATGTCATGGTCTTAGCCGGTTCACTTCCAATCTCCTTCTTTTTGTTATCCCACCAGTCTTTTGCTTGACCTCTCAATTGACCCGTGCCATAAGCTACGTAGTCATTTTCATCGCAATGAGTTCTTTCGAATACTCCTTCAATATCGCCTATCCACCGTTGGCACACAATTGGGTCAACCTCCCCATTATATATGGGTGGCTTACAAGCCATGAATTCCTTGTATGAACAAGGCTTTCGTCCTCCAGATTTTTCCTTTGCTAAATTCGAATTATCCTCTAGCTTCTTGATTCTCTCTTCCACCACTGATAAAACCGTGTTTTGAATTTTATCAATGAAGTTTGACAAACTGTTTTCGATCGCCTTTCCAACCTCTTCGGCAATCACTATCCTCATTTGTTCGGTGACTCTTGGCACCGCATCATCATCACCTCCATCCGCCATCTTTAATACTGAAATGTTTACATACATTGTTAAACATTTCATTTGTAACACATGTTTTACTTGTTTTGATTTAATCAAGTTCATGACTTGACTCAATCATTCTTGTTTCATGCCTTTCTTGTGTTTGAGTGTGTTTACACACTCTTAATTCTATCGTTCTTGTTTCATGCTTTTCTTGTGTTTGAGTGTGTTTACACACTCTTAATTCTATCGTTCTTGTTTCATGCTTTTCTTGTGTTTGAGTGTATTTACACACTCTTTTCCATGCATATTTGTTCGTGATTTATTTCTATTTTATCAAAATTTACTTACACAATAATTCTTGCCGGGTACTTGATCAAGCTTGAACCGAACACTTATTGACAACCTTGAGCTCTGATTACCAACTTGTAACACCCAGTTTATAGTACTAGATTTATAACATAAGAACATGCATTTGTGTTGGTGCAGTTGTCTGTCGACTACATCTTAGTTCGAGTCTTAGGTTAGGGCTGATTACAGAGTGATCGGAAATCAAGAAACACATAAGTATAGTTAGGTCCGCTTTTATGTCAAACGTGGAGGTCCGCTTATGTGTCACTTGTCAGGTCCGCTTTTATGTCAGGTCAGCTTTTATGTCAGGTCAGCTTTTATGTCATGTCCGCTTTTATGTCAGGTCCGCTTATACGGACATGTCCATAAAAGCGAACCAGATAGTCTATATATATAGGGGACCATATGAGTGGATCTGAGTGTGTGTTTTGAAGGTGTAACGGCGAAGCCCTGCCGATTTGTCTCCAGAACGTGTATAATTGTCAATTGATCAATAAACGAGACGTTAAATAGTGAAATCAAGCTTTACGAAGACCGAATCAATGAATTCCGCCTCTGATTCTGTCTAAGCGCTCTTCTGATCGACTCGTCAGGTCGCAAAAACGTTCCTACAAGTGGTATCAGAGCTCAGGAGGAAGAGTTCTTACCGTTTAGCTCGATTTTCGCTCAAAATTCTTACTTCTACACCTTCTTTCTTCGTCAGACCGAGATTTTACGGTCGGAATTCGCTAAAAATTTCACAGATTGTGCGCAATACGTTAACAACAAACCCTGGAAAGTTTCATGCAAAAATACAGTCTAAAAGTGGGTCAAAATGATGTCCGATTGAGGTCCGCTTTTACGGTCCGTGATTAGGAGATCCGCTGTTGTGAAAAGTCTGGTCCGCTTATGTGAACATCAGCTGGTCCGCTTATGTGAACATCAGCTGGTCCGCTTATTTGAACATCAGCAGGTCCGCTTATGTGAACATCAGCAGGTCCGCTTATGTGAACATCAGCAGGTCCGCTTATTTGAACATCAGCAGGTTAGCTTATTCGGACATTGAGTAGGTCAGCTTATTCGGACGTTGAGTAGGTTAGCTTATTCGGACATTGAGTAAGACAGCTTATTCGGACGTTGAGTAGGTTAGCTTATTCGGACACTGACTAGATTCGCTCATTTGATCGTCACTGTTTTGTTTTTGTGAACAACAGAGATTTGTCGAGATTATTCGAACGATGACAGAAATGATTTTTGATGAACAAGAAAATAATAAGCTTGAAAACTTGAATAATTGGTATATGAGAACTGTGGATACCAATTATAGGAATGTGAGTACAGACATTTGGGTTAAAAGTTTTGAACTTTTCATATGTCAAAAGGATGAAACATTGAATGAGATGGAAGCACGATTTAAAGTTCTAACAGACAATTTGTGGAGAACGGGTATTAAAATGTCAACTGATGAACATATATTGAAATTGACAACTGCATTACTTGCTAAATGGGATGAATTCATGGTTGAGCTAAAAGGAAAAGATTTTTTCCAAGAGCTTAATCCACATCAGTTTTTTAATGAGGTTTATGCAGAATGTCGTAAGGAAGAAACGAAAAGAAGGGAATTTTTGAATGAGATAGGAAAGAATTTACAAGAATTGGAATTAGATGTGATTACAGAAATCGATAAAAGAGTTCGGATATGTCTTGCAACAAAGAGGATTCTGAAATATGATATTAAAAGGAAATGTTATATAGATGAAAGTATGAATCCTTTTAATTTTGTTAAACTTTTTGGTGCAGGAACATACAAGACGGTAAAAGATCAAGAATCAAAGATTGAAGAATCTGTGAAGAATGACTCTTCAAGTTCTGCATTAGTGTGCTCAAAATGTGACAGCTTCAAGACTGAAAATGACAAACTCTGGAAGGATGCAGATAGTTTGACATCAGAAGTCAAGAAGTTGAAATATGAAAAGTAGGCTGATGATAAGCAGATTCTTATTCTGAAAGAAAATTGTGAGAAGTTGAAAACTGAAAATGACAAACTGTTGGGTAATTTGAACAGTTTGACATCAGAAAACAAAGTTTTGAAAGAAAAAGAAAAAGAGTTTGAAAGCAAACAGAAATCATCAGAAAATGAAGATTTCTGGATGAAGCTTGAGAACAAAAATCTGAAAGCTAACGAGACGAAATTTCAAGAACAGATAAAAGTTTTGGAAAATGAAAAGTCTGTTCTTGAAAACATAAAAATTGAAAATGAGAATACAATTGCTTCTCAGCTCAGTAAAATATCTCAGTTTGAAAATGAAGCTGAGAATTCTAGAAAGAAAATTGATGAGCTCGAGAATAAATTGAAAGGTTTTGTGACTGCATCAGACAGTTTGAAGTTTCCCTGTCCAAAACCAATCAATTCAGTTCCAATAAGTGACGATGTCACAAACTTTGACAATGTCAAGGTTGAAGATTGCGATGAAAAATCTGATGATGTAAATGAAAAATTAGAAAAACAAAAATTTTTTTTAAAATTGAAAGAAAAATTTCAGAAAACTGTTCTACAATCGACTGAAAAAGGTGAATGTTCTAAACAAAGACTTTTGAAGAAGAAAGTGGAACAGAAACAAAAAGATAATAAAAGTTCATCAGATCGATCATCCAATCGCAATAAAAAATTACAAAAAATGAAAAATGAAAACTCAAAAACTGTTGTTAATAAGTGGTGCAGGTTGGACCACAGTGCTCAAGCGTCAAATACAGCTAAGAAGAGGAGTAACGACTATTACAAGGCCAAACAGTGTTATGACTTGAATGTTTGGTACGAAGGTGATAACTGGTACGATAACAGAATGTGTTACAAATGCGGTTATCAAGGACACATTGCTGCTAACTGCCAGAGTCGGTATGTTGAGACAAGAAGATGCTTTAATTGTCAAATTAAAGGTCATATTGCCAGTGATTGCCCAAGGCGATCAAATGAAAGATCAAGGGTGGTATCTCAGAAAGTAGCAAGAATTCCAGTCAAGGTCAAGTCCAAAGAACTGAAAGTTCAAGAACCAAAAGTTCAAGAACAGAAAGTTCAAGAGACGAAAGTGAAGCTTTCACAGGGGCAGAAAGACCGACTGAGGAAGAAGAGGAAGAAAGCGAGAGAGTATCTCGAGAAGATCTTGTCCTCGGGTTCACCGGACAGATCGAATAAGAGTTCTGATGAATCAACTTCCTCGGCTGCAAAGTCAAGCAAGATGAGTTCATCAGATACAAATCTGAGGACAAAAGAGGAGAAGAAGAAGAAGAAAAAAGTGAAGTTTTCACTTCCCGGCGATGAATCTGACTCATCAAAGTCAGACAAGCCATCTGCAGGAAATGATTCTGGTTCGTCAAAGCCAGAGGAGCCATTGGTTGAGGTAAAATTGTCGAAAACACCCAAGGCTGGTCGGGCTTGGGTGGATCTTTTTAAATGAAAAACCTGACTTGCCGAAGCTCCCAGGTTGGTAAGCGTGGAGCATGAATCGGCATCTTTCTTAAAATTTTATTCGTTAACGTCATTCATTCAAAAGGTAAAAGGTTTGTTTGTGATTGATTCAAGTGATTCAGATTTTGAATCAGATCAATCCTACAAGTGGTTAATCAAGGTCATTAAATTGAACTTGAGTTAACTACATGATTTGATCCCCAGTATCTACAAATGATTGGTAAACAAACTAAGTTTTCCGGAAAAACCATTTTGATTAAAACAAACTTAAGTGTTTTGAGATCACAATGGGAAAATAGTTTGTTGTGAGGGGGAGTTCTGATTGGTTATGCCAGGTGGATGGAGAATTGAAGTGATTCTCATCAAGTTGTCAACTTTGTATAGTTTGTTTCAAATTTTCCCAGAAAATCAAAATTGAAACATATTTTGATTTTAGGGGGAGAAAAATTAAAAAAAAAAATCAGAAAATTTGAAAATGTCAAAAACATTGAAAAATTAAAACTGAGTTGTGTTGCGAAATAAGAGGAAATGATAGTAAATCAGTGGACTATCACAGCACGCTAAAGAAATGAAATGTCAAATGTGATAAACGGTCTCACTGATGATGTGACGATAGGTTTTTGTACATTTAGTAGATTTATTCGGGATATAAACCTAAAATTTCAAACTTGTGAAATTCGTGGGGAACACTACTTGGATATATAGGTAACCCCTGAAATCTCGTTTGAAAGGTCTCGTATTCTGATATACTAGGTGTTTATACTCTATGATGTCTGGGGTATTATTCCGGGACTTCTGCTGAACGGTAGTTCTGACCTAGTCCTTGGCTAATACTTTATCCAAAATGCTTGAAATATAGCATAAAGCCCTCAGTTGATTAGACAATAAAATTGATAATCATCTGTTGTAGCTAAAAAGATCCTCTAAAGGGGACACACTGCTAAGTCGAAGCTGATATCTCTCTGCTGAACGGAAGTTCTGACCTGAGATCCCTCAGTTCTCGCATTTTTCCCTTAATTTATGTACAGATATCATTGTAGTATTCATACCTGTAAGACTGAATATTGGGATTCTGGATACGGGAGTATATTCAAGAGGTGGGACACATGAATTGAACTAAGTTCATAAAACACTTAAATAGTATCCTGAATAGATTGAAAATTGTATGAAAATTTAAGAGGACAACTATATCGTCAATCTACGTGAATCGTTTAGAACTTAAAATGATTAGAAGCTTAACGGTGCTTGTGATGTGTCTCAAAAACTGATATGATCCTCTTGCACAATCTCACAAAAACATGTTTGGTTTGCATTTTAATTTCTGTCTTTGCATTTACGTTTCATATTTTGAAAAATCCAAAAAGATTTTCGACAACTGATGATGAAAATCTGACATTCAAAATCTCAAAGGCTAAACTTGATGAAGAGATAGGTTGGTTAAGTGGTTTGAAATGTTTAAAATGATTCATTAGGTTGAATCAGTAATTGAAATGTGTTAAATGTTGAAAAAGTTTTAATTGTGAAAAGTCTCAAATGATTAGTTGATTCATTAAGTTGAATCACAATTATTTTAGTTTGTAATAGTGTGGTTGAGTTTTGTAGGTTTCTGATCCTGTTGCTACGGAAAGCCAGGAGGTACAGCAGAACCTGAGGAGAGCTTAAAATGATAAAGCCAGGAATTGATTTCAATGGTGATAACGATTTCCAGACGGCGATCCCAGCATGATGATAGGGGGAGTCTGATGAAAGTTAGAGCCAGAGAAAGATCCAGGTACATAATTCCAGGAAGAGTTCCTGAAGAAGACTGATCGAAATCGATAATGTCATGTTGAAGACTCTCACTGAAGATTCCGTCAACATTCAAGGGGGAGTCTGTTGGTGCAGTTGTCTGTCGACTACATCTTAGTTCGAGTCTTAGGTTAGGGCTGATTACAGAGTGATCGGAAATCAAGAAACACATAAGTATAGTTAGGTCCGCTTTTATGTCAAAGGTGGAGGTCCGCTTATGTGTCACTTGTCAGGTCCGCTTTTATGTCAGGTCAGCTTTTATGTCAGGTCCGCTTATACGGACATGTCCATAAAAGCGAACCAGATAGTCTATATATATAGGGGACCATATGAGCGGATCTGAGTGTGTGTTTTGAAGGTGTAACGGTGAAGCCCTGCCGATTTGTCTCCAGAACGTGTATAATTGTCAATTGATCAATAAACGAGACGTTAAATAGTGAAATCAAGCTTTACGAAGACCGAATCAATGAATTCCGCCTCTGATTCTGTCTAAGCGCTCTTCTGATCGACTCGTCAGGTCGCAAAACAATTTGATACCAAAAATTCTGAGTTTACAAAAACTTTTAATATTTTAAACCATAACTAGACACTACATACATGTATTGTTCTTACGAAACCATCATCAAGACGATAACTACAATTGTTTACATAGTTTTTAGAACTATAGATAATGTGCGGAAGTGTCTGTTAGAGTGTTCGGTTCGGATGCATATGCTTGATCATCACCCTTCTGCTAGAAAACCTGAAAACTGAGCATTTTAATCCAATGTTAGTATTTTGGTCCTTGACCAATAATATAAATGAAAAGGTGTGTTAAAACCAATTAGGGAAATCAAGAATTATGAATTTCAGCATTTGGAACTAGGGGCTACCGTAACTTACGGTAGTCACCGTAAGTTACGGTGGTACCTGGAAGTTTATTGTTCTGCCGTAAAGCAGAAGAATCCCACCGTAGCATTTTAATGGCTACCGTAAGTTACGGTATCACCGTAACTTACGGTAGACTCTGCACATGTTTTCTTGCTTTGTGATCTTAGACATTCTAGTTCCGTTTTGCAGGGAATTAACCTTGAACAAGTTTATCACCTACCCAAGGTTAATTACCCATGTTTTGAATTATTACTCGCTATCATGTTTCGCTTTCCCATGAGGAATCGCTTACGCCGTCAAACACATGTTTAAATCCAAGATTTCATATTTATCAACTATACTACTTAAACATGCTTACCCATTCAGATCCTTAACTCCTGTATGAAGAGTTTAACTTCGCAACAAGTTTAGCGCGTCCAACTTACAACTTAGACAATAATGATAACCATGCTTTATGTAAAGATGTATAACTTCATGTTATATACAAAACTTGTTTTGACCCGTTTGGGTACTAAATAAAGCACCTTACGGACATTCAATTTCCATGTTTATTACTTGTTTAAGACTTTTAGTTGAGTTCATAACATAAAGGTAACTCTCGGTCATCATGTTTGTACAATGGGATAAAACTTAACAATAAGTATAATGTAATGAAACAGTAAATTTCATACCTTTAGAGCACGCCTTTTCCCCGTGAATTCCCTCCGGCTTGTCCGCTTGATGATCCGGACTCTTTGCCTAGAAAATTCAGTTTTTAACTTGTTTAGAATTCTTTTCATGACCATATTCTCATCGTTTATGAGACATGATCAAAATCTGCGTTTCCATCAAATTTAACATACAAATCCTCACTTAGGCATTTCAACAAACACCTAACGGGTCAGATTTTCCTACCATCGTCTCCAAGTTCATGACTTACAATTAAACCTCAAATTTTCACTTTAATTAGTACACCTTGCACACAGCTTAGCATCGATATCACAGGAATTACTTCCTATAATGAAATTATACTAGAATTATCATTCAAAGTCCTGGTGTTCATCATCATCTTATAAAACCCATAACCTAGCTTCCTTGGATTCATGGAATTTCCTGAATTTGGGCATAAATCCACATGTAGTTGTCTAGGTTTTACTCCTAGACACTATATCATCATTAATCTAACTAAATTACTTTCATGCATCAACAAATTTCAGATAGCTTAAATTCATGAGGATTTCAAGTATAGAATTCTCATCAAATTTTACATACCTCTTAATCCTCTTGCGATGAGGATCACAATTCTAAGCTCGGATTTCGTTTTGGTTAGGATTTGCACCTCCAATTTAAGGGATTTGTGGATTTTAGGGTTTGAAAGTGGGGAAGCTCTCCCCTGCTTGTTCTTGATCGACCAGACTCCCAATTTTGGGATGTTTGGTTTATTTTTGTTACTATTAGTAACTTAGTTTGTGTTTTGACAAGTTTAGACCCTCAACTTTGTTTTATTTTTGAGTTTATGTGTTTTAACCCTATTGTGAATTATTTCAAGACTTAAACTTAACTAGGTTAAGTTCCTAGTTTGTAAACTCTTGTTTATTAACTCTTTGAATTTTCTAATATAAGGATTTATATTTTCGGGGTGTTACAGCTGGGACCTGTATTTACTCGACGATGTGACAATATGACAGGCTTGTTTTTTCTCTTGATATCATCACAGTATTCCCTAGCAAGTACATTCACTTTCCTTTGATCCATGCCTAACTGACATATGTCAGCCTGTTGAAACAAACAAACAAGGATTATTATAATTTATTTACAATCCAGAATGCAATGATATAATAATAATAACATACCTTTAGAAAAAATATATCTGCACATTGCATGCATGGGTAAAATATCTGAGTAGCTGTCAGCTCATCCTGCTCATTTCGGCCCATAATTTGACAGCACCTACAATCATTAAAAATGCAAAGTTAAAGGCCTGCCTGCACGTGTATGTAAACATCAGAATCATACCTCATTATCCTAGGAAGTTTGTTTCTTCTAGCAAT
Source organism: Helianthus annuus (assembly GCF_002127325.2). Taxonomy (NCBI): domain Eukaryota; kingdom Viridiplantae; phylum Streptophyta; class Magnoliopsida; order Asterales; family Asteraceae; genus Helianthus; species Helianthus annuus. The sequence goes on from NC_035444.2 coordinate 157,889,348, forward strand.
GTCCATCACCAGTGGTCAGTATTCATGTGCCCGAGAATTAAATTCCTTGGAAGACCACAGAACTCTACGTGCTCTAGATTCATCCCAGCTGCTTTCCATATCTCATTGAGGTATCGCCCAACCGTTTGGATTCTACCTAAATCTCCACCCATTTTGTTGTTCAATTGGGCAAACCAATCCGCTATCCAAATCTTCACTTTGTCTATCCTGTTTTTGCGTTTCACTTTCTGCAATAAGCAGCGGTTCGAATGATAGTATTTAGTAAAACCGAATCCCTTAGGATCAAAGAGAACATTACAAACATAAGAATAAAAATTAAAGAAAATAAGCATTAAATTAACCAACTTTAGTTATACGTAATTTAAACTTTCGTTCCAGAGTTTCGGAGTCCCGTTCGACCAACGGACCAATGACCGGATCCTGCCCAAATAATTCACCATCTTAAATCATAAATTAAAGAATTCCAACAATGCCCTTTAAACTCAAGTGAACAAATACTTGATCAAAGTTCTAAAACCTATAGACTACAAATAAAAAAGAAAAAAAAAACCACAAAATTAGCTGGTTCAACAATCAACAATACCCATCTCCCGTACATAAATTCAGTTGTTTCACATTTAAAACACAGACATATCAGACCCACACGGTAATAAAAATAAAGAATTTTTTTAGAATAACAAGTTACTTAGTCACCAAGCTAAATCAATAGAGAAACTTAAAAGTTAACTTTAATCCACAAGAACCGGTGCACATTATCTATTGTCATCAATTGTCACGGCCCCCGATCCCATCCTGGCCGGAATCGGAAGCCGCGAGCAGTCCAGTGGTACCGGTGATTATTTTGAAAAACATTGCAGCGGAAATTTCATCAGGACCGTGAGTTAGGAAAAATATCAGAGTTTAGAAACACCGGATTTTATTTAAATAGATGGAATAAATTCCAAGTTTTACAAAGGTAGCTTTTAATAAATACAATATTTCTTAATTTGATTTGAATAATAAAATAAGCCACTTCTTGAAGTCCTTCCGGGTTGGATCCAATCCTTACTCCAATCTATTGTAATTACCTGAAACGCGTTTTAAAAAGGTTTTGTCAGCGGGAAATACTGAGTGAATTATCCTATTTACTGAAAATGACACATTTGTTATAATTCACAGTGTTAAGATCTTTTACAATGTTTCTGATATCAACCAACTACCCACAGTACTTTACCACTCGACCCATTGGCCCACCTGTCCAATGGTGTCTGTGATTATGGTCATATCACCCAATGGCTGCCCCAATGGTGAAGATTATCAAGTAATGTGCACAATACCCCACATATCGGCTGTAATTTGGTGATTACATAAACTTAATCACTGTAAGTTATAATTCTGAAAATAATTTGGAGTATTGTAAAAACAGTTAACAACTCACAAACTGTGAGAAAAGAGTTTATAAAAGAAGAATAACTCACATTGCAGATTTAGTACTGACAGAATATGATTTTAGCCCTGTTAACCTAATTTTGACAATAATGCACACAAAACAGGGTTAGTGATCAATACAGCAGTTACGATAACTCACGAGATCAAATTCTCACAATGAATGACAAAGTGCAATACTTCAACTCATTTATCGAATTGACGACAAACGACAAAGTATAATACTTCAACTCATTTATCGAATTAATCGACAAACGACAAAGTATAACCCAAAGTGGGCGGCACTTAGACATTCTTTGGATATATTGATCCCGGAAAATGAATCGTAATAGCGATCGAGTAATTACCCTGTTCCGCGGCAGTGATTCGATATTAGTGGGTGTGTGAACGATTTCTGCTATAACTCAGTGTATAATTCGAGTTTTAACGTCGAAGTAACACCAAAATTCAAGTGCCACTGCCCCCTATTTATATCTGAAATTTGGTCTCCTTCGCGTGTCGCGACAGGGAAACATGGTCCTGTCGCGTGGCGCGACGGGTAACAAAAGTAGGGTAGGGTGAACACGTTTCGGGGTAGCTTTGCTGAGTTGACAGAATAATAAATTTTAATTTTGACAACGAGATTTGAAGATAATATCGAATGGGAATTGCCCCCCCCCCCCTGAGTTTTAGGGGCCCTAATCCTGATTCTGATTGCTATGAAAATTTTAGGAGTTGTGCAGGATTACTTGGGTGTTTCAACTATGGTTCCCTATTGGGTAAATAAAATAATAGGCATGACTTTTGATGAAAGTTTGTTTATAAAATAGAAATAATAAATAATAGTTTTGGGTAAATTATAAAAAGAGAATAAAGCGGTGAGAAAAGAGAATGGACCCCTTGTGTAACTTTAGGGTTCAACTAGAAAGATTCCTGGTATAAATTTCGGGTATAACTTTTGAGCTATATAAAACTATAATGCATTCGTGTTAAGTATAGTACCCCTAAATCAACCTTGTCCCGAAGTCCCGAGATAGAATCCAAACGAACTTAGTCGGGCAGAGCCTTGACATGCGTTATGGGGCTCAGATCAATCGGAAAGGGTAGCGGTGATCGGGGGTTAAAACACTTAAAACGAGGCAGGGCATTATTATTATTATGAGGTAAAAATAAAATAAACATTAGAAATAGAGAGAGAGAAACGGCGAGATGTATGAAGAAGGTTTTAGCAGATTGAAGGCTGAATAGCTGCCTTCTTATTTATAATGAAGTTTGAACTTGCCATACACGTTTGAATTAAGATTCCTTTTTCACTAGAATAAGACACGTATCATTCGTATTAATTCTCATGTACACCTACTATATGCATTAAATTGCATGCACACACGTATACATTTAGATAAAGTGTAAGTTTTTCTATTATATTATTTTATTGTTGCTATCCATATAAATTACTTGTGAATTCCATATATGATATCATTCTGTACTCCAAAAGAATGTTAACAAAATAATATTGTTAATATTTTATTGAAATATAACTAAAATTTATTGTATAATTAAAATTTTAAAGACACGTACATCATTTAGTTATTTATGAATACATAGAAAAACTCATTTAATGCTATTGATATCTATCTTTTATTTGTAGTAAAGTTATTTATTTATTTATAATTTTTATAATGTACACGTAAGTGTACATATATCTTTATTTTATTTATATTTTATTAGATATATATATATATATTATAATTAATTTAACTGCTTCACTTATTTGGCGCGTATAATTTCTAAGATATGACGTTTTATAATATGTCATTAGAACGAGAATATTTTTGTCTACATTTGGGTCTAAGTTTCATTAAAATAGAGTAGGTTCAAATATAATGTTATTTTTATAATTTAATTATTATATGGTTCCTAGGCCTGTCTAGAAATTTCATATTTCTAATAATTAACTTACCCGTAGACTACCTGTCTAATAATATAAGTTTTTATATACTTTTATTTTATTAGAAAGGTCACCCATATACAGGCCAAATAATATAATATTTCAACCAACTTTATAAAATAGTGTTTAAAACTATTTGGGTTGAATATTTATATTAAAAATAAACTAGTTATTAGTTACTAGTGGTTAATAAATTTAACCATACTTATAATTTACATGATAAAAATAGGAATGTTACATCCTCCCCACCGTGTTTTAAATCTCGTCCTCGAGATTTGGGCTACGATATTTCTTTTAGAGTTATGTTACTTTTTGATCAAAAAGAATAATATTAAGGTAAATGATATCAAATCAAAATATTAAATTTTGTGAATATGAGTTGTACAATAAATATGACTCAATGATTCGACTGAATTAGTTCAAGAAATCGATGTAAAATGAATGAGATGAAATGATATAATTTCCGAAATGACTAGGTTCAGGCCAAAAGATATATGATCAATATATAGTTAAAATGTATGTGAAGGACTTTTTAGAATTAATAAAATTCTTTGTCAAAAGAAAACTTACTTTGATTGGCAACTGAGGAAGACTTAGAATTGACGGGTTCAAAATGAAATAAAAGCATGAAAAATAATTTGTCAAATAGTAGATTATGATATGAGAAATTCTATGTGTTAAGATGAGTGAATTGCAAAGATACACCAAAGGACAATAGAGTTAGTGTATTAGAGTTCCAAGTTGTTTTAAATGGTGAAATAATGTGATAGTACACTATTAGTGACTATATTTTTCATACTATGTCTTAGAGATGGAAATATAATAAAAATAAGTTGTTTTGACATGACCAACTATTATATTATATTTGTAAAGCATATGTAATATATATTATTTGTTTCGCATTTTTATATGTAAAAGGGTTACCATTTTCAAATAAATAGTATTTTATTATATTATGTAAAATAACTTATATTTATTATGTAATATAGATTACAAAATACTATAGTGAAGTTATTACATTTACAAAATATTTTAGTATTATGATTTTGTAAAAGAATCACTATTATTTATAACGTTTAAATGAAAGTTGTGAATAAAAAGGGGTAAAAGTATTTGTAAAATATTTTATATAACACTGGGTCAATTCTATGTGATTACTTATTTTTGTTTTGAAACCATATAGCATTGTAAAATGTAGTTACAAATGTTGTGGTGACTATTCTTTATGTATTATAATGTTCTTCTAACCCAATGTAGTCGCTGACTAATGTATTATTCTTATATGGTTATTTTATTGCTAGAGTGTTATAGTACATAGTTATCACAAAATATGTAATACATAATTATTTGTATAATTTTATTCGTCCCTCTAATTCTGGTGTTGTTTTATAAAAATATGTCTTATCTTTTTTTTTAGTACAAAGTAAAATATTTTTATATACAATTAAAATTTACTAAAAAGGTATGATGATTTACTAGTTATTATCATGGTTGGATATTGGTTAGCGCTGCCTTGTTTAAGCATAGGTGATCAGTCTATGCCTAACTAAGGCTATGCTATCCAATACCTGTCTTGATAATACCCTTAATACCTGAAAATAATATTAATACCTACTATTATTAATATTTTATTACAAATATTTACTAAAAATAAATAATTTAAACGAGATTAGCGCAATTTCAAATGTTGTGAAAAATGTCACCACAAGGTGATCGTAATCAAAGATATGATTTGATGAATTCGAAGACTAAACAAGCATGTTATGGTTCAAGAGAATTGAAGTGCTTGTCGGGACTATTTTGAATATGATGGCTTCAATCCATCATATGGGGCTTTGAATTGAATACGTAATGCGAGCAAGTTCAAACAATTGAACTTGGTGTAAGCAAAACAAGTTCATGTATCAATAAGAAATTTTGGATATGGTTACAACAAAAACCATGTATGCTAAAGGAGATTGAGTTTTTCAAGAAACTTATTGACTTGATATCAAAGAGTCAATGTTTTGCAATAAACGTGGTTTATAAATGCAAAGATTAAGTATAGTGATACGATATTCGAACTTTTGATAAAAATTACAAATTAGAATGAAGCCCTCAAGTGGTCTTCATAAATCAAACGAACCACATGCGCAACAAACAGTGCATGTGTAAAATGTGGATTTACCAAGAAATGGAATAGATCAATATTTGCTACTATGAAAGAAATCCTCATGGTATGATGACTATTAGAGGAAGTAGAAACACGAAAGTCAACTCTTTATAGGCAGAAGTCAGAATTGCAACGAAAGAAATATAAGAACTTCTTATCTGGAATTTCGTGTGATAACTATTTGTTAAATGATATTATCAGAGAATGTCAAATGAAGTGAAATGAAATAGGGGATTTGCAAAAATATATGACTTCTTTTGTAGGGCTAATAATTATGACTCGGGTTAGTCTATGCACCGATGTTTGTGAAATTTTGTTCCAATGTATCTTAACGAGATTTTGATCGTTTTGTAAGATCATGTGGCAAAATACCGCTTTTTGATTAGTAGTACTTATACCGACGGAATTAATATTGGTGTCATCGTGCCTAATTTATATTTTTCAAAGGTCTTGCCTTGGAAGTTGTGTGTGATAACTTTGACGTCTGTGGACGTATAATTTAAGTTTCATGTGTTTTCTTGTGCATTAGCACCACTTTACATGCTTCTTTCTTGCGTTCATAATTTATGGCGTTAATAATTTATGGTAACGCATTGGTAATTCTTATGGTGTCCCAACTTAATGGGTTTCCATTTATTATTGTTGCTCGAGTTACGAGGTAGATAATCAAACAAAATAATGTTTGATATCACTATAGGTAAGAGATTCTTGATAAAGGAATCTAGATTTATTATTAACACATATACTTGTGCTTTATCCTTAATTATCAATCGTTATGGCTTTTGGAATTGTCTTATAGATATACCTATCTATATAATCATATATTTCACATGCTGTAATATACATACCCTTTATAAGGTTAATGTATTTAACAGATTCTTATTTTCAAAAACAAGTCTGATATCAGGCCATGATACTTATTTAGGGAAATCTTTTCACTTGTTTAACATTTCATATACCCCATCTTACCCGGTTCACGCCGGAGAGGTAACCTCAGTATATCCGGACAAGCTGGAGAGTCTGCTACTCTATACCCAGTTTTGCCGGAGAAAATTTTCTATTTCCCATAAATAGTATCTTTTCAAGATTTTAAAAGTGTCTCTTTTATTAGGACTTTTATCCAGAATCAAGGAAATTTGTATTCCCATAACATATCTTATTCTAGACCAAATAATATCAATAAGCAAGAATAAATAGCAATTAAGTGCTATTGCCTGCTAACCGTCATTCTTATGACATACCAGTATCCATTACACTATATTTATATAAGTAATTTACCTTAAAGTTTATTTTAAGGCAAAATTCTTAAGTTCAAGTCTAAATATCATTCAGAATGTTACCAGATAATATTAAGTTTCTAACTTTCCGTTTAAGCTTAGGTATTATTATTATAACACCTACTTGCTCTAAACAAGTGGCTTAGTTTATACTAAGGCATCTTTTCTTATGTTCAAGTCTAAATTCTATCAGATGTGCTACCAGTTAATAGCAATCTCCTAACTCTTTTATTTAAGTATTGTTATCACAACACTTATAGGCTTAAAGTAGTGGCTTAGC